>NC_134365.1:203434370-203741792 GCF_035582795.1 Mycteria americana
TGAATTATGCAGAGCTATTGCACTTCAGATACTCTTTGCAAATCCAGATTTTTAATGCCACTTTCCTCTTCTGCTTTTTTCTGTTCACAGTCAAAAACCCTAAGTGTAACCAATGTTGATACAGCAAATGATGTAATTCTCATGGCCCTGCAGCAGCTGGGAATTAATGTAAGTCCTTGCACCAGTTTTAATGAGTCCTTTTGTAGTCATTTTAATAACCAAATCTTCTCTTGCACTTTTTCCAAGTTTTAGGATATGAACATTAATTAAATCCTTTATAATAGCAATTCAATATTGTTAAAATGAAGCAAAAGTGCCTAGCTAATATATAGACCTCCAGAGATCATCAAGTGCCTTAAAAGTTTTGAATAAGTCTCTCATCCCTGTAAGGGGTCCAACATGTTTGAAGTTTCTTTTAAATCTGTTTTGCTGATGCCCAGGAGGAGGTATCTTGACACAAGAAGTGAGAGTTTCATACAGCTCCTTTTGCATACTTCAGTATGCAGGGAACCTCCTGACCTGCTTGTTAGTTGGTTTCAAAATGTGCAAACATGCATGATCAGCTGTGTCCCCAGATTGCAAGGACAAGCACTGCTCTCAAGTGTCCAAATCAGACACTCTAAATATCCATGGACCTTTAGTGTCATGTGAGGTATAAATGTTACTGAGTGATTGCACAGAATCTGAATGCACCCAATTTAAGCAATGGCCTGAAACTGTTTTGGGAGAAGGCTTTTACAGGACTTACAATAATGCAGGATAGTGCACCGAGTAGATGCAGTGCACTAAACCGGACAAGGTAGTGCCTCAAGTGTAGTAATGAATCAATGCCAGGGACAAGAATTCTGGCTCCCTTATTCTGTTTCTCTCGTTGTTTCACAATGTGGCTCCAACCAACACCAATGGTCATAGAAGCCCCCGGATGACAGCTTTTTAACTGGCCTGTCAGTCTGCTGCGTGGGTAACAAGATTTTTTAAAATGTCTTAGTCTTGATGTATACATTGATCTCATTGCATGGAATCTGGCAAGTCTTTCTGTACCACAGCCCTGAGTGTGAAGAGTCAAATATGACAAATACCACTCTTATGCTTCCCCGGGGCTTCTGGAGACCCCCAGCAAAAGCTAAGAGTAACCTCAGAATTTGCCTTCCCTAGCATTCATTATCCCTAATTTATACAGGCTTTTAATGCATCCAGGGGCCCATTATGCTAGCTTGGTATTTCCTAGGTACAGCAATTTCTGTCTGTCTTGTTATGGCTCAGACATCCCATTTACACCAGGGCTGTGGCCCTGGCCCAAGCTCAGGATCCAGCAGTCTATCCAATTAAGGTAGCTCTGGAGTTGGTAGAGGGACTGCAAGGTGAAGAGGATGGGATGTGAGTTAAAATCCATCCCATTGTCTACCCTAGTCTGCACCAAAAATCAAGAGACTGCTATATTACAACTGCAAGTCTTTACTATGATGTGTTTAATTTTTACCCATTTTATGGGTGTCATTTGCACTTCCTCATTTTGTGTACAGAAAAAACAGGAAAATGGTAGTATTGGAAGAGAATATTTTGTTTGAGATGAGCAGGAGGAGGAGCTGGTTAGGTTTCAGCTTTGTGTTCTTTTGTATGTATCACAATCAACCCTTTCCTCCTCTTTACATGTTTATTTCAAGTGGAAAAAGAATGAAAGCCATCTGAAAGATGTAAAATCTTGCCTGCAGAATTATTTTCCCAAGTAATAGACCACATTTTTTCACTGCATCTTCATAACATAAAACCTTTTTCATTAGAGGCATATCATAAGATTAGCAATAAAATCAAACAAGCTAAATAAATTAAGCTGTAGCTGGTATATCAAACACCCAACCCCCTCACAGGATTGTTCTGACTGCGAGGAAGCTTTTCCTTATGTGCCATCTCGAGGTTTTTTATTTATGTCCAGAGAGAACCACTTGAAAGGAGCTCTACGACTTTTCAATGGCAATTATAAAAACTACATTTCACATGTTGTGTGATTAATGGGGCTATTACTTTGGCTGAGTTCACTCTGGTTTAACGCATCAGGGTTTTTCCCTCTGTGGTTTGTCTGCTAAAATGACAACTAGTTCGTGCAAAATGGCATTGATCATCTGTTCCAAATTACCAAGTGGGGGAGAAAGAAGGGCCTTGGCTTTCCCAGCTCCGTAAGTACACTTGCTGATTTTTCTGGGACAGTCACATTTATACTGACAAATGGCCTCATAAAGCCCATAAAGGACAACATTTGCAATCAAGAGATGAGCAGTCTGCCTCCTGAAACTGTGCTTACTAGCTCTTCCCCTTCCCCTGCTTCCCTTTCACAGCAACAAACCCTTTCATATATATATTTAAAAGGAAAAGTAAATACCCTTTCTTGTGCACCTCAGCTGTATTTATTTGCTCCTGGCTGCTTGCCCTGAGGCATGAGAGATGTCTCCAAAGCCTATTTATTTTCCTTCTGCCCCCTGCTAGCTAACTTAACAGCAGTGCTAATATGGGCCAGAAAGCTCTGTCAGTCAGAGAGCAAACTGTGAAGGCTTTATTGGGTGTATCAGCATTACACCGGGTGCCTGCAGCAAGTAGAAAGTCTCAAGAGCTTTGGGGACACTGGATGAAGGTCCAGACAATGCAGGATAGTAGGCAAATCTGTTTAAAAGGAGGTAGGATTTAATTGTAGAGCTAAATAAATACTGTCATGAGGTATTTATCACCTTTTGTAGCCAGAAAACTTTTAGACTTTAATTATCCTGATTTAGCAGTGTCACTGAAAAGGGATTTAAGGTATAATAGATCACTTTTCATACAGTGTATTTATTCACTTGCTATTGCCTTTTGTCCTGAGAGTGGTTTATATTAAATGTCATTCTTTTTACCTCTATTGTCTCACTGTCGTATCTGAAATAATGTACTGTTCTTCAGTTAAACTGAAACATTGACCTGTACATTTATGTTAAAGGCAATATTTAGAATTTGCTTTCAAATCAGCAGTTTTACACAGCTTTTCCCAAAGATGTTCACATTCTCCAGTCCTCTGGAAATTGTCTCCTTTGATGTAAATTTATCCTCTCCGCTGTACATTTTAAAAGAGAGCTTAGCAGTCTTAAAGCACCATACAGCGCTCCCAAGCCCTTCCACACAAAAGGGCTGTACAAAAGGGTCGATGGCAGCCCTACGAGGAGGTTTTGGGGCAGTCTTGAGTGCCAGGAGCCCCTTGGGTGCCATCCTTGCCTTGGCTCCGGTCTCAGATGAAGGTGCTCCTGCCCTGCCCTCCAGCGCAGGGCACGGGATGCTGTCGGCTGGCGAGCCTGAGCGTAGAGGAGCTGGGGAGATGGTGGAGCAGAGGTCTCAGGTGTGAGGCTGAGGGTGCCTGTGTGCCAGAGCATGTCCCGGAGGATGCGATTACCCTGGTACTCGGGACGGAGCTGAAGGGTCACCTTATCTCACACGAACTGCCCGCTGT
This sequence comes from Mycteria americana, assembly GCF_035582795.1. NCBI lineage: Eukaryota > Metazoa > Chordata > Aves > Ciconiiformes > Ciconiidae > Mycteria > Mycteria americana. Next base: position 203,437,840 of record NC_134365.1, read on the forward strand.
CTGCCACACGCTCTGCAGCAGCCTCCGCTTCATGCTGCTTATCTGTAATCCCTCAGGGGATCTGACCTGTCTCTCCTGGGCGCTGGTGCTGCTCAGCGCCGGTGGGAGGAGTGGGGCACAGAGGCGCTGGGGGCCAGGAGCAGCACCCGGGGCCGCAGGTCCCCTCCCTGCTGGGGGCTGCCTCATTTCCAGCCTCCTGGGAGTGGGGAGGCACGCAGGCCGGGAACCGACTCAGCCATGTGGCGGGGGGTCTGGCATGGCTAACACCTTGGTCTGGCCTCAAAAGCAATCCTGAGTCCCGGCAGGCTGCGACCTCCATCCCTCTGCTTCCAGGAGCAGTGAAAGATCTGGGGCAAATCTCCCCCTTTTCCTTCAGAAATGATGGGCTCCAGCTCACTGCTCAGAGCTGGAACCTGGTCACGTAAACCACATTGCACGACATCTCCATCCTTTATTGGATGCGGGGGGAAACATACTGACAAAGGATGAGGAAAAGGCTGAGGTGCTTAATGCCTTCTTTGCCTCAGTCTTTAATAGTAAGACGAGTTGTTCTCCGGGTACCCAGCCCCCTGAGCTGGAAGACAGGACAGGGAGTGGAATGAAGCCCCTATAATATTTAATCTTTTTAATCTGGGTTAAAAACTGGCTGGATGGCCAGGCCCAAAGAGTGGTGGTGAATGGAGTTTACTCCAGTTGGCGGCCGGTCACAAGCGGTGTTCCCCAGGGCTCTGTGTTGGGGCCAGTTCTGTTTCATACCTTTATCAATGATCTGGATGAGGGGATTGAGTGCACCCTCAGTAAGTTTGCAGACAACACCAAGTTGTGTGGGAGTGTTGATCTGCTGGAGGGTAGGCAGGCTCTGCAGAGGGACCTGGACAGGCTGGATGGATGGGCTGAGGTCAATTGTATGGGGTTCAACAAGGCCAAGTGCTGGGTCCTGCACTTGGGCCACAGCAACCCCATGCAACGCTACAGGCTTGGGGAAGAGTGGCTGGAAAGCTGCCCAGGGGAAAAGGACCTGGGGGTGTTGGTCGACAGCTGGCTGAATATGAGCCAGCAGTGTGCCCAGGTGGCCAAGAAAGCCAATGGCATCCCGGCTTGTATCAAAAATAGCGTGGCCAGCAGGACTAGGGAAGTGATCGTGCCCCTGTACTTGGCACTGGTGAGGCCGCACCTCGAATCCTGTGTTCAGTTTTGGGCCCCTCACTACAAGAGAGACATTGAGGTGCTGGAGCGTGTCCAGAGAAGGGCAACGAAGCTGGTGAAGGGTCTAGAGCACAAGTCTGATGAGGAGCGGCTGAGGGAACTGGGGTTGTTAGGAGAAGCGGAGGCTGAGGGGAGACCTTATTGCTCTCTACAGCTACCTGAAATGAGGTTGTAGAGAGGTGGGTGTCGGTCTCTTCTCCCAAGTAACAAGCCATAGGACAAGAGGAATTGGCCTCAAGTTGCACCAGGGGAGGCTTAGATTGGATATTAGGAACTACTTCTTCACTGAAAGGGTTATCAAGCACTGGAACAGGCTGCCCAGGGAAGTGGTTGAGTCACCATCCCTGGAGGTATTTAAAAGATGTTTGGATGAGGTGCTTAGGGACATGGTTTAGTGGTGGACTTGCAGTGTTAGGTTTACGGTTGGTCTCGATGATCTTAAGGTCTTTTCCAGCCTAAACGATTCTATGATTCTATGATTCTATGATTCTATGATTCTATGATTCTATGATTCTATGACAGACACAATTCAGAAGCTTTGCTGGTGGCAAATCTGGGCACTGCAAAAGTAAAGGGGGTTCCTTTGACCCCGCTGGCAAGGTGCGGGTTATTCTTATATTGTGAGAAACCTAACACGAACCTGTTCTTAATGGCTGGCAAACTTATTCTTAATTTTGGTTTTAAAGGGCTCTGAAAAAGACTACAAGCTGTGGGTGATTTCAGGAAGAGAAGATGCTCCTTACCCTCTTATTGGTAAGTTCTTGACATGGTTTTGTTTCTCAACATTCACTCAGTTTTTAGTGCTGAAGGAAGCAAAGAAGCAGAGAAGACTGAAATGCAGTTTCCTCTTTTGTTTTGTTTTGGTTTTCATGTTTTTTTCTCTTACTTCCCTGTCACGCAAGTTTGCCTACTTGGGGAGCTAGTCAGATGCTGATCCTTTGTTTTGAAGAGCAATTGCTTGTGTCACTAAGAGGTTGAAAGAGTTCATTTATTTCTGCCCCAGTTTTGCTGCAAAGAGCCTCAGTCTTTGTACAGAGTCAGCCTCTCCACTCACTCACCTCCTCTCCTGGAGCCAGTCCAGCTTTACCGTATTTCTTCCTACACTTCCTTAGCATTGTTTACTCCCCTCCTCAGCAGAACTCAGCAGAGTTTTGAGAAATGTTCTGTTCTTCCACAACTCAAGTTAACTGATTCAAGAGGTCCTTTCCAATCCTGTATTTCTCTTACTGGCTGACAGCTCCCCTCTGATTAGGAGCAAATTATTGCTTATTCACTTTCTAAAATGCTTTTTGAAACCTTGCCTCCCCAGGAATCAACCCAAAGCTCAGAAGTGATTGGATGGAGTGATTTGGTTTTGGCCCATGATTCACTGAGAACAAATTCCTTCCTGTTATTAAGAACCTTTCCCTGTACAAGCCCGTCATTACTTGTGCTATATGAATTCACAGATGATTAGAACAAGAAAAATTTGTGGATTTTCTGTTTTCCTCCTGCAAATCTAACCCCAGTAAATCTTAGCATTCCTTCTTAAAGCAGCCTTAGCTACAAATGCTTTGCTGGAGTCCGACAACATTAATATTTCTAAAATGTCTAACTTGTACACCTTATAGACAGCGCAAACTATTCTGTCTTTGAAACATACCAGACTTTGTCTTTCTGACTATTATGTGTAGCTCCTTCAGATAAAATCACAGCCATGGTTTTAAACATAGAACCAGAGAATTAAGAAATGGGAAAGGCCTTTCTAATTGACTGACTCTCTCTCACTGCACATTCAAGTTGGAATCTTGGAAACAATCCTTGGAAAGGAAGAATCTGATATAAAACTGATGCTGTTCTTGATATTTATGCACAGGTTTATTAGGCAAGGCCAGCTTTTATCATAGGTAGACATCAGAAGCAGAGTTTACCTGTGCTTCACCTTCACACTACCTATAATTTCAAATAACATCTCTTCCGCTGTCAGTGTTCAAGTCTAAGTGCAAGGTAACTAAAACGTCTTAACATTGTGCCCATATTTAATATATTTCAACTGCCAGGTCTTTAGACAAGTCCAAAAAATATCCTTCTGGTGGCATTTTTGAAAGCTCCTCCAGAAATGAATTGCCTCTGTGTAGTCCCCAAAGATGCTGGTTAATGCCGAGCATAGCTCATTTGCATTAGCCCTGTGATTAACGTTTCCTTCCTGTTTCAGCCTCAGACAGGAGCTGTAATTGTCTCTCGTTTGACTGAGTTGATGGCTGTTGCATGGAGAGGGAGGGCAGATCACTTTCACACTGGATTTTTTGGTTTTGCATGCTCAGCAAAAATTTGTTAGATGACTGCTCCCAAAATCTCATTTATTGCCAGAACCATATGAGCAACCAGTACCTAAACTTTCAGTGTCACGAGTAAAGCCGTAGAAAGAATAAATGCTGAATTCAGAAATAGTCACTTGTATTTTTTCTGATGGGCTTTTATGTGATACAGCTGTAATAGGTCTGATTTTACTTTTATGTCTGTTTAACTACGCTGAACTATCTGCCAGTGTATGATTTATGCCAGTGTAAATATGCAGAAAAGCGTCAATTCTGAGATTACTGAGAGAGAAAGCGCTGCAGGCCAGCATGCAAAATCTGCTTTTCCTCCAAGGCAGATGGAGTTTTGCAAGTCTCCAGTCAATCCAACACAGATTATTATGATTTCTCTTTGAACAGGACATGAATTTCCCTTTGGAATTAAAATGAGCCACATTCGCGACGCAATGCCCCATGGATCAAAGCACTGTGCCTGCCCCAGGCAGCTTCAGGGGTCCTTCTTGACGGAGCAGCTGCCCCAGGAGCTGCAGTGCCAGTTTGTGCTGAAGCCAAGCCGCCTGGCTGTGTGCCAGCAGCTGAACGGTACGTCGCCCCGCTCGCCCCAGCATCATTCACCCACAGCCCGGCTACCTCCCTGGCTCTGCTATAGAAAGCAAATGTGCCAGGATGGGGGGGTGGTGGAAAGCGAAGAGGAGCACGCAGATGTACCTTCCAGCTGCATGGGGGATTTTGCAATGTAGCTCTCCCTGATTTGAGTGTGCTGTTGTATGTGTGTCATCTTTGTAAGTCACATTTTGACAAGCTGCCTGTCAAATGGTTGTTCTACAACCAGCAAAAGAAAGACAAGATGTCTCCCCTGCAATTTTTTATAAGTCTATTAGCTGAGCTTCTCTCTGCAGCCCTTGCTGTGCTCTGTAGCAAGGCAGGGTGGTTTTATGGTTCAGAAGTCAAGGCTTGACTTCGGCACAGAATTCCCATGCAGCGTTTGTCAGCATCGTTTATCTCAGCAAGGTACTTAGGACTACACCTGCCTCACTGGGACCCTCACATGGCAAAGCCCAGGCATGTACTTGAGTACCTAGATGAAGTGAGCAAATACAACGGCTTTATTTCAGTTCTCTTTGAGTAAAATGAAGGCAGTAATATTTTCTTCTGCCTTTGGCCTTGATGCTGCAAAAATATGAGCACCTGCGCTCTGTTTTGTACTCTGCTGTCAATGACGCAATGACTGCTCACTGCTCCTGAGTAAAACAAACAAGGAGATCTTTACAGGATTGAGGCATTAGACTAAAAACTTTGTAGGGCAAGGATGCATCCCGTGGTGTGTTTGTATTGTGCTTAACACAACTGGCGTACTCAGCTCAATTACAAACTCTACCCCGCTTCACCATTAATGACCATAGAATAATAAAAATAACATATGCATACTGTTAGCCTGTACACTCCCCAATAGCTAAGAGCTCTCACAATATATGAATCCATTTGTAATGTTTTTAGAAATTAAATATAGTGAGGCTATACCAGTGTCTATTACAAATTATTCCGGAAATTGATTGCATTTTATATAAATTCATTTCCTTTCCACACTCCTTCATCCCCCCCTTCCCCAGTAATTTGTATCATATATTACTTCATGGCATATTTTAAGAATGAGGCAATCTAGCAAGGGGTGTAATTAGGTTTACAGGCCCCACTTGGCAGCTGACGTTGACTGGCAAGAGAAAATAGAAATGCAAATCAGGCCTGTAAAGTTCTAATGCAGATGTGGTGTTAGCGGTGCTGTGCAAGCCGCAGGAGGGGAGGCGAGGCTGGCTTCGGGGCAGCAGAAGCCTGGGGCAGCCCGCAGGTCATGCACAGGGACTGGGCTAAGTGGGAGAAAGAGGCTTTTAGTCCATTCACCCTTCCTACTTTCATCAGACAAAACCTTTTAAAGTCATGTATAGGTCTGGCTGCTTGCAAACCAAATTATCTTGCATACAGCCCTGTTCATTGTGTTCTTCCTAGCTCCTTCTCACCTAGTTCAGTTTTGGAAAATGGCGAAGGGTACCTGTGTGCAAGCCAAGGCTATGATCTGGCTTTGGGCTCATCTTCAGATCAGCGAGCCAAAATCTGTCTTGTTGTTAGGTAACCACTAGGCACACCACCACACACAGGGCAAATTTACAGGGAGCCGAGTCTGTAATCCCACATTTCACTGCCACACATGCTGTGCTAACCTCCCTCCCATCAGTTCCCTGCAGCGATACCGCTGTGCTGGACACGCTGTCCCTTCTGGAGGCAGGGGTAGCTGCCCAGCTGTACCAGCATCGCACCATGGTTAGGCAGCGTTGTAGGTGTTGACAGGCAGACATGACTGACAGCTGGCCGTCATGTCAAATAAGTAGCTGTGTGGACACCAACTGTGGTGGTGTAGTTGCATCAGCTGTCCTGGCAGGTCGGTTAAAAAAAGTACAGAAGAATTCACTGTGTGGAAGAACTGGAGTGTTTCTGTTGCCTCTCCTGCAGCCTTTTGGCACGTAACAGGAATGGTCATCTACCAGTTAAACATAGCCATTAAGTAATGCTCATGAGCGCATGTCTAAAAAGTATTGTAAATACTGATTTGCTTAAAGTTTAACTTGAATGAACCAACTGCTGTCAGTGGCTAGTCTGTAATCCAAATTATTATTTAATCGTCTGTTAAAAAAGAAAGCAAAATTTCAGCAAGTTGGTCTCAATACAGAAAGGAGGTCTTTGAAAACTGTGTGACAGCTAGGGGTTTGATCAGAAAGGATGCTACATTGTTAAATAGATCTGAGGTTTCATTTAGAAGTTTCTGATTAGTTTGCAAGAAGAGGAAATGCCACTTGCATGGCTGGGACACTACCTATGAATAGAAATTCCCTGCATGTAAAATATGAGCACAATAGACAGCTGCTGTGAGCTCTGAGCAAGATCTGCAACCAAAGAAGTATTGCTATTTTTCTGATTCTGGCCTAGAATAATCCACCAGAGCAAGGCCCTGATGTTTTTGTATGGAAGTACTTCTGCAGAGCAATAATTGGCATCTGTCTTGGCTGAGAGGAGGCTGGGCTTCTCCTAGTGTTGTAACTTTGCACACGTTCAAGAAAAGAAAGTGCACATCCTTCCCTTCTCATCCGCTCTTTACCTTAAGACCTCTCAACCCCCTTAGAAAAGGGGATATGAAAAGGATGAGTTTTCCTGTTGTTCAGTGAATGTTAGTTTTTTAAGTGACATGGCATTTCGTTGCCGTACATCAGTTGTTGGTTTCTGCCCTGGTGTGTTGAAGAACACTGATTAAGATTTCCCTCCTGTCCCAGGAGAGAGCTGCAGTTGACCACAGTTACCCCTCCCTCCCATTGCCAGTTTCAGCCATGCCTTTTAAGAGTGGAGCAAACAGTGAGAGACTAAGAAAAGTTCCTAATTTTAAGACCCATTTTTTCCACTTCTGCTATTCCTTGTTCTCCAAAACAGCATTTCTTCTTAATTTTTACTTCCACTGAGATCTACAGGGTTGGCAGAAAAAAACACCAATATGTATTTGCCATTGTGTGAATAGAACTCCAAGTGAAGCAAACCATATTCATGTGCTAATATCCAGCTCATCTGAAAGAAAAATTGCCGTTTTGAAAGTTATAGGCTAGTTACGTTCTCCCAAAACATGATGTGTCAAGTAAAGCCTTAGACACTGCCAAGCTTATATTTCATGAAGCTTTGGACTGCTTAAAATATATATCCTCCTTATTATTTTTTATTAAAAGAATTTTTCATCAGGCTTTCACATTCATATGTTCACATTTTGAGTTAAACTGTAACTTTTCATCCTGTAAGCCTCTAATGAAAAGACTTCCACCCATTCCCAAAGGGAGCATGATCTAGAATGGAATGATGTATAACGAAAATCACTATTTGGGCTAAAAAGCAAGTGTAGTAAAGTATAGGAGAGAAAAATCTGGCATTATACTACAATCCTTACTTCTGCAAGCCTTGCTTCTACCCTCTGCCCTCCACAACAGCAGAAAGCAAAATGTTTGACCAGGTGGAAGAACCAGCTAATAGAAAGGTGCACAGGGTAGGTAAGCTACTAAATCAAAGCTGACTGGCTTTGAAAACATCTAGAAAAGGAAAAATATATCAGAATAAGTTTTTTCCAGTTAGCACTTTCATCATAAACAGTCTCAACACACCCTTACCGGTAGCCCGTGCTGTTAAGAAGCATTTACACTGGCTGATGTTGAGAATGGTCATATTGAAAAAACCCTTTTTGTATCCTAATACCAGTATTCCCTTCACTATGCACTGCAAATAAGAGCTTCAGTTAGTGATACTCTTTAAATATCTCATGATACACATTAAAATAAATGAAGACAAACGGAGCCCATCAGTGTGTTAGCAGCATGCTGAAATCCCATCTGGAAGGCGTTGATTAAAGGGCAGGCACCATCCCTGGGCCATGGTCAGCAAATGCTTGGAGCGAGGGCACTAATGATACGCTTGCTTTGTGGAGAAGACAGCAAAGGTGGCGACTTTTCCTGGTCTGAAAATATCTCACCCCATTAGTTAATTCTCTGGTGTTACTTGTGGGGAGAGCAGGTGCTCTTCTGCATTGCCAGGGGAACTAGGATGCCTCCGGACAGCAAGCCAAGGTGAGGGCAGTGATGTTTATGTATTATTTTTTTCCAAAGAAGGTCTGTGGTTTTGCACCTGTGGATGGGAAATGAGTTATTTAGCACAATCCAGCTCCATGTGAAGTCAGTGGGCTGAGGTTTGCCATCCCGCACTTAGCGGTATGTGCTGACGCTGTGGTCCAGCAGTGCAGTGCAGATCCTGGTGATCCTCTTAAGAGCGTGGGTAAGGCAGCACATTCTCCCCACACACACGCACAGGTATGTGCATGGTGGATTAGGCTGAGCCGGATGCCAAGGAGTTGGTTGAGTTCATGACATTTTTTCCTTTGAAACCATAGCAACCACCGCAAAACAAATACTGGAATTAGAATTGAAATGCATTTCTTCTAATAAACACCTTTCTCTTTTCCCAGACTTAAGCCAAAAGTCATTTAAAAGGAAAAGATCTATCATAAATTGGGCTTTTTGGCGTGGCCCAGGCACTCACTTGGACAATGCACCACTCTCCTCAACAGCTGCTGCTCCTGGGAAGCTCTTTGGCCTCTTGTTAACAGCCATCTGTGAGGATGACAACCTGCCCAAACCCCTCTTGGTGAGTCCCAGGCTCAGGGCTGGCTCTTACAGTGGTGGAATTTCTTTGTGGAGTGAATGAGAACATGGGGACACTTTGTAAATGGGACACTGAAATTACCCAAGCAGAGAAACCAGAAGGAAACCTCATTTGTGGTTCTCAGCAAGAACGTTGGTTTTTAACATATGCTGTGGTCAGGCCTGGTTAATAACAAACAGCTTGAGAAATATATGTGATCGGTCTGCTGCTCTGGGCTATTTCTTCTTTATAGCCCACACTATAAGGCCGGTTCCCTAATCCTCACTTACGCAGTGTGAATAAAAGCCACATTCACACATACTTTTTAAACCACTCCCAAGATCTCTGTAAAATCCCCAACTCCATAAATGTGGCATCTACTGTCCCATATAGACAGCCCATGCATGCATACAAATGCTACCTGCCCTTAAGTAGACAGTTTCAGAGCCATTCTTGAAGGCATCCCAGGGCAGGCAAGCACTCCGGGTCCTCGTTTTTGATCTGACAGCACCACTACAAAAATAGGTGGGAAGGCGGAGGCTGCAGGAGCATCTTTTCATCCTGTCTCAAGGGAGCGCTAGTGCTGTGGGTGCTCTCAAAACCGCTCCAGGAACATGAAAAAGGTTGTCCTAGAGCCCATTCCTAGGCATAATTAAGGCAGATGTGTGTCATTTTTGGTCAGGACTGAGGGCTGCCCTGTTGTTGATGCAGCAATTGAAACGTTTACAGAGTGGGAGTGAGCCCCACAGGATTGGGGCCCTCATGCTAACAGCCCACCTTTCAGCTGGAACACCTTGCCAGAAAATCAGTGGTGTTACACCAGTTTACAGGAAGAGATGGTTTGTCTCCTAAGCTTGTGCTCGATGTGCTGCTTTATCACTGCCTGAATAGTGAATCATACCAGGACTTTTAGGTCTTCTAATAGTGTGGGTTTGTTATTTTCTTTTGAGGGGGAAGTGTTCATTTTTATCACATAGGTTATTTAAATAAGCCCTCCAGAAATGGACTCTGTAAGAACCTGGTCTCTCATTCTGTCTGAGAGATGAGCCAATGCTGCATTTCAGAAATTGCTCCGAAACATAAATATTAGTAAATTTTTATCTGAAAAAAACCAAAGTTACTAAGCACAGAATCACAGCTTGGTAGACTTTGTGCTTTGAATCTTAAACACTGTGTTTATGCCACAAAATATAACTTACTTTTAATTTCATGCAGCATCTCTGGAGAATGTAATACTGCATCTGAGGGACTGTGTGGGATTTACCCACAAGAGAAGGAAAATACCGGGGATGAATGCTGCAGGCATGTTTGATATCTCTGTTTCAGAGCTTCAAACTTGCTTTCACAGCTGAAGGGCTCTCTTTTAGCCATTGCCACACTGAATTGTCTTACACCATTAGCTTCATTCATGTAATTTTGTCTGGGTTTACTACTTTAAGAGGAGCTTTCCAGTTTTATCTTGTGGGTGTTTTATTCAAAATATATTTTCAAAGCATCTGTTCATATGCTAAGATCCTGTGCTGTGGGACTCAGCCTGTTTTGACACCAGAGCTCTAAATCCCTGCAAAGAAAATGGAAATGCTGACACGAGTCCCGCTGCCATCGAAAGGTGCTCCTCCAAAGTGTCTGCACTTACATGAATGCTTGACCTTCGACTTCTACAAGAACAAGAAAGAAACATTAAAGAAGAAAAGTATAAATAATAGTTTCCATTAGACATATTTGCATTGCTGTGTGTTAGGAAGACCTACCTTACAGCCCAGACTAGGAAAGTCACCAAAACCCACTGCTTCGCCATTACTGTTACAGTAACTTGGTTTAATGATGACAGACTCTCCCCCAGTGTCCATTTTCTTGCCATTTCTTATGATAACTCAGTCCTCAGACCACTGCGTGCATGCACATAATCCCAGAGACTGTCTGCATGCGTTTCCCTCCTCGGAAGAGACAAACATGACAAATTCCACATCGCTTGGGGCAGGCCTGGGGAGAGGTGACCAGCATGTCTGAGAAATGACCCACACGAGACTGCAGAGAATTAAGCAGCTGGAAAATATCATGTACATATTGCCTCAGGAGAGGTCTCTGATTTCAGCATTTCCTTTTCTGCTCTTTTTCCTCTCTTAATTTAGCAGAAAAAATCAGGCCCTCCTGTTATTTTAAAAGCTAGGCAGGAATCTGCTTGTTTTCCCTTTCCTTTTAAATATTTCATGTAGTGAGCTGCCTACCTGTTTACTCCTTTGCAGCCTCATTGGCTTCAGAGGAGCTGTAAGCCAAGCTTTAGCCTGCTCTGGGTGACCTCCCAGGCAGGAGCACCTTGCCCCAGAGGTGGTCCCGCTAACAGCCCTGAGCTGCTTGCAGAGTACGCTACCACTCACAAGAAGCAAAGGGGGTAAAAATCTGACTCTGATCTGCTGTAGAAGAGCCGATAGATATTAACAAACAAAGCACTTTCCAGCTTAGACAAAATCTCAGGTTTTTTTCAGACATCAGGCATGGAACAGAAGTCTTTGTCTCTGGTTGGTGAGAATATTGAACACACTGATGAGCAGTGAGGGTCTCATATCTTCCTGCAAAGTGGTGTCTCGCTAAGGCCACTGTCAGATGCAGAGCTTTGGATTAGGTAGACCACTCTCCTTTTCCCATACCACAGTGTTTATCTATTTAAACGACTTGGCTAAAACTTGCACAGATCCTGGAAGATCATGCAGGAAGTTTGTGCTCAGCAGTGGCAGCACAGTATTTCTGAGGGGATGTTTTCCAAAATCAGTGCCCCAGACCACAGCTTTGCTGTGCAGTTTGGCATGGCTTGGAGGGTGAGCCTTGGGCTTGTGTTTGATTTGGGAGGTTTTTTAGGACTCAAAGTTTTTCACCTGGCAAAAGTGGCAAAACTACATTTTAATGGCACTAGACAATAAAATATATTTCTGAGAAAGCCTCTCTGCCTTTTAATTTTGTTTAGGACATGCTTTCCCTCCTTTACCAAGAGGGCCCTTCCACCGAGGGTATTTTCAGACGCTCTGGAAGTGCAAAAACCTGCAAAGAGCTCAAGGAGAAGCTCGATTCAGGCGCTGAAGTGGACCTAGCCTGCGAATCCATATTTGTGACAGCATCTTTGTTTAAGGTATGTGAAGAACGTTCCTTTCCCACTTTTTGGGTGAGAGCAGCACAGATCCCAGGCACAAACAAGTAGGACTTTTCCCCAGGGACAGGCCCAAAGAGGACTTGGTGGGCTGAATTAAGAAGAATGGGCTGGCACATTAACATTGTGGGGATCTCCAAAGGAGGCTACCACCGAATTAGGATGGGGAAGAGGACTAGCCGGCTTGTTTTGCTGCCAGCTTTCCTGAGGTCTCAGCTACAACCTGGTCCTCTTACTCTCTTTATCTCTGCTTAAAGTCAATGAAATACTAGAAAGGCACGTTTGCAGACCTGTTTCCTTACTCGTCAGTAATACCCTACACTACAGACCCTAGCAAGTGTATAGTATTGCCCAAAATATTTGGATTAATTTTTCCATGCATTACCTTTTCTTACAGACTTGTATATTAAAAACAATGTTCCTTGCGCAAAAAGCATCCCAAGCCTTCAGTAAAATTTCAGCTACAAGGAGGATCAGAATATTTCTTTTCGCATTTTAGTACAGTGCATCTGTTTTTGTGTAGTTATTGCTTAAAAGAAATAGTAATCTCCCTTCTCAAGCAAGCACTGCTTTGGTGGAATGTTTTTATTGCAGAAAGCCATTCCTCTTGCTGCCATGTGAGAGGTTTTCATGGGTGAGACTTAAACAATTACTTTTCTACTGGTGGATTTAGGATGTGCATTTAGGGCAGGACAGCTGCACTATGCAAAGTGCTGGTGTGCAATACTCATCCCATGGTAACGGTTTCACTGAGGGGCAATTGCTTAGCATTTATCACAGTGAAGAGTTACCACATAAGAGCAAATGTGTTATTCATGTGCCTCATAGCTTCCCTTACTTTAGCTTGTTTGGGAAGCTAGGATTTGGGCTTCTTCACAAGTCGCAACAGTTTGCCTGCCAGTCGTTGAGGTATTAGGAAACAGGAGCAGCAAGACTATCCATGACTAGTGTAAGTACTCCATTACCAAAAGGGATCGATTAGGGGAAGGAAGGTAGGGGTGCCTTGGAGTGCTTATGGTCTGGTGGTATTGGAGCTTGTCAGCTAAGGAGAAGAAAGGGGGACTACAGATGAAGTTAAGTGATAAGTAAAGGCAGACATTATGCAGCATCAAATTAACTGGTCCCACTGCAGATTTTTTAGTTCAGCAATAGCAGATGAAGCATCCAAATACCTCTGTTTTGACAGGAAAGGGTGAGGAAAAGGCAGGAAAATAGTCACTTTAAGCATAATCCAAAGTACTTCTTTATCTCCAATGATTTTCTGCTGGTTTTGGTTGCTGTGTGGAACAAGATGCTTGTCAGCTAGTGCTGTCCCACTGATACATCCTCATGTATCTGCATATCTTATTCCTGCCCCATCCTGTGCTCCAGAACAGCTGTTCACATGTTTTGTTCTTCTTTTCTCTTGATAAGGATTTTCTTCGCAACATCCCAGGCAGCATTTTGTCATCCCAGCTCTGTGATAAGTGGGTCTCTGTAATGGATCAAGGAAATAATGAAGAGAAGATAAAAAGCATCCAAAGGTAGAGTTACTTATATTCTCTGTATTCTTTTCCTATAAATTTATATCCCAGAGTGCAGAATCCCAAATATTCAACTTACAACTTACAATTACATTGTTTTTTAAATAGATGCTAAAAATATCTTTGTATATGACAGAGCATTCAAATTTATATATATAGTTAAGTGATTGACTGTATGGGACAATTTTCTGACTCTCTTTTGTCCTGCTTTTCTGCCTTTTGTGGATACCAGTAAATAAATGAAATACCTTTTCATGAAAAAAAATATTTATAGTATTTATAAATACGCTGTCCAAGACCTGGATTTCTGCCTGATACCAAACCCAAAATCATCCTCAGGGAACTTTGGGGTCCTGGGTGAAAGGGTAGCTGAAATCAGTTCCTCATATATTTCCCCTCATTAATCTCAAATTTTAGTGACCATTTTGAAGCCAAGATGGAATTGTGAATGAAATACTGGAGCATAGTGACAAGGGAAGCCTCCACCCTTGCAGGTGATATAAAACAGAAAGTAGGCAAAGTTTATGTCATGGGAAACAGAGCTTTGTACACTAGCTGACCTAACGCGTACTTACATACATATATACTTATGGCACGGAGAGACAACTGAACTGTTTGGTTAAGTGAATAGTGAATTATCAGGCAACTTAGGTGAAATACAGTTTCATGTCATACATTGTACTTGGTTCATTAGCTTGACAGAGTGTAATTTTAATTGTGTGTTAGGGTGTTTTCTGTCCTCCCGGAAAACTGGTCAGAGGCGTGTCCCAGTGAGGGAAAGCAGCTGAGCAAGAACACCTCTTTGACATACTCCCTGGTTTAATTAGTGGACCATGTTACCCTGTTTCTGTAGTTTCATTGTCTTGACTTGTGTGTATCTATGGAAAAATGGTTTTATTTTGTCCAGTCACTAATTTGAAGAATTACATTTGTATATGTTTTCAGGTTAATAGAGCAGCTCCCCAGAGCTAATGTTGTTCTCTTACGTTACATCTTTGGAGTACTGCACGGTATAGAAATGCGATCTGAAGAGAACCAGATGAATGCATTTAATCTGGCTATCTGCATTGCACCTAGCCTGCTCTGGCCTCCTGTTTCTTCCACTCCTGATATAGAAAGTGAATTTACAAAAAAGGTAAGAGACACTGCAATGTAGTAAAAAAACAAACCAACCTTCATCCTGTTCAACCAGGCTGTTGATTACAAACGTGAAAACAGTCAGTACCTCTTCAGATCAGGACTTGTCCTCTTATCAGGGCTCCAGAAACATTCATTGATCCATTCTCATAATCTGCCTGGAAAAAAGGGAGGGAGATCATAAAGCAATACCTAGTGTATTAGCAAAGTGCTTCTCTCATCAAAAAGATCTCTGGTTGTGGTGACCTTGAAAGAGGACAGAGTAGAAGTGGAAAAGATGTATACAAGGATGTATACTGGGACATTTTAGCTGGGCCTGGCTGCTTTCCTCAGGCCCAGGAGATCGGGAGGGGACTTCCTGGCTGTCAGGGGGCACATCACGGATGGGCAGTTTCCTCCTGTTCCTCATCTGTACGGTGAGCTTGCCCTGAGTGGAATAATGGAAGATCTGACAAGACATCTCTCTCCCATCGCTTTGTTGCAGATTTCTAGTCTGGTACAGTTCCTCACTGAGAATTGCTGCAGGATTTTTGGAGAGGAAATTACCTCCCTCTTTGGAGAAATACTGATGACATGCAAGAGAGAGAACGGCTCAGGTAATACAGATGATGTTTTGATCCTCTTAGGCAGCTGAACTCAGCCAGGCAAAAGATCAGTATATTCCATGGAACAATGCTGTTCCCTCTTCATGTGGTGTTCCCGGATACTGCTGTTCTCTTTCCTTTGCCCATAGTATTTGTGATAATCACCGATTCAACTTATAATAGACCTGGACTGTATCACAAAATGCTCTCCCAAAGAATCCCTTGCTCCTATTCCAGTCATCTGAGCCACTATGTTAAAAAGGGGGGGAGGGGAAACAAAGAAAAAAAAAGAAAAAATCTGGAGATGGTTTCATCTCAGGTCTAGAATTTTTGCCCCAGCCTATGTTTTCCCAGAATATTGGGAAGTCAGTGATCAATAAAGGTTATAATACAGCTGTCACACCATTACATTAGGGTTGAAAGCATCCATTCTTCATTACTGAAAGAGAGAGATCTCCAGAGTTTCAATGGGACATCCAGATTTTGCTCCTAGCACAGAATAATCATGGAACTGGTGACTGAAAATGTCTGACAGACTAGTTGGCAGAGCCTTCCAGAATATCATAAATGCTTTTTTTCTCTCCAACTCTGTGATAGTATCGATTTTGACTGGAGTTTTGGGTCTCTCCTTAAAATTTTTCTAAAGCAGCATTTCTGTAAAATAAATTTTGGCACAGCTGGCCTATACTAAAAGTGGTAATGGCACTTGCTCCGGCATGCCAGACTGACTCAGTGTGGCTGTCCCAAACTTCTCATGCTCTGCCTCCAGTGAAATTTGGTGAAAGCCAGTGAAATTCAGTGAAAGCCAGTGAAATTTGGCAAAATCCAGTGAAATTCTGCCTGCCCTCTCCCCAAGAGTGGAAGCACATGGGATCTGCTGTGCTGGGGTATGCTGGGACTGAGAGCTCAGACCCACAATAGGTTACGGCAGCTGAACAGGTTTTCAGGCACGCACTGAGGCATGGTGACTGCCCATGCGTGAACTCTGTCTGCTGCAAATGTGAGATAAGTCAGCTTAGCGTAGCCCAGAGCAAAAGAGATTTAATGTAATTCCAATTATCGCATATACAGAATAGGGCCCAGGTGTGCACTGCTCAGTGGAAATGAGGTGACTGTTTAAACTAGAGACTAGAACTTTCTTCATAGTGTTGCTCTTAAAAATATTGTATTTTCTGGAAGACCATAAAAGCCCTAAGTATGCCCTGTTTTCTTCATTTGTCTAAAAGAAGGAAAGAAAGGTTAAATGTTGCTTTCAATATTCAATAACAAAAAGAAAGATTCAATAAATTACCGATTCGATATACTGTATGTAAATTATTGTTTACAGCTGGATTACCTACTACTAAAGTTCCCCGCTTTAAAAAAAATAACACAAAAACCCCTAACCTTTATTTGTGCCATTATCCTATATTTCTTGACTGAACTGCAACTTAGCACTCATTTCAGTTTTTCCATTTCAAAATTAGACAGTAATTTTTTCTGAAATTATTGGCATTTCTGCTTGAAGAATCTTTAAAGGGTGAATGCTCCTGGAAGTAAAGGATATTTGCCAAAAAAAAAAAAAAATGCAGCTGCTTGTCAGCAGGGTGGTTCAATCGCTGATGTGTTAACACTTGGTTTGTCCTTGCAGATGCTGCTTCTCTCCATCTGAATGACTCTTCCTACGACAGCCTGGAAAACGAGGCGAACGATGAAGCTGACTCCTCTTCCAGTGACTGGATTAAGAACCGAGATCAGGATAACAGGAGCAGGGAGTCTGTTTTCACTCTGAGCGATGGTGATTCGGAGCAGACGGAGGTGGATGAAATCCAAAGCAAAGCCAAATCGAAACAGTTGACAATTTCTGTTGACGTACACCATAAGTTTTCATCACAAGAAAACTCGGAGAATGAGTCTCTCTGCTCCAATGCACTGGGCTTCTCTTCAGCAGCTACCTCAGGTGCTCTCAAAACCTTGAGGAGACACAGGCGCGCCTCAGAGCCGGCAATTGGCCTCCTCGCCCCCAGCTTCGCCCGCATTGGTGATGGTCACGAGAAGGCGACACGCAAAGCCAGCTGTGATGTTGTCCTGTCTCACGAAGATGAAGACTATCTCCGTCAGCTTCGGTCATTGCAGATGGAGGGGCAAAAGCTTATCAATCAGAGCTTGATTATAGGCATTAATGTTGGTAAAAGTGACAATGCAAACCAAAACGTTGAAAAGAAAGACTTGTCCCATTGCCTCCTGCCTCCAACGCCAGAGGGATTAAATATTTGCTCAGGATTTAGCTCTTCTAGCCTGTCTTCTCCTGGGACGTCTCCATCTCTGTCGTCGATGAGCTCTCTGGACAGTACTTTCTCTCAGTTTTCAGACCAATCTGTGTTTACCCCAACTGAAACCTCCTCCCCTTTTGATAGCACTTTTCAGTCGTTAAAGAAACATGAAGACACTGCCGCTGAAGCGGCTGATGACTATTTGGTTACACCCACCAGGGTGCCACCATCTCCACAATCTACCGATGCTTTGGCTGAGGGGGGCTTGGTGGAGCCCAACAGCAGGCCAGCGCCCCTGAAACCTACTGACGGAGTCGACAGCTATTTGATTAAGCCTGACATTCAGCCATTACCTCTGAAAGTCACGGGAAGAGACAGACTTCATGATCCAAGATCAAAGAGGAGGTCTAGAAGAGCATTACAGCAATCCAAAGTTTGAAGAGACTGACCAAAGCTTTTTTGCGGAGGAATCTTAACGCTTAAAATAAACACCATAAAGAAAATGCCTTTGGTGTTAATGTGTGTTCATTTTAAGTTTAATATCCAGGTTGTTCAAATTTAATTGAGCAGTCCCCAGACTCACAGGTTTTCTTTTTTTAAGAAACTGTCTGAGTAATGCTCCCACATAAAGCTTTGCAAGAACATTGTAAGAATAATAAAAATTGCTAAAATGCAAGCAGACAGAAATCTCCGGAAAATCTGGAAGGGTCCAGGAGGTAACTAAGAGAAGCACCCTGTTCTCTGAGCCCGCCCGGGCAGCAGCAGCAGGGTGCCTGCTGCGCCTTGCCCCTTCACCACTCGTGTGTTGAGCCTTGCGGATGTGAGTCCCAGTCCTTTGTGGTTTTGGTGTAGCGTGCAAAGTCAGCGTAGATTCCCTAACTGTGGTATTATACTACTGTTCTGAAACTGATAGGTATTACCTTCATTGTCCTCCAAGGAATAAGTGTATTGTTTTCTGTATGTTTATAAGGTATGTTCGATAGGTGTAGTTATTTCTTTCACACTGCAAAAGAAAGAAAAAAATAAGCTCAAAAATATGTAAAGAGAAACGCTGAAGCTTGTAACTAACACCTCACAACTCTGTGTGTTTCATTTATCGTGCTCTGTTGGCTGTTCTGTTCGTGTTTAAGTTGTGAATAGTTTCTTAACATTGCTGTAAATGGCATTATGTGTTATTGCAAGCAGAACACATGTAATTTTATTATGCAGCATCTAAAACATCATATAATATATTAAAAGTAATGCATTATCTAAATGCTTTGAGTTTGTATAATATATCCTGATAAATTTTGCTATTATATATGGTCTGAAAAAAAATGTGTATTTTTGTACTTGCAAAAAACTGCTGCTAATTTTACGAGTTCTGTTTTGTTGTTACAGCACTGGTATTGATGTGTATGCATTCAATGCTATATATTAAATATTATTTGTTATGTCATAAATTCAATTTATATTCTGTGTAATTTTTTTTTAGGTGTCAGTTCTACAAGCTATTGCTGAAGCAAAAGTCCCAGTGATGCCACTGCAAATCTTGCATGAGGAAGGACTGCAGCATTTTTCCTCCTCTTTGAGTGGCATCATTCATACTGTATGTCATCATCCTGTTAACTTTTGTAAATTTTAGTAATATTTAAACAAGAATTCCTACCCTTTTGCTCTTCATCTAGAGAGATGAGGGTGTTTTCAGCTAATGGGATGCAGTTAACAATATAGAGGTGCAGGGAGATCTTTTCGGGTAATAGATACTTGGGGTGGAAGCAAGGAAAGGAGGGGAGCAAGACACTGGATGAGAGAAAGGTTTATTCGTTAATATTAGCAGGGTTCTAGAGAAAGCAAGAAGGAATGGCAGGACTAAACTAAACACATCTGGGCATGGGTGTGTGCACACAGTGCTTCTGAAATTGCATTGATTCATTCATTAGCTTTTCCATTTTCAAAAGCCCTCCCCAACTCCAGTTAATACTGGCCAGTAATGGAGTTCCAGATCCTATTCTGCTTAACTATGCTCTCATAAAGGTGCTTATGCTCCTAAGTCACTACACATTTCTGAAAAATGTAAACACTGGCTAGTGCTCTAAGCCATTTCCAAGCATTACCAGCATAAAAGGTTTTTAGCTCTCTATCAGACAGAATGGATACTCTCCAGCAGATGGGGGCAGGGATGTGTGTTAACGAAGTTAGAAATACCCTTACTTGACAATATAAAATCAGAGGGTTATTATTTTGGGCTCTAGTCCTGCAAATGTTGTATCTGTGAGCAGAGCTGCATTTGTGGAGACCCACGTAATGCAATAAACCATCGTGCACTTAGAACTACACCAGCATGTGTAATTGTGTGCGGGCTCAAAGACTTCACTGCAATTTGTTCTTTTTCATCTTTTTCAAATTCAGCTATTTTAATAGAAATGGTAATAGGTTGAATCGGATCTGTAATAGTTACCTTCCAAAGGTAAAATCCTTTGTATGTATTTTGAGACCTGTCGTCTAATAGCCCTACATACGCACTTCCTTTAAAACAAAACAAAACAAAACAAAACAAAACAAAACAAAACAAAACAAAACAAAACAAAAAGATGCTATTTTGAAATAAAACAGCTACTCTGCATTTCTTTTCGAAACGGTAAAAATCATATTGCCATGCTGCCAAGATTACATCAAGTAGCAAATGCTGATTCATTGCAACAATAATAAAGGTTTAGAAAAATCTCTAGTCTCTGCAATATAAATGTTCTGCCCTACAAATGATATCTTCCAGCAAGCCATTTATCTCTGCTAGTCTGAAGTAAAAGTATATCCAAGAGTGCTTCGATGTGAAACAAATTATGTGTCTGCTCTTGAGCTGTAGCTATGCTAGAGTGCTTTCAGCTTTAAACATATGGCAAACAAGCTGGATGTAGACCCACTACAATTTAAAATGCACTCTTGTCTTACAAGACACACACCCCGCTGCTGCACGAGGCATGTTCTGTGACAATCACAAAAAAGAGCGCTAACGGAGAAGATCACTGTCTGCAACTCCTCACTGAAGGAATTAAATGCTGTTAAGATCCAAAATGAATTATGCTGAACCTTTTCAGAGTGTCAGATGCGAGTCTGAAGACTGCAGTAAGCAGCAGCCTTAGGTATGCTCTTGTTGGGAGGCCAACAGTTAATGTACTGGGGGCCCCTGCTGCTCTCTTCCCCTGGGCACCCCCATGGGCTGGGCTGGGATCTCTGGTCCAGGGAATATTAAAAAGAGAGTTTTGTAACTTTTTTATGGCTTTGCTGATGGCCTGTGAGAAGGTGTTGGGGTAAGGGTGGCCCTGAGGGCTGAGCCCCTGCTTCTGCCCTGGCTCCGGCTGGGTGTCCCAAACGCTGGGCTCCCTGGCGAGGTCCTGCCCAGGTCCCGGGCACCGTGGGACACCACGTCTTCCCCAGCCGCCTGCCTCCCTCGACTGGCATGGGGGGTGCCTGCTTTGGAGAAGGCGCCCGAGTTTTAGGGACAAATGGTAGGTGAGATGTTCCCAAAATGTTTTCTTCTTTCCTGGAGTAGCAAAGCTTCACAGAAAAAAAAGAAAGACTGACTTAGGGAAGAAGCAGTAGCAATGACTCCTCGTTCAGTGCTGTCACGCACACAAAATGAAGCAACCTGACAAATTACCTCTCTCACTTGGACTTTCTGTCCCACAGGGGTTCCTGATCTCATCGTTAATGAGCATCTTGCCTCTGTTTCACAAGTACTAACCATCATTCCTTTCAGCTGATTTCAGAGATTAATATAATATAAATTTAGAGCAATTTGTTCTCAACCTGCAATGAAAGTTTTTGCCTTTTTTATTAGCCCTGGTAAAGGGTTTATGTGCCTGAAATGTCATGGCTTGGGGGGTTTGGGGGGGGGGGTGTTGTGGACTTTTCCAGTTCTCTCCATCGGTCTCATAATTGCTATTGCTTCATCCCTGCAAGCTTTATCTCTCCAGCACAGGCCAATTCAGGAAGCAAGAGGTCACGTCCCATCTATTTTCTGCTTAAACTAGTTTGTAGAGTTCAAGCAAAATAGATTATAGGTCCCGGGGCTGAAGCATGACCTTTAAACTGAAGGTGTCCCTCTATCCATGCCTCCAAATCACCAGATTTCTGTTAACACCTGCTGGTCCAGCTCCTTTCTTGCTCTGGGGACCTATGTGGCTCCAGGACCTGGTGGCTGACATCTCGTTTCGAGCTCTGCTCCTGATCAGCAGATGACATTTGGCAAACTTACGTGCCTCCTCCGCTCCCTGTTTTGCACCACTAGTCTTTCCTTTAAATATCCTAGCCTGCTGGGACAGGCTGGTGGTTGCTGGTGTTTGCACAGCGCCCAGCACAGGGTGGGGTGCTGCGTGCCTGGGACCTGGGCAGCGGTGCTGTTGCACAAGGAGCAGGGCGAAACCCGCTGACAGCCCTGAGTTTATTACGACTGTGGTGACCTCTGTGTTAGATGGGGAACTTGCTAACCAAGTTGCTTGGCAGCACGGAGCTGTTATTTAACTTCGTACCACATCCACGGCCATGCCCGCGCCCGTTCGACTGACCTGATTCAAGGATGCAGGGTCCAGGAGGGTGGTGGTGAGAAGTTTTCTCTTGAAAAGAAAGAGAACTGCAGATTCTGACTTTTTCACTTTCATCCATGCATAACCAGACGTGACGGAGATCAGGAGATCAGGAGGTGGCCAGTGCTTTTGGGAACGACACACACATATGCACTCACACATACGTGCACATGGTGAGGCTGCCATGACCCAGGCACACGGACCTGCTTCACATGCCTTGCAGGCTGACCTCTGCATCTACAGCATTCCCAAGACACCCTCTGTGAGCTGGACCTATCAACCTCCTGTTATTTTCATCCATACAAACACAGGGGCGTGGGATAACTAATGCTGGAAGAGACCTCAGGAGGTCTCTGGTCCAGCCTCCTGACACAGGCTTGCACGTCCATGTAGCTCATGTCTGGAAGAAGGATAGCAATACTCCAGCAATTCACTGCTATTCATCATGGCTGGAGAAATTTAGCAAAAGGTAGCTGGCTCAGACAGTTAAATAAAATCTTTTGGAGCAGATGATGATGGTTTTTTAAACCCAGAAAATGTCTAAGAAACCAGCAAAAGCTGCAGTCTTACACTCAATCTTCAGGTTATCCCCATAACCTTTTATATTAGGAGCAGAGACTATGATACACGTTTTCCCTCAGTATTTAACATCTCCCTATATCCTGGATCCAAAATACCTGAATAGGTGTAAGGAGATGACAGCCTCGGTGACACCACTGGACAACCTCATGCACTCACAGCGTTTTGAGGAATCATCTAGAGGAGGACCAAGGCACTGGCCGCGCTGGGGGCTTTTCCCGCCCCAGGGGCTGATGCGGGGAGAGGTTGAGCAAGCAGCCGTGTTAAGCCTCGTCTCTGGCATTCGTGCAAGGCCCCTTCCCCTTGGAAGAGTCCTTCGCTCCTACCAAGTGTAAGAGGCGCTGGAGCATGATGTCTGCCGGCTAAGCGGAGCCCTACATAAACATCAAGGGAAGCGAACCGGCTCTCTCATTCACAGAAACGCTTGCATGATTTCACTTACCCTCATGCTTAGTTACCAGTGTCTCTGTATCGAGGCCACCGTCAAGCTGAACTAATGGACCTGCTAGTGTCCAAAGGGGAAGACTCTTTGCTTAAAGGTGTTGAATATTTCTGTTAGGACATGGTTGCCACACAGGGCCTAAAGGTTTTAGGCATCACTTGTGTTTTATAAATATTTACAATGTACTCTGTAATGATTTTTTGTTGATACTAGGTTTGCTCCAGGCCTTATTTTGTCTGGGGTTTGTAGTGGCTTCACTGCAAATGTCAGCAGTTCCTCGAGGACAAGTTCTCCAGTAGCTGCTGCCAGTTGCATTAAGTTAAATATTTCAGAATTTAGCCATTCAGTGACCCTATGTAGGAGAGGTGTTTTCAATACAAAAATTATTTCTCTGCACTTGATTCTCTTGTCACAAACTGTTTCTGTCAACCTGCTACAAAACTGCTCCCAGACGCAGCTGTAATTCTGATGTGACCATCGAAGGCAAGGCTGTCCTCCTTCTCCTGCTCCTCTTCCACCTCCTCCTCCTCCTCCCGGGTAGGGAGAGCTTCTGCGGGGTTTCCTGCTGCCCGGGGCCGGGATGGGCAGGGGGTGCGGGCGGTCGGCCAGCCGGGGAGGGAAGGGACAGGACCACGCTGCTGACATGCACGGCTGGGGCTACCGGATCCCAGCAGAAGTTCAGACAAGGAGCCCCCACTGTAGGGGCCGATGAAGCACGAGTGACCTGTGGAGGGCACCCGCTGGTGGCTGCAGCCTGGCCGCGGGAGCAAGGGGAGTCCCCGGGGACCCGAGGGCAATGCCGGGTGCAGGATCCCAGGAACCCCGCCTGCACCAGGGGAGCCCCAGCCTGCTCCCGGGGATGGTCAGAGGAGGGGGCTCGGCCCGTGGTCCCTGGGTGAACCCCACTGAGGAGCCGGTGGGGCCACCCCTCCCCAGGCTGGCAGGGGTGAGTGCCTGCAGGGTGTGGGGCTCACGGGGGGCTGCAGGGGGAAAGCATTTGGGGACGTTGCACAGTTTCTTATAAGGTGTATTAAGGGGGTTGTGGGAATGTGCAAGACTTGTTAGGGGATGGTCAGGGGAAGGATCAAAGGCAGGGAAAGGGCGGGAACAAGGTGGACTGGGGAGGAACCAGTGTGAGAAAATAGAGGGAAAGGACATAAAAGGGGCTGGTCCTGGGTAACAGCTGGCTGGTCAGTACGCTTGTCTGACCAAGCCCTGCACCCCATCGCCACAGCCGGCCCTACAGCCTTACTAAGTATTCTTATATAATGATGTAAATAATTATTTAGTACTAATAATAATTACTCTTGCATTCTTTCTATCCATCTTCTCTGTGGGCACACGCTCTATTCCAAGCCTGCATAAGAGACCACCAGCAACCTTCAAGCCAGACCAGTGGGCAGCAGCATCAGAGCCGAGTGCCGGCAACTGGAGCGGGACCACGAACCTCAGAGGCTGGAGGGTGCCGGTGCCAGCACCTGGGGAAACCGCGGCCTGAGGCCAGCTCTGGGGCAGACTGAGCAGCTAATGCCAGCTACCGGAGAGACCCATTTTCCATGTTGGAGTACATATTTGACTAGCATATATTAATCCTGATCAGCCAGAGAGGAACAGTATGTGCCGCCCGTGCTGTTCACGTGTGTGCAAGCACTGTGTGTGTGCAGCTACCTTACAACATAGTCAGCAAACAGTTTTGAACAAGAAGTTTTAAATGTCTAATGCCCCATGGACAGCTTGCACAAAAGATGTGGTATAAAATGTACTGAAAGGACTTAGAGACGATCCTCCCACATCCCGCCGGAGCCACCAAGGGGTCGGTCACCATTTGCTACGGGGAGCAGCTCGTGTGGACCCCCAACCTCACAGCAGGCAACAGCAGCTTTGTTAACGCAAGCAGCCTACTTAAAATGTTTTACCTGAACAAACCATTTGTATCTGAAACACCACGGAAAGCACCAAGATGACCCTAGCATTCCCCTAGCAGAGGTTTGGGGCTGGCTTGGTGGGGGTGGTAGGAAGGAGGCAGGGCTGCGCTCGGGCGCTTTATTGGCACACCTGCTTGGGAAAGGGATGTCTGACACCACTGTCCCATGTCCACAAGCGTCTTTGACTGGAGGAACCTGAAGTGACCAGGCAGCCAAGGAAGTTCATGCCCCAAAGTCACCTTTTCAAGCAGGACTTGGTCTCCACGGATCAGAGCAGTGAAGACAGGTTGGCATTGAAAGATGCTCTTCGTTGCTCAGGCCCATCCAAATACTTCCATGGCATTGCTATCCCTCTGCTAAATATACAAATACTTGCAGAAATGTGCAGCACCTGAATGATGTCGTACTTTTCATGCAGAGATAGCACGAAGAGTCTGGAAGGTCAGCTTCAGCAGAGTGCCTGGGCTTGGGCTTAGCTTAAATGAGTAAACAGCCCCAGAGAAGTCCAATAAGATTGTTTATGTGCTTAAATTCCTTACTGGGCTGGAGCCCACGTGCCTATTTTCTAAATAAATTATAAACCATACCAGATGTTCGCACATTGCTGGAAAAATTGCTCCCTATCAAAGTTCCATTTACAATTTTAATTTCTATTACAGAGATCTATCTATTATTTTATAAAGTAGAGATTTTGAAAATATTTCTTCATTGTGTAAGAACTAAGAAAAAGTATTCAGTAGTTATGTGTCCTGTTTAAATTTTTAAAGAAATTAAGAATTTGTCCAATAAAATGTTTGGCAAAGCCAAAGTCTGAATTTTTTGCATTTTTTTTACCTTGGGATATGAGTTTACAGTATACTCGTCTGAGGTGTGTAAATTCAACAGCATAGTAATTGGTTTATTACACAGAAACTGGAGGCTCCAACTTTGCCAAGAATTTTTACTGTGTAAATTCTTCACTTTTCTCACCTTCAAAAAGGCCATGAAAGCCACTGCTCTGCAAACGGGTCTCTGTGAACAAAACCCCAGCTCTGCCTTGTGGTGAGGAGACCCACATGATGTGGGTGCAGAGCTGGCCCACTGTAAAATGGGTTTTTACTCCAGGCCCATCACTCCAAGGTATTTATAACCTTTATACAGTCCCCATATGAATTCACTTAGCTTTCTGTTAGGAATGCATAGGCTCTTGTCTCATAAAGGGACGGATGCTCTCAAACCTGATTTTCTTCCACAGCTGGCGCAGAATCAAGCCCCGAAACCTATTTCTTTTTAAATAGATTTATTTTATCGGGGTTTGTTGCAATGAACTGAGCAGGTAAGTATGGCGGTGCTGGGAGATAAGCGGGGTGCGTGGAGGGCTGAAAGATGCCCGTGGTCAGGGCATGGGTTAGGGTATAAAAATGCTCTGTGTGTCCATGAGCTCAGAAGATGCTGAGGCCATGCAATGGGGCAGGGCGATGGCAGGCTCTGGGGAAGTGGTTGTGGTGCCCGTGCTGCTCCGGGACTCCCGCGGGGCAAAGCCCCGCGGGAGTCCCGGAGCAGCACGGGCACCACGGAGAAGGGAAGGAGGTGGGATCAGCTGCTGAGCTCCCAAACACAGGGAACAGCACCTCTCTGCTCTTCAGGTCTGGGTCCCCAGCGCGTATGTGAAATACCTCCCGAGAAGGGACAGGGAAAGGACAACCCTCCAGAGCAGGACAGGGACACCTGAAGCCTGGATCCATGTCCAGAATGAACACTGATCTGCTTCTCCATCCTCGAGGCATCCCAGGAGACCTCTTGCTGCTTGTTCGCAATAGAGAAACAGTTCAAAAGCACCTTCTTCTGAATTATTTTCTAAAAAAAAAAAGAAAATAATCTCACTGCAAGCTGTGGTTCCTCCAGGCCAGAGCATCAGACCAGGAGCAGGCACACAGGTGGGCTGTGTCCACAGCTCTGCCTGCCCCTGCTGCAAGACCTCGGGTGCTCGATCCCCTTCCCTGGGGCTGTTTCCTGGCTGTACTTTAGATGTACAGTCCACATAGGATGTAAGGGGGAACTACTCTACCCTACCCTGGTCTGTGCTCTCCACCTATATTTAGACATCTAAATTCAGCAGACACAGGCTCCCTCCAAGGAGCTTTAAGGCCACTTTCTTCTCCCCATGCCTACAGAAGGAACGCAGGCACTACCTATGGCAGGAACGATTCATTAGTCTCCCAAAATCATGAATAAAGAATACGCCTAATCCATGGGAGGGACTCGATCCCACCCTTGGAGGGAGAACCTGTCTCGTGGCATGTGGATCATCTACCTCGTAGAAGAGAGTGTCCATCACTCCTGGAGTCATTAGTTACTAGTGGTGTAAACCACCAGCCGCTGATGCTTCTTGTATTTCCAGTGACAAAGGGGCTCCGACACCACACTTGTCACCTTCACGGAAAGAGCTCACAGTCCTTCTGTTGTTACAAGCACCCTGCTGGTTTTGTTTCCGCCAGTCTCTCATGCCTTGATCTCCTACCCAGGTGACACTGGAATAACTCAACTCCACAACGTGGCCACGCGTGCCAGACCCAGCCGGCCGGGGTTCAGTTCCAGCAGGCAAGTCCGTGGCGAGAAGCACGGCCATTTTACCATGAATTCCCATACATCTGCAAGTCAAAACGAAAATGAAAATAACTCACATCCTACAGGGGTGTAAAGCAAAGGCACTTCAGGAATGAAGCATGTTTAGGAGGCTCATTCCCAGAGTGGAGAAATGCGGCTCTCACCATCTCCTGAGTATCACGCTGGACCCCAGCCAAGGTGTCTGAGCACTTTCCTCACTCGGCGCTTGGAGGGCGTTCGGGCGAACACCCAACGAACCCAAGATAACGCATCAGATTTGAGGCAGGAGGCTGGATTACTTTGATTTATTTTCCTCTTAGCAAATGTGATTACAAAATAGGTCAGCCCAAATGTTATGGACTCAGCCTGCTCCCTTGATGATGCTTGATTTCAGCTTTTTTTTTACGTGGGTGTTATTGATTACAAGGAACAGACAAAAACATGCACCTAACATTTCTTTTTCTGTCAGCATAGCTATTTCCAAAGGAAAAAAAATTGCATAGAATGATCTTTTTAAACAGAAAAAACCAAGCCCTTCTTACAAAGGTGACCTTATTTTTTAGAAGGAATAAACAGACAAAACAACAGCAAAAAACAGCAAGCAAAAGTTTTGTGTTAAAAGCTTGGAAAATTCATGATTTTCAATCATGCGTTCATTTACCATGAGACTTAAACTAGAGATTTAGTGACATATTGCCATGTGCCCAGTGTTTCGGCTGTTGGCCAGGGAATTTCCATGTCCAGCCCAGCTCTAACATTCCCTGTGGGGAGCTGTCCTTGGGAGGCTCCCGGATGGCCACCGCATCTGGGTGGTTCATTGCTCGTGAACACACAGAAATACATCAAATACTGACAAAACTGATGCTTTTGACAAAATTGCCTGGAGCAGCAACTCTTTCCGGAGGTGGGAAGGTGAGGACGGGGCTGTCCCGTGTGCCTGCTTGGTGATGGGACCATCCATGGAGGAAGAGCCACCCTGCAGCATCAGGACTGGAGCCGGCGCCGGCTCTGCCTGCCTTCTCCCTCCTCAGGGGCAGACATGGGAGAGGGGAACCGGCTGCGGTGGCCTTTGCCTCCTTGCACAGGTGACGCCTGCACACTTCTGTGTAGGTGAATTAGGCAAAAAGCTTTTTGGGTCCATGTCGACTTTTGGCATCTCGAACTTGCTGGTAGCAGCAAGTTCACTGCTGAGCTCTGCCCGTGTGAAAAAGGCATCCTGGGGCTTTGTTTGAAACCTGCCACCCGCGGCTAAGTGCTGAGGAAGGGCTGGCTGACATTGCAACCAAAGTGTCCCCAGGCCCAGCGCATCCAAAAAGCCCTGGGACCCAGCCGCGGACGTGTCTGAAGCTACACGCTGCAGGACCTTGTCCTCCTCAAGAGGCCGGGTCCCATACAGCCTCCTGCTGCTTCTCCTGAAGCAATGGGGTTCACGCTCGCTTTGAGTGATTAAATCTCTCTGCTTTTCAGTACAGAGTTTCTTACTGGTTGAGGGTGTGGGGGAGAGGTTTTAATTTGCCTGACTGTCAGGAAATGGATGTGTTGTGTAGGTTACATTGAGCCTTATATCAAAATCAGTCCAAAAGGCTGTCATTTGAATCCCTTATTTGTAGACTTACCATGTGCAATTGGTCTTAACTGGAGTCTGGGCACTCCATGAACACCAGTGTGTGCATGAAAAGCTACATATACATATGCATACGTGTGTATTCATCTACGTGCACAGATGAGGAACATGCTCAGCATCACTTACTGCTTTCTCTCCCATTCAAAGGTTCGCCATCCCTTTAGCGAGGCCTGGAGGGCCGCCCTCCTCCCGCCGCCCCGACACGTGCACACGCACTCTCGCAATTAGCAAAGAGCACAACGAGCTGTGCGCTGTGGGTCGGTTGCCCAAATCGTTGCGGAGACACTGCTGGCTATGCAACAGGGCATCAAAGAAAGCAGGCTGGGCTCGCAAACTGCAAAAAAAAGGACTGTATTCTTCAGATAATTTATTTGCAATGAATAATTCAGCTAGCTTTTGTTGTGAAGCTGAATTAAATACAGAGCGTTAAGCACACTGAGATCCCCAAATAAAGGGCACTATTCACTCCTAGCACAAAGGAATATTATTTACTATCATTAATTAACTTCCACGCAGAGCCACAGCCATTTCTTTAGGTTCTGAGAAAGAGTAAGAGGAGAATGTGAGCACAGGGCTGCTATAATTTCCCTTCGCTTTTCTCTCTCCCCGCAGACACACACTGGCTGCAGGCTGAGCTTGGCTCACGACGGCATTTTTGGCAACACCAAAACGCGCTGGAGCGCGGGCAGGTCGCTCATCATAGCGGGCAGGGAGGCACCGCTGAACCCACCGCCCCCTCGCCGCGCAGCCGGGCTGTGCCGGGGTCCCGCCCCACGCCGCCGCGGTGCCGGGCTCCGACGGTGGTGGCCGTGAGGCAGCACCCAGGCCTCCCAGTACTCATGCAAAATCTGGTAGATGGTATAAACTGGCGTTCCCTGAGCATACGCAGCTTAAGGGATTCAGATTGCTCTGAATAAAGCCTAAGGAGGCAGAGATGCGTTTGCCTTTGGGAAATGAGTTGAGGGCCTGGATGCTCCATCTACCTAGGCAGAGAGAACGTTTCTTAGCATTTAATGAGCCTATGTGCTAATTAGTTCTCTGAAGTCTCTCATTTAGGATAACCAGAAATGCAAATTCTTGGCGATGTCGGCAATTGTTATTACTGCTGCAGCAGTGACTAGAGAGCATCTCTTTGCAAGCAAAAAGGGAGATACGAGGCTCCTGTCAGGTGGCTACGGAGCTTTTCTGCAGCAGCTACATTGTGCTTTTTGCAGGTGAGGTTGTAGATCACAAAAAAAGCTGGGTGGAGATTTTTGGCCAAAATATTTTTCTGTTGGAAGACAAAGGTTTAAGTTATATTGAAACATTTCATAAATACACATCCGTTTTGCTTAATTGTTTCTGTTTAAAAACTGCTGAAGCCCTGTTCCCTTTATCCATGAAAGTCCACATTTTCTTCTGCCATTTTAGATGAAAAAAGCAAAACAAAATTCTACATCAGATCTTGCTGCAATTTATGACATACTTCTAGAAAAGTCAAGAAAAAAAGCCAGAAATTCAATATCTCAGGTTGAATTAAATGTTCCATTTGATTCCATGTGATTTCCTTCAACTTCTCTGTTTGTTGAAAAACCTCCAAGGCTTTGCGGCCTGAGCAATCTGCTGGGAGGACGTGGGGTGGCTGAGCGGGGAACAGAGCCGTCAGCGATCGCACAGCGTACACCAGCCAGCCCATCCCGAATCTGGAGATGCACCCCTGACAAAGGGCAGGACAGGGAGATGTAAAATGCCATTTTTACTTGAAGAAATACCTGGCTAGGTTATAGTTGGAGAAAAGGGCCTAACTCACTGCCCTGAGTCCAAGATGGTCAGCTAGTTCTCCTGCACTGTGATCCAGCCCTGGATGTCCTACAGCCTCTCATGGCTGAACATCATCGTCTTGTTATTACTCCAGTGTCATCAGGTCATTTTGAATTTAGATTTTCCTGCTGGGATTCACTTCAAGATTTAGACCCCTAATTTCAGGTGTCTACACACGTGCCAGGTGTCCCAGATCCCACTGCAGCTGGTACGGCCAGGAGAGCGTAGACAGCAACTTGGTCAACGGCTAATGGCATGGAGAGCTGTTTGGTGGGTGAGATATGTTGCCCAAATATGGGCACTTGCTGCTATTCAAAATGTCCTAGGACAGGCAGCTGTGCAGGGCCAGCAGATGCCACACAGGAGGTGCAGGGTCCCTCACCCCCTGGGACAGCACCCGGAGACCAAGCAGTGCCTGCTGTCTCCAACATGGCTATGACTCCAACATGTCTCCAACATGGCTATGACAACAACTAGACTCCTATGCTTTGGCAGTCAGATCCTCCCCTGGTGCTTGCTTTAGGGGACCTGAGTCACTCTCTGGACTCTGCTGACCATGTTGACTGGATCCCCAGTAGATACCGTGGGAGCTCAGGACTTAGCTCACATGCGGACACCTATGTATACACCCCTAAGCCTTGGTGGGCACCCGAAGAGCCCGCATTCAGCCTGAATCCCAGACTGCCATGCCTTTTACCTTAGCACTGTCTGCAAAAATGTCTTCCCAGCTCCAACCTCCAAATGGTCTGGAGGTGCAGAGGCAAGCGGGGAAGGACAGACCCCTGCGGAGCCCCTTCCAGCGCAGACAGCCACGGTGACTCTCATCTGCTGGTGACTGCTCTCCAAATGCAGCTGTTTGTCCATGCCATATTTCCCCTGTTTGCAGTAAGCAAGCACGCCATGCTGCTTGGCATCAGAAGTCAAGATGTAGAGTATCTACTGCCTCCTCCACCTCCTTTTATCCAGGTGACTGTCAGAGTAAGAAATCAAGGAGAAGGCAGAAGAGCCAGACAAGAAACATTTTTTACAATAGATTTTCCTGAATCAAATAATATTGGTTTTCAAATTTCTATCTATGTTTGAATTGGGCAAAGCTTGAGCAGGAGAGGAAAAGGCTCCCGGCCAGCACGTGTGTGCATACGGGGCAGGAGAGCTCAGCTAGGCTCAGTCAAGGAGAGCTGCTCTGCTCCCGAAACCGTCATTGCTCTCCCTCTCACGGATGTTACGGAGAACTTTTCATCACAACAGTGGCCCAGGCTTTATTAATTATTTCTGTCTAGTCAAATGAACTCTTCCTCCTTAATTAGGCCATTGAGGAAATGCTTCAACAATGTCCATTAGTCTGTGCCTTCAGCAGGCAGTGACGCACCGAACAGCACCTAAAGGGGCAAGAAGAGCAAGCACCTCTCTGCATCAGAGAAATTAGCTCAGATGAGGCGAGCGAAGCAAGCTGATCTTGCAGTGCTCTAAAACACGAAGGTCAGATCTCTCCATTCAGCAGCTTGCTTTAGGAATAATTATTGGAGGAGTCGTTCTCATGAACCATGAGGGACAGATAACCACAGCCCAGCTTGGGATGGGGGATAGTTCTTCTCACTGAGCACACCCATATGCTGCACTCACGGTTATCTCCTGAGGGGCCTTCAAACCCCTCCATTGCTCCTGGGACACCGTGGGCTCCCAGCAGGTTCCTGCTCCAGGGCGAGTGGCGTGCCGAGCGCCAGGTCCCACCTCGACCCAGCGTGCTGGGCTGGGGGCACAGGCCACCCATCCCAGCCACCCCACACGTCCCACAGAGCCGTAGGACCTCTCGGGAATGATGCCCATGGCCCTGATTCATTAGCCAGCTCAAGGCAAAGCTGCCTGGAAGCTGAAGGAGCTGAATGACTGGATCCAGCCTACATTTTTCTCTAAAGCTGTATTTGCTTTAAAGCAGTTTGTTACATGGCTTTGGACTCCAGCATGGCATGACAAAAGAGAACACTTCACCGTGCTGTGAGGGCTGTGCACATCGGTGAAGGGGGAACTGATTCTAAGATGTTGCAGAAATAGGGACATTGCCTCTTAATACTCCTTCTTGAGATGATGCACTATTCTTCTTTTCTATTTCAGAGCTCCTTTGCTTAGATGTTGTTGAAGGACGTCAGGAAAGACATTTCCATTGCAAGCTTTACTCAACAGCTCCCAACCCAGGATTATGTGCTGTTTGGGGAAGGGGAAGGGAAGGGGAAAGGGAAGGGATGAGGAGGGAGGGGAGGGGAGGGGAGGGGAGGGGAGGGGAGGGGAGGGGAGGGGAGGGGAGGGGAGGGGAGGGGAAAGAGCTGGTGCCGCATCTGACGTGGTACATCTGTGCCGGAGGACACAGCCAGCAGTGGAGACACAGCCGCTTACTCCTCTGCCTGCCAGTCTTTGTAACTGCTGAAAGTCTTGTTTTCTGAAAGAAGATAATTCCAGGGAAAGCGTCAAACGCTCCTATAACACGCTCTTAACTAACCGCATAGATCCAATTTATTTACATGTCTCAGATCCGTTCCTCCAGAAAAACCGTGCTGGCTTCTGGCTGGAGAGTTAGCTGAGCGAATCTCTGTCTTTCTCTCTCTCTGCTGTAGGCTAATGAAAAATTGAGCTGCCGTTCTTTTGGCCCATCTCCTCGTTAGGCCAAGAGCACATTTCGCGCTCTTGGGATGGCTGCGGGAGTCTCTGTAGCCCAAATGGTTTCTGTGCTCGTTAATGCCCGGGGAAGCAGCTCAGGGGTTCAGGGGCAGCGAGCGAGGAGGGCGGGTGCCCCTCTCCCAGCTCCACCGATTTTGGGGGTGTCAGACTTTCTTAATCCCTTTCAACTGAAACCTGGGCTGACACCGGTCAGCCGCCACGTGTAGGACAGAGGTGATGTTCACCCATCTAGCAGAGAGGTCTTTCCTAACATGACTCATTATCTGTCTAGACTAGACATTTACAAAAGGGAAAAGACCTCACTGAGGATGCATGCGTGTAGGACAAGAAAATTAGGCAGAACAGATCAGAGAGTAACGGCAGGAGAATCCAGGGCTCAAGATCTGTGTGGTAATTGAGCGGATACAAACTGCAACACAAATGAGCCAAAGTTGCTGAAGTACCATGCGTTGGAGACTTAATGAGGACATGCATCTATAATTTCCACATTTTTCAGACCATCTGGTCACGGCCACCTCAGATTTTCTTCCGCGCCACCCTGCACCATTTTTACTGAATATCCTGCCTAAGGAAGCACTGTAAAGCAGGGGCCTGCCATCCACGACAGCCTCAGGGACCACGGTGCAGAGACAGGACATTCATGACTATCCAGGAACGGGCCTTAATGATACAGGAGACTCCCAGTCCTCAGTGATTACTCACAACTCTGTAATGATTACTCATTTTGTTCGGGACAATCACACGGGCAGTCCCAAAGAAGAGCTAGTTATGGCCTTAATGTTGAATCAGTAAACACGCAAAAATGCATTTTCTTTAGCTGTGCCTGCATCAGAGAAAAAAAACTAGGCTCATAGCAGGGAGTTTCCAAATGCAGCTGTTGCTTTCTTCTTGCTGCAAAACCAGGTCATTGGGCATCTACCTTATGCCTATACGTGCCTGAATTTTAGGCTACCAACTGAAGGAGAAGGGTATGACCCACTCTCCTAAAGCCTGGGTAAGATTGCAGCCATCCGAGAATTACTGCGAGATCAGTGCTGGCTTTCCTCTAAAGCTGAAGGATTGTTCAGAGGTGCTTCCTCCCACCCCCAAGCCATTCTTCACGGTGAAATGAGTGCCTCCTTCTCCACCGCCAAGCCATTCTTCATGGTGAAATGAGTGCCTCCTTCTCCACTCCCCAAAAAAGGAGTCTTGGCCACTGATTTAGTCCCACCAGATGACTGCCAGGTCAATGGAGGTACCTCAGAAGGTACCTCCAAGTACCAAGTGGTACCACAGAATCATAGAATCATAGAATAGTTTGGGTTGAAAGGGTCCTTTAAAGATCATCTAGTCCAACCCCCCTGCAATGAGCAGGGACATCTTCAACTAGATGAGGTTGCTCAGAGCCCCATCCAACCTGACCTTGAATGTTTCCAGGGATGGGGCATCTACCACCTCTCTGGGCAACCTGTTCCAGTGTTTCACCACCCTCATCGTAAAAAATTTCTTCCTTAAATCTAGTCTGGATCTACCCTCTTTTAGTTTAAAACCATTACCCCTTGTCCTATTGCTACAGGCCCCGCTAAAAAGTCTGTCCCCATCTTTCTTATAAGCCCCCTTTAAGTATTGAAAGGCTGCAATAAGGTCTCCCTGGAGAGACGTGACACCAAGGCTCCCACGCAGTCAGTGAGGAGTTTCCAGAGTCTAATCCAGGACACATGAAGTTAAGCCTCTGCTGCTCTCTGTTCACCATACACCAAGCTCAGGTGCCTCCAGAGAGCAATTCAGACCTGCTATGTGAGGTGCTACCTCTTCTCGTTCACTGTGCAGGCAACAAATAGCAAAACACCTCCTTGGGATTCGCTCCTCTTACTGCTCAAGGGAAATAGCTGACTTCTGTTGATGAGAGTTTTTTTCAGCGTTACAGGCAACCCTCTGGACTGCAGTAAGCTTAGGCGAGAGAGGACACCCTGGAGCAGGGCATCCCAGTGTTCACCCACTCCCGACTTTAGGCATGAGGATACTGAAGGTCAAGCAGGGAAACATCACCAGAACTAGGTGTCATGCCGCATAGGGCTAGACAGGAGGCTAAGTGGTTCTCTAGGATTTAGGGGTAACTTAGGTGCCTTTAAGTGGAATTTAGGTTAAATCCCTTTTTAAGTGGGATTTGGAAGGACCGGGTCTAGCCATGGTTACCCCTGTTTTAGTCTGAAGTGTGCTGAAGGGCAGCCACAAACCCTCTAGACACAACTTAGGTGTAGTGGAGTGAAGTAGGAGGGGTTTTGCGCCTTGCACATCCCAGAGGTTGCCTGAAGCCGGAGGCCCCTTTGGCACTGCAGCCCACCTCTTGGCAGCAGCAGCCACCACCTCCCACGCAAACCCTGCTTTGAACTACCGAGGTGGCTACTGCGTGCGTAGGTGCCCTTTGAACCCCTCAAGCTGCCTAGGGGAGACCTTCTCTCGGTCTCGTAGAGGTAAGAGCAAGGTGTGGGTGGCTGGGGGGGAATTCTCAGGGAGAAACTTGGCATGGAGCAAGGGTCAGGTTTCTCATATTTGTCCATTCTGGCCCTATGCAAGAGCTCCATTGTCCCACTGAGCTTCTGAGACAGGTAACAAGCCGCGATTGTTAAGAGTAATTGCCCGCAGGAGCTATTAATTCTATTTTTATCTTTCCCTGTAACAAAAGCTTTCCAATAATGTCCTCACCACTCATCAGCATTACCCAGTAAATACATTTAAATAACACAATTACTGTATTACCCTTTTTACTCCCCGCTTGCTGCTTGATGTTTGGCCCAACAAATAAATGCCACATTTCTGTTTCCAATTCTGTCGTATTTATACTCCCACAACACCTTCCAAAGATCGTTTCCCAGGACAGAAAGAGTCTCTGTTGTGAAAGGGACTGTCCTAACCTGGAAAACAAGAAAGCAGCACACACACACTGACCTCACAAAGCAACTGAAAATGCATACTGTACAAAACAAGAGATTATGGGTCAATTTGGGTGGAGCTTCAAATTCCATTTGAACAGCAAAGATTAAGCAGAGAGGATGTATTAAGGTACCTGGTTGCGTAGTCCCTGATAAAGCTGGGATTAGTAAGTATTTTGAGCGCAGAGATCCATCAAATATAAGATGTAAAACCACCCTAAACCACTCCCAGGCACAGCAAGCCCCCAGGGAGCAGAAAAATCCGTCATGAAGTACTAGGCTGGACCTAAGCTGACTATCACCCTTTGTCATTGCCCTCCCTAAAAAATAAAGAAAAAAATAGGCAGCCACCAGAGATTACAGGGAAAGAAATGAACCGTAAAGGCTCATCAGATCACCCCTCGTCTTGCATTGCCATTATGGGCTTTGCCAGACAGAAGGTGTTGGAAGGACACATGGCCACAGCTTATTTAAGTGCCTTAGCGGTCAGAAGGCTGGCAGCAAGCCCTCGCACCGTCCCTGAGCTGCAGCCTCCCGCGACGGGCAGGGCAGGCAGGGCAGGGCAGGCAGGGAGGGGTTACACAGCCCCGGGAGCAGAGGTGCACAGTGTCAAACCTCTACATGCAGACAACTAAAACAGCCCAAGATCCGAAGACCCCAGATGGAGAGGTCAAGAGTCAACCCTTCAGTGGTGGCAAACAGATGTAGTGGCAGCGATGCAGCCACAGACATGGGGTTGGCACCCTCTGAGGCCCAGCAGAGAAGTTCCTTGCCCATGATGAAGATGAATCATGGAAAAAATCCTTGGATGCAGAGCCAGAGGTGATTAAAAATGTCTCTAATCCTCCCACTCCAATTTCCTTAATTTCCCAAGACAAATGATAACATCTGAGTATTTACATCATGCAGACTGACAGGAAAACAAAAAGACCCATCTTCCCACCCAAGATCATAAGTTTTCTCCGCCTTCTGGGAGTATCTTGAAAAATGTTGGATAATTGCAACCTAGCTGAAAGATCATACCTTGAAATAACTTTTCTTAGAACTACCTTTTTACCCACAACCTCTCTAGCCCTCCAGGCACCTCCCACCCATTCCAATCTCATCACCAGAAGCAAGATACCTCTTGTCCAACAAACACCAAATGGAGCCAGATCTTGCCAAAGCATGTACAAAACAGGCTGATACAGCTCTACGATGTGTCCTCATGATAGAAACACCAAAAACTATGGGTGATAGTCATGCTCGACCAAAACGCTTTCGCTGAAATTATTTGGGTGAAAACTAGATGACCATTAGTCACCAAAACTGACTAACTGGGAGAGCTGATAAAGACCCAGAAGTATCCAGCTACCCACGAGAGACGTGCTTTCACAGCACTCCATTTCTGACTCCTGGCTTCTGATATCATGGGCTCCGTGAACATGGCTATTTTTTCAGCTGGGTGGCCCACTAACAAATTATTTCTCCTCCTCAGCCTTGACCTCTGAAAGGCTTTTTCAGAGTTTTTTTCTTTTGCTAGGACACAAGTTTTTCCTCCTAAAGCAACATGTTCCCGTGGTGGCCACTCAGCTCATGTCAGGGTAGGACACGCTGGGCTCACAGACCTCACGCCAGAAGCTGTACACTAAGAATAACCTTTGAACTAACTCTTCAACTAAATCCTTGCTCCTGGGAACTATGTTTAAAAAAACCAGCAGCAAACCCACTTTCATAACCCAAAATACTTCAAGTTTACCAACTAGTTAGTGACAAAATTATGGAGTATAGTTCAGGGTAAATTTTGGATTTCTTGGCACGCTGCCTCCTTATGAACAAACAACAGTCTGTGGTGTTTCCAGGTCTGTGGGTACCAAGAAGTTCCCACGGCGGCTCATGCCCCCAAGGACACTGGAGACACCATCCGTGTTGCTAAATCTCTCTGTTACCCTATAGACAAGCCAAGGGTTGGCTAGTGGCCGCCATGGCCACCTGCCATGGACTCACAACCACTCTGCCCCGGCTCTCCAGCCCTGATGAACCCTTGGCTGGGAAGACTTGATCCACACCTCTACTTCTTTTTGTTTTACTTGTTTACTTGTTGGTTTTTTAATGGAAAAAAGTGTAATTTTTTTTCCCTATAGATCAAATTAAGACAATGTCACATGTGAGCAATACTCCTGGTATCATACTCAATTAAAAAAAATGTTAATGACAACTGCTTTATGATGTACCAGGAATTATTTAACAGATTAAACCAATGAAGTCTGTGAAAACGCACCAAATTTCAATACAATCAATTTCCTCAAAAAATCTGGACAAGTTCTGCAATAAACTTATTGGATACACTAGAAATTTTATGCAATAAACTTATCAGATGCACAAAGTTTATGCAGTCACCTAATCAAGTATGCAGGGGGCTGGAGTAGGTGAAGGTCCCTTCCAACCCAAAGGAAGGTCTGAAGGTCTCTGAAGGTCCCTTCCAACCCAAACCGTTCTGTGATTGTGTGACTCCCCAGCTGAATATCCTGTGTTTACAGCCCTGTGTCCATCATTCTGGAGAACATTGTAATGTGAGAAAAGATCTTTCAGAGCCTGTGCCATAGAGACACTTCAGTAATTTCAGTAATTATCAGATTTGGAAAACGTTATGAACAAGCTTTCCAGAATTAAATGGTATCATGTGCAAACCAACAGAATTTATTTTCTGCACATGCCTTTTAAATGAACAGCTTTCACTATGTGAAGAACAATACAAAAAGAGAATATTCAAATTTCACACTTTTTCAAGAAAAAAGGAATTGTTTTATTCAGCAGTTTATTCACATTTTCCATGAGAAAATAAAAGGAGTCATTGTGAAAATACTGTAGCCTGAAATTCAGTTTGGAAGTCAAAAAGTCCCCAGCCAGGACCTTGCGAAATTATCAGCAATGGGGTTTTTTTTCCGAAGCACTAGTATCAAGGCTACGAAATTAGAAAAAGAGCACCTTGACATTACAGATGGTATCAGAGCCACGGATAACCTGGGAGAAAATGGAGAAATAGGCTGGTGATTTCTGCTGCTTCATTTCTTCAGAAGTAATTATGGTAATTTTTTTTAAGGAGGCTATCAAAGTTAATAGCAATAGAAGAGAGAGCCATGCCTGGCAGAGACGGCGTACAAAGGACGCAGTGCCGGATGAAGCCGTTCAGGCATGAGGTTTCTAAGTGGCCACTGGTTAAATTGTCCCTTGCTGTACGCTCAGCCATCCAATGTACCTTCAGCACTTTGCAGGAGGAGCTTTGGTGAAAGCCACGCAGCAGAAACATGAGGTGTTCTGGCATTGCATGGCTCTCAGAACGTCTGTGCTCCGCAGATGCATTTCGGCTGCTCCTCTACAGCCGCGTGCACTGAGCTGCACCTCAGCGTTGTGCTGGGCTCAAGCCCTGAGTTGCCCCGACAGCTCCCGGGGGTTGAAGAGGGGCCACAGCCAGTGCTGAAACACAAGGACACGGCTCTGGAGCCGGGAGCTGCTCCTGCGCCCTTTCCCTGGGCTCCTGGAGGGGCTTTTATTTCTACCAGCAGTTTACTCTGTCAGGATGCCAGGCATCGTGGTTACTCAGAAAGTAAGAGAAAGCTGAAGAATTTCACAACTATTGAAATGAGCAGAGTTTGCATTTAATACAAACATTGACTTGTGCGGTATGAAGGAAATTTTGCAGGATGTCTCTCTGACAAAGAAACGCAATAAACAGGACAGAAACTGGGCAGAAAAAGCCCCGACCCAGATGTACCCACTGAGCGAGTGGAAGTCATGGGATCTGAGTGAGGAGCTGCAGGCGACGGAGCAGGAGGGAAACAGCCGATAAATCAGGGGCTCTCCGGCGGGAGCAGTGGAGGAAGTAAAAGAGGAGAGGATTGGGAGCTCAGCGCACGCACCAGCGGGGCCTGGCTAGGCGGTTTATTTTTATATCTAAATATTCCACGTGCTATGGAAAGAATATTGCTGTTTTCACTTCTGAAAGAGTACTGTGACTTGCATCAAATGTAATTTGTTTCAGCATTTTTGCTAGACCAAAACATACCAGTCTGTTTATTTTGGAGAGATGGGGAGCAAGTGGCAAGGATCGGCTAAGGGCTCTTTTTCTTCCCTCGCTGGATTTGGGTCAAGTGTTTTTAAGACCTGCTGTCAGAGCAGCATCCACCCAAATTTGCTGCCAGGAATGAGCTCCTTAAATAACGCAGGTCTCCTCCCAGGCTTAAAGATCACCGCAAGTTCTCAGCAAGAGGACCTTCCTGTGTATTTTTGAATGCACTCCAGATTCGAAGGAGCAAAAAAAGTCCTATCGTTCTGGTAAATGATATCTCATTGCAGAAACCATGAGCTGCCGACTGCGTCTGCCTCGTGCAATATGGCAAGCGCCGGGACAGTCGTACTTGCACTGACTATACTGCAGCTCAAGCTCACTTCGGGCTCGGAGCTGGGATTCATTTTTCACTCACTAGCAAAAAGATTTGGGGAAATTATTTTGCCAGAGAGTAAGAATTGCTGGCACCTGACCCTCAGAGGCAGGTTAATGTTACAAAATTCCTGGGATCTAGAGCCATTATAGAGGCACTTCAGCTGGAAGGAAACAGAAGTGGATTAAATGTATTATTTATGGTGAAGGCAGGGCTTTATGGTAAACCAGGAGCAGCCCAGTGCTGGGCAGTTGGCAGCGCTGACCAACTGGTTATATAAGCAATGAAATACCGTAGCAAATGTCCTGCGGTTACTCTGTACTTTTATTCTAAGAATTAACTCCTGTTCCCCGGTAATTGGTTTCCCCCCTTCATTTCTGTGTGCTGCTGGAAAGCTCTCTGATATCTTGTGCCTCCTTTAGGCATTTTTACCTCTGAAAATAAGTACTATAACAGGCAAATCAAAAGGGAAACATTTCCCATCCTTCTTATCCAGAGACAAATACTTAATAAAATGCAAAAGTGGTAGAGAATAAAGACTGGCAATGCGGTCTTTAATTAAGGTCATTTTTAATGTGAAGCTCACGTGCAATGCTCAAATGCGGGCTGTTTGAGTTGGAAATGCAACGTTTGCTGCATACCTGGCGCAGCGGAGGGAGATCCCAGCCTCCCGAGCGTCCCTGCCAGGACAACATCCACCCTCGGGGCAGCTCTGCTCTGCTGCCCCACACCTTTGCCTCAGAGGCTCCTGTGCTGCCCTTCTGCTTGAAGGGTACTCCCAGAACGGCAGGAAACTTCAAGGCAAGGGACATGGATTGTTTTGTCTTCTCCGTGCCAGGACAGAATATGTTTTTCCTAATTTCTGACAGCAATCCAATGGCTGTGGTGATCATAACAACTCAGTTAGGCCAGAAGAAAAAAAAAGTGCTGAAATCTGAAGCAGAAACTCTCCTGCTCTGGCCACCCCCTGCTGTGCTCCCTCATGACAGTCATCAGTCCCCTGGAACTGACCCACAGCCTGAACGAGCCTCCCCGTCACTCCGGCTACCATATGCCTTATCTCTATGACACCATTTGTTTTCTTTTACAGCTATTTTCATCTGTTGTTAAACATTCCTCTGAGATGAGACCTTCTACCTTTATCCCCAGCCAAAACCCATCGCTGGCTCCCTGGGTGGTATATGTCTGCCTCTCTCCTGGATCCAAGAGGCTGCAGCTGCATCACTGTGGTCTTGTGTCAGCTCCCTCTCTCTCTCTTTCCCTTTCTCCCCTCCAGTCAGAGTTTTCTAGGAAGACAATGCCTTCTGCTTCCAAAACA
Organism: Mycteria americana; assembly: GCF_035582795.1. Lineage (NCBI taxonomy): Eukaryota > Metazoa > Chordata > Aves > Ciconiiformes > Ciconiidae > Mycteria > Mycteria americana. The sequence goes on from NC_134365.1 coordinate 203,480,043, forward strand.
TTACCAGTAAAGCCTGTGAGCGTTCACCAGATCAAAAGCTAGGGCTGGCTTACCTATGCAGAGCAGAGCTCTTACCTGAGGAAGGGTTAACGAGCCGCTAACCCACCTCTGAACCTGCTCAGATGCACTTGGATGGAGTAAGAACCGCCAACTTGTCTGGACGTTTGTTTGATCCAAAACCAGATTAAGAAGAGCCATTTTTGATCAAAGACAGCCTGAAGGAGAAACGCTATCTATGGCCTGGTATTTCCTTCAGTGAGACAGGACAGACCTCTCCAAACCCAGAGATTTCAGCCCATCAGCTGCCAGTGGCGGTTTGCTGCCAGGGGGAGGAAAACCCACCCAGCCATAGCTGCAACCCGGGTACAGCTGCCACAGCCGCCCACAGACTTCTCCAGAGTACCTGGAAGCGGTTACTTACTCGGCAGCACGTCATTATCACTCCTTACGTGTAATCGTCCTCTGTTGCCTGCTCCAGCGCTGGAGAAACCAGGAGCACAAACGTCCAGTCCCATCACTGAACAGTGTTAGGTTATGTGATTGACAGCTCATCCCCACGAACGTGAAGGAGCAGAGGCACCGTGACAAGCAGGAGAACCCCCGTAACCTCACCAGGGCTGGCTGAGCCCCTGGTGGGCCTGCTGCCAGGGCTGTCGCGGGGAGCCACCGGCCCCGCGGCCAGCGGGAGAGGCTCCCCATCAGCTCACAGGCGGAGGGGTTCCTGCCTGCAGGGGTGGGGCTCAGGAGGGAGGTGGCCGGCGCCACGTCTTCTGTCTGCATTGATCAGCGTGGCTGATGCACGTGTGTCTGTGCGTCTGCACGTCTGTCTATGGGACTACGTGCTCAGCCTCGCCGCCGGCTGGGCGCGGGTACCCGGAGCCGTGGCAGCCTGGCCTGAGCCAGCAACAGCTCTTTTCCACTCTAACACTGAGTCTACGTTGCTTTCACAGCTAGACACCCGAGCCGGCCCATAGTAACCAGCTCCATCCGAAACCTGTACTCACACGCACGGCTGCTTCAACGTGCCGCGCAGTTCCCACTCCCAAATTGGAATCCCTACGAGCGCTGTGCTGCAGGGATTTACCACCCGGGGTCAGCACCAGCTGGATTTCAGACTGTATCCCGTTTTCTAGCAGACATGCTCTAGAAGAGCCAGACAGGGGAGGGTGAAAGCTCCGCTGTATCTAGGTGGACGTAAAGAGAGCTGTGCCAAGGCTGTCCCAAGCCCTTTTCATCCTTTCTCGTCTCTAGCAGATGCAAGAGGTGCACCCCACTGCCTGTTCGGGAAGAAGGTGCTGTGATGTGGGAGGGTTAGGAACGAGGGGGATTACGCTGGCCAGGCTGATAACACTGCTCGTGGAAGCATGTGGGCAATTAGATGATGCTCAAAGTAATGTTTCTGCTGCTGGGCTGAGGTCAAGGGAGCTTCCAGAACCGTGGAGGGGGACCCCAGAGATACTTCTCTGTGCACAACGGGGCCATGGCTTTAGATGAAGAGTTTACCCCCACTGCAAATGCTAAATCGCTGCTGGCCAGAAATTACTTCTAACAAGGTCTTTTTGAATTTGGACTGGTTCAAATAAAAAAAAAAAAAAATTAAATTTAACTTCATAAAAAAAGGAAGAGGTGGCCAGATTAGAAAGTATATCTCAGATTGCTTTTAATGCCTGTTGTTTTACATATGGCCCACACTTCTTGTTGCTCTCCTGGCAACACAACGGGGAGAGAAAGAGCACTGGGGCACTACAGCCCGTGGCAGCGTGTGGATCTACACGGCCACCCGCAGAGGCAACAGCCCCCACCACGATGCAGGAAATCCCCCTTCCCCTTTCACGCCTTTTCAGATCATTTGAGGAGAAATCATTGAGTCACCTACAGCAGCTGCCACCCCGTTCCAACGTTTTCTATCCGATACCTCAGTGACTCAGCCTGAGCATCCCTTCTCCTCCAAGAGTTACTTCTCCTTTTCCCTCTCAAGCAATGAGGAGTTTTTTAGTCTACCCTATCTTTGTATACCACACTGTCCTCTGCGAGGGCAAAATGGATGTATCTGCCTTAAATCTTTTGGAGCCCTGCAGCCAAAAGCTGTGAACCTCAGATTTAGAAGTTTTTCTGACCAAGAAGTAACAAACTGCCTGGAGAACGTGCCTCTTCCTCTCCCCAGGGGCAGCTTGCAGTCCAGGTGATGGAAGCTTCCCCTGGCAGAACAAGACGTAGTGACACTGGAGCGCTTCCTTCCCCTTCAGACATCACACTGAACAAGCACAGCACTGACAAAGTCAATGCTGATTTTCTCATTTTTGAGGGGAGAGAGGCAGAAGAGACCCACCAACTTAATGTTTTGACAGAGAAAGGAAATACCTTTAGAAAATTAGTTAACTGTAATCTTTCTTTGGACAACAAAGTAAACATATTTAACTCATTTTGATGCTTTAATTGTGTCATTGCACAATAATTCATACTTACACCTGAATGCACATCATTAACTGTTAAGTTCCATTTTACACCCAGAAATACATTCAATGACTTGGAGAAAAGAGGAAGAAAAAAAATCAATACAAACAAGGTGTGTCAGAAAGTGGTATAAAATAAGATTTATTTGCAAATCATTTTGACAATAAGGAAACAAGTATCTCTGAGCTGTTCACTTTGGGGATTACATGTCCGTTCCTTCGCCTTCCGAGATTTCCATTTGCGTGCAATATGGGATACCTCTAGAATTCAAAATGAGCGTTGAAGTGTCCTTTTTTGCCTTGCTGTGCTAAATAATTCCTTCCACAGGCACACTACAGGAGAGTCAAAGTCTTTGTAACGAGAAGCTGTCACAGGAAATGCACAACGAAACAACCTTGGCTTAGAAAGAAAACTGTCACATGAGAGCTGTTTCACATTTAACACAGTGTTAAGCGCTTCAAGACTCCCACAAGGAGAAGTGCCTGGTGCTGTAAGTAAAAAAAACAAAACCAAACAAAAAACAAGAAAACCCCAAAACCCAAACACCACAGCTATACCAAAACCTCAGATTTCTTTCCTATGTAACAATGCACAGTACATCTGGTTATGACCTGAGTTCCCTCTCTTGGAAGCTAAAGACCTGTGTTTCATGTGAAAAATAAAAGTTCAAGATTTAATTATAATTACTGTATATAAACAAACTCAGGACAAAGGCAATACAAAGTGAGAATTGATTTACCTTAGCGCCCGATTGTGGGAGGGTAACCTCTCTAAATTACGGTTAGAGTCACAGCAGTTCATGAGGAAGACAGCAGTATCTTCAGAATATTTCTTCAATTTATTTCCAGCCTTCTCCCTGCCCTCACCCTCTCTGTCTTTCAAAAAGCCAGGACGTTTCAACTCTGAAGTCATATTTTGAATTAGATGAGATAAGAAGTGTATTCTGACAACCCTATACGATTAAGTTCTGAGCAGACCACATTAAGCGTATCTTGTCTTAGGGGAAAGTCCAAAGGGAACACCAGGAAACCAAGTAATAGCTACTCAGAGAAGAAATCAAAGAATCTGAACTAGATCTATTTTCAGTACAGTTCTGGAAAATATTTCTTTTTATAACAAAGAGGGACTTTTTTTTTCTCTTTATGAAATATGTTTTCCCCTCTCCCGTAAATACAATAATGCAAGAAAAGATGTCTAGATGTCATTGTCACCAGTTCAAATAAGGCATTAATGAATGCATTCGATCATTCGAATGTAAACAAACATGTTATATATATATAAAAAAATATGCCCCACAATATTAAAATAACCTTATAAGGGTAATAACTATTATATTAGTGACAACTATTTCATTTAAGTATTTAGGCAACAAAAACTGGAGAGAATAATAGAGAGTCTTAGAGACATTATTTTATTTTGGTCTACTTCAGAAAGACTAAAACAAGATTCAACTGAAAGCTCTTCATCATCAGTCCACACGCTATCCCACCATGGGGGTCTCCCTACCCCTTCTGGGGAACCTAGTCCACCTTTATGGAATAAATATACTTGGTCATTTCACATCAACCATTATTGAAATGATCCTGAGAGCAAGGCCCAGAATCCAGCAATCTCTTCAAGCTGAATGCCCCAGCTAACATCAGACTGCCTCCTGAACAAGCTCAAAACTGAAGAAGTAAGGGATAAAGATTTCAGAACAAATCTTATGTTGACAAACACTGCCCTCTTCAATCCCAACTCAGCCATCTTCAGAGAACGGCAAGAATTTACATTACCTCCAGTGGTTATGCTCTCCCATTAGACAGCTCCAAGGCTTTACTCTCCTAAGCCATGTGTATCCCTGCATTTGTGGTGTAGTCAAACGTAAATACAGTTGAGGTTTATTGACTTCTGATTTGGGCAACAGAGATGCACTGCAGCAATTAAGCTGCAGGTGCCAACATTCTGTATCCGCCCCTAGATTTCATGGTTTTAACAGTATTTTTGCAAGACAAAATTCACCACACCTCATTAAGATTCCAAAGTCTGGAAAATCCCTACCCTGAAAATCCACTATTTGCTGAGGAAGTATCATATTTACTGAGAACGTGAATTAGCTCTGAGCATACCATCTTTAATGACAACACTTTAAAAAGACCCCATGCAGTCTAACAAGTTTTGTTCTCTTACATATCCAGGTCTGAAACCTAGAAATGCCCAGGGGTTTTTAGAAGTCCTGTAGAAGTGATCCAGTTTTCAAATGCCATTTAAGGTTTTGGCAGAGTAACATTATACGAAATCTGTAATATACTTGCTAACGTTTATAATCCAACGATCAGTTATAAGAAGTATTATTGCATTTTAAGCGTAAAAATATAGGAGGTTCTATAAAGAAAATTAAAATAGCATTAATCTAATATTGATAGTCATATAAAATAACTCACAATTATGTAAGTTCCATATTTAATTACACATTTAAAAATAAGTTATAAAAATAATTAAGCTTCTTTAAAACCCCTAAGATATTTTCTTTTAGGAGTTTTTACTCATATCTACTGATTGTCTAGCATCAGCAACAGCTTCTGGTACTCGAACAGTCATATCATCCATTGATTTCTTCAAGCAGATTTGGCAGCCTAAACGTGATCTGTAGGGAAATACGACATTGTCGTTAGTTCTGGCCAATCATGTATCTAACAGCATCTACCCCTTCATGCCTCCAACATTCAGCCATCCCAAACACATTATGATCTAGAAACAGCCACCCTTGTGCATGGTCTTAATCAAGACCAGTAGTGAATTGCATGCATCAATGCAAAGATATAAGTGGCAACAATCATGATTTACATTAAGTAACAGAGTTCAGTCCGTTGGAAAGTTGTACACTAAGTACTTCCTACTTGCTGAGGCAACATATAAGAAGAGTAGCTCTTCCATTTTCAGTGGTTCACTAATAGTTCAGTCAAGTGCAGGAAATGACACTTGATCTCCCAAGGGACATTTGGCATCTCTGAAGAGATGGAGGCAATGAATCTGAATGATAGCCTCAGAGAAAGCATAGCCTAACCCATCCAGGGCCTGAAGACAGCCCAATGTTTTCAAACTAAACAACTCAAGAGTGGGTCATTAAGCCAGAAAGGTAAGAGTGAAAAGACAAGAAACATAGGAAGGAGAAGGATAAAATACTCATGGCACCTGAGGAGATGCAGTCCTTCATTTTTCTACCTATCATTCAGCATGAAAAAAATCTTGTATGTGAGCAATTAAAATCAAAAGATTTAATACCACCACAAAATTCTGCAGACACCACAAGCCACTTTTATTGCTGGGATATCTTTAATTCAATGTCCATGCCTTGGTACTTAAGTATAGAATACTTAAACGTCAGCAAGGGTGAGCAATATTCTGTAGCACCAGTTGAATAATTTAATCAGTATAGGAATGCAGGCAGAAATATTATAAAAAATGGTACTACATTAATATCTTTACAGAACTCTTTCAAGCATGTAGTGATCAACTGTTGTCAAAGCTCCCAATGCAGTACTATACCCCAAAGTAATATTTCTATGTAAATGAATGTATACATCAACTTCAAATTACTGGAATGTATGTATAAATACATACATTACCAGAAGATTTCATCTCATGAATATGCATCCATAAGAATAACTTTAGAAGTTAAATCTATAAGAGAGATGTGATTTCTGATATAAATATGTAGCATTGCCTGTAAGGCTTAATTTGACTGAAAAGTCTGTTTTTCACTAAAGACCAATGCTAACTGCATATGTACTCCGCAGTGTGGCAATGGATTCACTTCATGTGAATAAACACTGCCCGTTGTTTTAAGCCTGCTATACAGCAGTACAAAAAAAAAAAATCTAGGCAGCACTAAATCTAGGCAACACTGTGAGAAACAAACTACCTTCTCCTATTCAAATTCTTCCACAGCATTTACAATTTTATAGATATTTAACCAGATTCCCCCACCCCTCTAAGCTGAAGCTTGGACCCCCAAAAAAGATGATTTAGTCAATCCCTGCATTAAAGCCATTCCATCTTTAACCACTTCTATAGGCCTTCCCTTTATTTCCTCTCATTCTACTACTATAAAAAAAAAAAAGAAAAAACTCCAACAAAACAGGAAGTCAGAGTTGCACAAGTATAAAGATATGGTGAATCCCCATTTTGTCATATAACGGTATTTTCTGGTTTTCTACCTGTTCCTACGTAATGTTGCCAATGTTCCATTTACCTTTTTAAAGGGTTTTTTTGTTGTTGTTGGGGGGTGGGTTGGGGGTTTTTTGGGCTCCCCCCCCCATCAAACCTTAAGCTGACATTCCTGGAAATACACTAGCTAGCTGACAGCCTATTTCAAGTATGCACAGTTACCACTGCTCTACTCACCTCTCCATATGCATTTATCTGCACCTTTTAACACCAAATTTTGTTTCCTACCACTCAATAGGACAAGATCCTTGCGCATGTCTTCACTGACAGTTTTCGATTTTACCACACTGAGCAACATAGCACTATACACAAACCTTACTCTTCATTCTCGTTTCCCATTTCCCAAGTCTTTCACAAATATGCTCCCTACGTAAAACCTAGCACCGATCACTTTTAGATCACACATGTGATCACATACTGTTAACAGATAGGCAAATGCTTCTACCTTGTTAAAAGACAAATGTGGGGGGGTTTTTTAACCAATTACTTATCCTTTACAGGGCCTTTGCTCTGATCCCATTGCAACTCAAAACTTAGTAAGCATTTCTGGACCTAAGTAAACTATATGAACTGTAAGATCTTTCTTCATGCTCAGTGACTCATTGAAGAACTCCTGTATCTGTTACTTCCCTCTACAAAAGCTCTGTTGAATTCTTTGCTTACCATTATTTAGTAGAAACTATAAAAAAGCAACAGCCCATACACACACGATTAATGTGTCCAGTATGGAATCAGACTCACTGTTCTCCAGTTCCAATGGTCTCATTTTGAAAGTTGGGCTGCTACCTTCCATTCCTTTGATGTGGAAGCAGTTTTAAACCAACTAATTAAGCCTTACAGACAGTAGTTCAGAAATGTCATACTGAATTCCTGTAGAACTCCTGCGTGAATGCTACCTAGTCATTACCATTTGTTACTACGCATTTTACTTATTTGCTGTAATACTACTTCTACGGACACACCAGTTTGAGACAGATATTCCAGGAAGCCCTCTGCAAAGAAACCTTCCAGTGCATGGACATGCCATAACATCTCTAGAGACAACAATGCAAAAGAAACTTTGCTTTTATGTTATCTTTTTATATTTTAAGTGCACCTTCTGCATCATGTATTGGCTCTTCACGCAGACAAGTTTCCTGCTTCTGATAGGTTAGAAACAAAAATATTTTTCTACTTTTTAGCAAGCTATTTCTCAGCTTAGTTGTTTCTTCAGTATTCTTTTTAAACATCTGATTTGCCAGGGTTTGTGTCCCCCCCCATCTTACTACTTTTAATAATCTCTACTATTCTGCAGTTATTCAAAACAATTTTGTTTTAACCTTTCTAATTAGTCCCTCATTTTAAAAAACATTAGCCTTCATAGCAGCTGCTAGCTGAAACTTTCCAAATCCAGAGAGTCACTGACAAGAAAAAGCTTTTATCCTTATACTTATGACAGAGCATAGTAGTGCATCTCCATTACACAAGCTTATATCAGGATAGAAGTCCAGGTAATTGGTTTGGCCCAGAACCTAGAAACTCGTAGGAGTATTATGGTAGATGGTAAAAGTGAAGTAAATTCACACTTAGTAGTCTTATGATTTTTGTCAAGATTGTAAATGTTTTTTGAGAGACAGGAAAAAGGACAAAAGAAGCTGAAACAAGTTTCTCATAGCTTGACTTCTTTGCCTTTACAAACTCCCTGGCTGAAGCAAGAAAAATTGTAGAAACAATTAGTACAGGATTCCCATTACTGGTGTAAGGAGATAAATGAGTTAATTCAGAGTACTCCTTTGCAGAGACATAAAAAACTCTATGCTATACAGGCCAAGTATAAAGCCCTTTTACATCATTGGAAAGATTCTCAAAAACTTTGACAAGCAGTTCCATTGAAGCATGAAGGAAAGGGCTTATGAAACCTTGTAAGGCATAGCTGCCTACTGTTCATGTGGGTATATTCTATGATACAGGCTATGTGTACACCAGCAAGTAGTGCAGCCCACAAGGAATGGGTCTGTGATGAGGATGTGACACCCTAATTACCAGGCATATGATGGTGGGGGAGTTGCAGAATAGAGGGTTACTTTAGACTATCACTAGTCTAATCCTATGCACCGAAATGCCCATTAGCAGTTAGAGCACACTTTGGGATTAATTTCACCCAAAGGGACTCCGGCTTGTGTGCTCTAAGAGCACTCTGACATGAATCAAAGCATGACAAGTGGGGACACTGCCATGGGGGGCACTGTTTACCCTAGAGAAGGCTTGGGAGGGGGATCTTATCAATGTACATAAATACCAGAGAGGTTGTGGAGTCTCCATCCTTGGAGATATTCAAAAGCCGTCTGGACATGGTCCTGGGCATCGGCTCTAGGTGGCCCTGCTTGAGCAGGGGGTTGGACCAGATGACCTCAAGAGGTCCCTTCCAACCTCAACCCTTCTGTGATTCTGTGAAAAGAAGATCTGACCGAAACTAAAATACTAATGTAAACACATTCATAAAACACATTCACTAGCTACAGACTAATGGAGACAGAAAATAGAAGGGAAGGGAAACAAGAACAAGAAAATTCACACACAGGACAGCAGCAGCAAAGTTTTTGTTGAAAGAACTGGGTTTTTGGTCATACTTCAGTATCTGACACTTCTGCATCAGACAACTCTGAAGAGCAAGTACTGGCAAGCGTCACTCTTCAGTTTACAAAAACAGTACTAACATCTTTTTAATCTGAATTCAGACAAACAATATTTAAACTTGGCAGTCCCATTTGTGTAACAGAATCCAGCTATTCATTAAAAGCTGATTAAGGCATTCTAAGAATACTGGACTGCCCCATCTGCAAACCCTTCTTTCCATTCTTTGATGCAGTGAAGTGTTATGTTGCCTTACGTTTCTGTGAGACCATATGCCAGGTCCAACATGTCCATCTCTTCATCAGTAATTGCATCTAGTTTCTCAAATATGTGGTCTTCAAAGATTAAATGACAAGTTGAACAGGCTAGCGTTCCTTCACATGCACCTAAAAAAAAAAAAAATCAAGATAACAGAAAATTCAAGTTTCAAATTACAGCAGAATTTCAGAAGAAATCCTTCATATATGTTTATCTCATACAAGAATTATCTCTATTGATTAGTAAAATTAATGTTTCATATATTCCCAGATTCATATGTCTACTCTGCATTCAACTGTCAATAGTATTTCTACAGTTCCTACAAGATTAAGATTTACTTGAATGCTGTAGCTAGTTAAAATATTTAACTAATTCCCTTTCTACCATTTAAAGAGAGAAAAGTTAGCAGACAACACTGTCAATCAACACTACCTAATTTATTCCCAAGGTTGATCCTTCTATCCCTCTCTTTCCCATGGTTTTGAGAAGGTTCCCTCAAGAAGTTCAATGTAAGACACCTGCTATACAAAAAATTCCTCAGAAGTACAGGAAGGAGGGATGTTATACTTGGTATTTCTTCTCACTCAGCAGAACACGAATCCCCAGCAACAAAGGTAGTCAGGGTAGAGAGAGATGGTTTTCTCTGTGTTAAAGAGGTCTGGATGTACTACTAGGCGATCCAGCCTGAGCCAAGTATCTAATACTTTACTAGGGTTGAACAGAACAAGTATCAACTACATCTACCTGCTAGAGCAATTAGGTCATCACAGGACAGTAAAAGTTTGAACACTAACAAATTTTTTTCTGCCACTGTATAGGGCTGGCGCCGAGCTCTCCACTTTGTTGAAAGAGAAACATGCAACTTCAAGACCAGGAGAAAGCTGAACTTTTCATACTTGTGTGGAGATTGTGGTTGGGGCACACAAACCCCCACCTCTGATTTAAACTCATAAGAGAGAAGCAGGTAAGACATTAGCCAAATTTAATTTATTTACTCATTTCCAGGGAAAGCAGAACCAAGAGTATTGTGACCACATCACCTCTGTACTCATATGGAAACAAAGGGAAGCAAGGCTGCGTGTATAACCACTGCTACGAAAAGAAACAGTGGGATTCATCATTAGACCACAAGAACCACACAGAAAGCACCGTGCTGTTACATGTAGTAACGGTATCAACAGCATATATTCAAAGTGAGCATGACACTGTACTAGAAGACTTGATTTTTAAAATATATCATGTCTTCAAGTACATACAAATGCATGTGAAAAAGTAGTGTTTAAATAAAGTGCCAAATAATGTAAAATTTATCATATCAGCAGTTTAAGCATTTTAAGGGGGGCGGGGGGGGAAGAACACTGACCAGTCTTGGTCAGCAGCAGAAGGTCTTTCTGCAACTGTAAAGCCAGCAGTAGCAAACAAACTGAGTGCAGCTGAATCACTCAACAGTTTGGGAAGCCTTTACACACAGATACTTCTATTTTTTTTTACTGCACATGGGACGCCCCCTAGTGATAGAAGTAAATAGGTAAGATTGACATTCTACATTTTTTCCCTCATTACTTTCTTTCTAAAACACAGAACATAATTTTTACATTATTTATACTGCATTATTTCTCTGCCCTAGTATGATGTTTCATTAGCAAATGATTATTGAATGGGACTAGCGTATGTTATAATGATAAGATTGTTACAGTATCTCCAATTTTTAGTTTGGCTTCTGTTCATTGACAGCATTATCTTTTTTTTTTTTCCACTTTACCACAATGCTTTAACATGGCTGATATTTACACAAACTGAGAGAATATTTACTGTAGAATACAAGCAGACTAGCCATAAGCCTATATGATACATTTAATAAGTGACACAAAGCTAGTTATCCCAATGCATTATAGATATTTAAGAGACAATCCTTCTTCCCCAAATGTATGCAACTCTAGACATAAGAGTTGTCTCAGATTTAAAATCTAATCAAAGATTTTATTAATAGCAGTGAAATTTATTTGCACTTAAATAAAACACACCTCAGATTTCAAACTGTGCTACACTCGCCTACTTATTTTTTTCTCTAATCACTCCATGTTATGCATTCGCTCATGCAAATTGTACTTCTGCTTCCTCCTTTAGTTTGTACTGTTAATTCTTAAGCTCATGTTCATGTAAATACCTTTCCTGAGGTATTTAATTGCCATTACCAAATACCACTGCTTTGCATGGGCAGAATCCTACAACTTCAATGGAACTAACTATGGAAAGTAAAAAAGTTTGAAGGAATAGGGAGGTGTTGTAACTTCCTCCTAGTTTGATTTTAAACAGAACTTGTACCAAATTAGAATTTCACTAGGGCATTGGTCTCCTTTACCCCAGTCCTTTAATAAGAATTAAACTTTTTGCTCTTCCCTGCTAACTGACACAGATTTGGTTGTTTCTTTCACTTAGCACTCACGTACTACAGCAATTTATGCTACAAAAAGCCTGATAATAAATTGAGACAGTATGGCAATACTGAAGTAACCAGACACTGCTAGAAATACACCAGTTCTGTGTTGCCTCCAGAACCTTTCGGCTCAGAAGAGTCTCTGCAGGTGGCATCTTTCAGATACCACCTTCACAGCACTCTGTCCACATTCCCCTCCTTTAACATTCAAGCAAGGCTCACCCCAAATATCTTTTTAGAACTTGACCCAAAATATTCTATGTACCTGCAGGTAAAAAAATGGGGAGAAAATCCAGATAAAGTACAGCTAGGTTTTACTTCTAAATTCATGAATAAATATTCACTTATGTTTGGACTTGATGATCTTCCAATCTAAATGATTCTATGAGTCTATAAATATTTATGAATAAACTGGTAATAGAACATAATTCCTAGACACTGAATACAGTATTCAGTGACTCTACTTACCAAAACCATCTATGTCTAGATTATTATCAACAACAACATCTAGCAGTGAATCCCCAGGTTTTCCTTTGGCCGTTAGTTTGTCACCATCACGATTTATGAAATGAACAGTTATTTTATCTTCTGAGCTGAAAGAGAAAAGTATATAACGGAATTAAAGAAAGAATTATAGAATTTTTTACATCTTTAAAATTGATTGAATACTACTAAACCAGTAATCACTATCAACTCTAAGAGCACAGAAACCTAAATTATTGGCTTTTAAAAGCTGTAACAGGCACAGGCGTTTACTGCTGTATGTTGAACAAAGGCCATAAAAAAGTAAGGGGGGGGGGACGGACAAAAACCTGGTTTGTGTTTTGTCACTAGAAGCTATATAGGATCCTGATGTTTTGGTTTTCACTGAAGACAGTCAGAGCTATTTTATTTTAGGCACAATATTTGTATTTTTACCAAATAAAAGAGCTTATTCTAATGCTTCAGTCCTTTCTGTGGAGTCTTCCTTTGGATTTATAAAATTTCAATTGTTCTTATCATTGTCATTTAGGACAAATTTAAAAATGTTCCCATTTCTGCTTAGAGTTTAAGGCATTTTACTTTATTAGTTCCAAAATTTAATTATCCTCTCCTCCCAAGAATGAAAATACTCCAAAAGCATTCTGCTTTTTTTGAGCATAGATTCTCTTAGGATTACACTTTGTAAGTATTAATTCCAGTGAAGTTCAAAGTTTTGACATTGGCTTTAAAGAAAGAAGGTTTCATATTTTCCTGTTTTGCTTTTCAGACAATTATATTTATTTAAGAAAAAAATCTCTCTGAGTCTGCATAAAAATTTCTTAAGACTAACGCTTTTAATATGAAAAAATAGGTTTTTGGTGTGCTACATTATGTCATTTCACATGCAAATTAAAGGAAGGCTGTTAAAATACTAACAACTAAAATACAGCTGGTTTGTTTTTAAACTATTTTCTTTCCTATAGAAAGTGAGTAAAACAAGAAAAAGCTGTTGGATGGACAGCAAAGAAACCTGCCACGAGATGAGAGATATAAATAAAACAACTGAAAGCTAATGCAAAAATCTATGTTTCCATGTGAAATCCATGTTTAAGAACAGCATGCTTAATATTACCTTCAGTCTTTTTAGTAATTTGGTCTTTAAGTGATCTACCACATGGAAAGCATGCAAGCTTGAAAATCAAGTCACTCCCTGGAAAACTCTAACCTGCAGAGCTGAATATTAAAGCAAAAATTCAAAAGTGGCCATACTGAAACATCAGCAAACAGCTTATTTTTGGAACTGGCTATAAAAGAAAATGTGTTTTTAGCAATCTGAGTCCTAGCTTGTTTTGAAAAACAACAAATGTTTGTTGCTGTAGACTTAATACACTCGCCACAACTGTAAGCTCAGTTGGCAGCAGTACACGCTGTGATTCATGATGATGTCGTGTTCAATTCTTGTTGTATCATCCCTCAGTCCATTCTCTGGAAGGCAGCCACAAGCTACTATTAACTATAAATTCATTCCAAAATCATAATCGATAATGAAGGATTGACCTTGCTGATCTGCAGAATGCAACTGAACCATGCACTATAATAAAATTCAGAAATCTTAAAGATCTAGCTTTACAAAATGCAATTAATGTTGCACAGTCACCTGTGATATCAAAGGACCACCTCCACCAAACCATTCTGTGGGGGTTTAAGTTACCACTCTGCTCTTCTTTTTGCTCCTCTGCTGTGTTAACACCTCCCACAGCACAACCAAGGAAACAAGCACACACTTCTTAGATATCTTAGTAAAAAATTCACCACCTTCACTGGAAGTTTAAGACTGATGGGTTTAGATTGCATCTGGAAAGGTATAGATTCACATTCTGACAGCCAAAGTAAACCACTGACAATGTAATTTTGAACTGCTTCAAAACTGCTTTAAACTGCCCTTCCAGAGCTCACCAAAATACACTCTCATTTACTGAAGTATTTCTGTCAACATGACAAACACAACCCTGACAGGAGACACAATGCACAATGTACTTGTATTTATGAGCATCCTCTGCCCAAGGTATAGACACGGCAAGTACTAAATATCTGTTCAATATCCAAAACATACCCTTTCCTCTATTATAGGATGAGGCAATCACAGGTAACATGGACCAAACAGCAAGATGTCTGGCCATCCATTAGATCACTGGAACCTTTGTAAAAGACAAGTTATCTCCCTCCCAGTTTTCAAAACACACCTGAAACTGTCTGCACTTGTGATTACACTTTTATCTGGGACAAGAAGAACAGTCCTGGCCTCTCTCCTTTGTTCCTTCTATCTCCAGTGCTCACACTGTCATGCAGTAAACTGGGTCTGGAAACAACTGGCTGAAACCCAACCTTCGCAGGTCAATGGCCATATGAATGTCAGAACCGGTACACAGTCAGATCTGCCTGTTCTATGAACTTTACATCAGTTTAAAACAACTGTGTTACTACATCATGAAGTTGCAGTAACACAATCTAAGCTTCATGATCAGCTTCCAATATAAAAATGTGGTTTTGGGTGATCCCCACTCCAAATCGCCCTGCCATCATCCTTACACTGGTATTACCGCAAGTCATTTTGCTAATCTTGCTGCAAATCAACCATAAAAACAAAGTAGTCCCAGCTGAACCAGCAAGCAAAACCGACAGAGGCGCCACTGCCCACAACAAAAATGAGGAAACGGGTTGGATCCCATTTTTGGTAGTAACACTCTTACATTAGTTTCAGCTAATGCAGTGGAACTGCACCGTGGCTGTGCATGCCTAACCAGTGTGGTATGCAGCAAGGGGACAAACCAAAGTACCACCACTAAGTCACTGACTTTTGTTAAAGATCCCTACAGTAATTAACAGCACCTGATCTACCCTGGTTGATAACTGAAACTAAAATTTATTTGTAATAAAGTCAGAGATAGCCTTCATATAAGTCTTCCAGTGTTTTTCTGCTATTGCTATCTTTACCACTCTTTACATAGCCAAAATATTTAATTTTAAAAAATCACTGAGGCTTTATTGTGCATGAGCCTGAGTGGTGAAAATACTTTCAGAAGTGCGTGTATGCAATAATGACACTAGCCAGACATTCAAAACATACACTGTGCAGATGTTCTCAATGACTGGGAGATACCATTACAAAAATAATTATAATCACACCTGCATGAAACAATACTTAGGCTTTATAAATTTCAAGTAACACGGCTTTTATCTACCCAGACATTGTTTGCGTGAAGAAAAAAAAAGAAACACAAAACACAAAAACCAAACACCACCATACTGTGAACTACTCACAGGCAATTAACATGAAACATGTGCTAGGTCTATGCAAGTATAAACAGCCTCAGGATCATCAAGAAAAACAAAATGTATTTTGGGTAACCTTTATAAAGCATAAATATCTCAATTAATGCTCAGATGAACCCTTTTCACCAGATGTAAACCACAATTAATTGCTTATATGGTTGACACAGTACTATCAGCTTTGTTATCAAGCTTCCCTCAGATACCCTAAATTAAGCATACTGCAAATGCACAGAAGAGCACCAGAGAACTGTAAATGCTGTTCATCATCCGTCCCATGCCAAAAAGAAGTACTGCAAGAATCCTGACAGCTACCTCTTCCTGCTTAAAAGAAGTATCCTTTTGAATCTTCAGCTATTACTTCCAAGTTAACAATCACCTCTTACAGTTATGTTTTGTTTGAAGGAATGTAAGAACTGTAGCCTGGTGTTGCACATGGTGAGACCAACTCTATTATTTCCAGATCTTTTATTAAATGGTAAATCTAACAGCCCTACCCAATTGCCTGAAGAGTTTCATGAATGAAACTGTTATACAGGCCTCAATTAAAATACAGAAGTTATAAATCTGAACTAATCTTTAAAACATGTAGTAATTGTGTTATGCACCAAAAATATTGTACAGCTATCTAAACTGGTATAAAAGAATTCTGAGATAACTACTGTTCACCATGAAATGAAAAGGGAGGATAACGGATAAAAATGGAGCAAGAGAAAGAATGAAATGGAAATGAAAACATAATGCCTGATGCTTCACTGAAACCCTTGGAACTTCCACTCACAAGAATCACCTCAAATAATATGAAGTCCAGAAATGGTAGGACTAGAGAAAGTGACTTGCACATAAGTGGAGAAAACACTAATATATGAAAGAAACAGGGTTTTTCTTTTTCTCCTGACTCACTCAGCCAGACTCTGACATGGAGTATGTAAACAATACATTTGAAATACTTGCTTGCGTGAGCTTTGTTGCTGGTATGCTTGTGCAATGAATGTGAATAAATTCCAATCTGTATTCAGTCTGTTTGTGAAAGACCTGTGGGGTTACAGGTCTTACATTACTATTAGGTAAGGAAATGTTTTCCCTTTTTAGTATTCTTTTTCCTCTCATTTTTACCCTGTTAAATGATTTTTAATAACTTTTAAAAATTTGACAATACTCTACAAA
Source organism: Mycteria americana (assembly GCF_035582795.1). Taxonomy (NCBI): domain Eukaryota; kingdom Metazoa; phylum Chordata; class Aves; order Ciconiiformes; family Ciconiidae; genus Mycteria; species Mycteria americana. Next base: position 203,496,973 of record NC_134365.1, read on the forward strand.
AACCTTTTGATTTTTTGAATTAAAAACTGCTAATCAGGTACCTCAGAATAACTGATGGTCAGGGCACTCACTCAGTAGAGACTTATTTTTAAGACACTCAGCAGGGTCACTCAAAGAAGAGAGCTAAACTAGAAGCTTACCTATCTCATATGGGAGTCCTAGACTAAAAAGTTTGTCTCTCCATATTAAAAGTATCTGCTGGAACAAAGTAAAAAAGCACCTACAGGAGCGTTTAAAAGCAAATCATTGAAACAGCTTTGATGGCAAGGGCACTACCCAACCCTCTGGAAACAGGCTAGACTACACCACTGATGTTGGACTGCTGATTGCAGGTCCTGTTCTGAGTCAAAGAAACTTCTCTGGCAAGCAAGTAAATTAGGCTTTTAAAACTTCTGTATTTTAAATACTGAAAGTTAACTGTAGGCTTTGACCTATCGTTGAATATACAAGCTACAAGCCAGAAGGCCATGCATAAACACAGTCTTTGACTACATGTACTAAGTTGCAAATCTATAGTCGTAGGCTGTGGAATATTAAATGCCTACAGATGTAATGCGTTTTGAAACACCTACTCATACATGCTGGTGAGGAGAGGAGGGGTTCTGCACACTTAGATGAACGAATGCTCTTCAGTAAAGAAAAACTATACTAAAGGGAGAAGAGATCTTCAGTATTGGGCTCTCTCTGATGTGCTGTACTTCTACACTCTGACAAAAAAAAAAAAAAAAAGGCAAGCACTGCACTGCATGAAAAAGCAACATTGATAAGGTGACAACCTTTTAGAAAACTAGTTTGAACATTAGGAACCCTGGTTTAGCTTTCCATAACATTATAAGCTCTGTCAACGGGGTTCCAGATCACATAGGCCCTGTGGCTCAACCACGCCGCAGGGTCGGTGCGGTGCCTGCCCACAGGCACCTCCAGCCAACAGCCCCCGGCACAGCCTTGCGGGACACAGCTCGCCCCACCCGCCGAGGGCGCCCGGCCGACACCCCGGGGGGAGGCGGGTGGAAGGTGCCCCGCAGAGCGCCTCAGTGCCACCGCCACGGCAGCCGCAGGCGGGACGCCGGGGAGAAGCGCGGCTGGGAAGAGGCCGGGACCTGCCCCGAGCGGGCCAGGCAGCGGCAGGGCCGGGACAGCCGGGCACCGCGGGCCGCGCCGCGGAGAGCGACCGGGGGAAGGTCACGCAGCGCCAGCCCGGCCCGGGCAGCCCGTGCCACAGGCGGCCGTTGGCCCCGGGTGCCCTCAGCGGCGAGGCCCAGGCAGCGGCCCGGAAAGGCACGGCGCTGCCGCGGCGGGAAGGCGGCCGCCACCGCGAGGAGCCCGCCCGGCGGCTCACGGCTCCGACCCTCTTACCTGAGCACCGCCCGGGCAGAGAGGCTGAACAGCCGGGCTGCCCTCACGGCAGCGGCGGCGCTGCCGCAGCCCGGCCTGGTGCCGGCTGCCGGCGAGGCGGAGAAGAGCCAGCGGCGGGAGGAAGCGGCGGCGGCCCGGAGGAGCCGGGCCGGCCCCGGGGCAGCCATGGCGGCGGCAGGACGGAGCGCGGGGCCTCTGCGCCGGCACCGGAGAAGGGGCGGGGGCAAAGTCCCACCGCTTACGCCTCTGGCGCGAGCTACGGCGATTCTCGCAGCCGGCTACGTAGCGCACTTCCCGCCCCCTCGTGACGGCGGTGAGACGTAACCGCGCGACGGGAAGAGGGGGGTTACGCAAAGTGCGCAGCGATGCGCTGAGGGAAGGGGACGGGCCTTACGGAAAAGGCGCAGGGCGCTGCGCATCCGAGGGGCTGGCGGCGGGGCGGCTCAGCCCGCCGCCTTCCCCTCAGCTTCCTCCTTGGTCCCTCAGACCACACCGTAGGCCGGTGAAAGCTCTCTGGTTCTCAAATCCAAGCCTTAGCCCTAGTCTTCCTGGGAAGGTGGTCCCGTGGAGCCCGACATGTCCTGCCTCCCTCCCCGGTTGGGTCTGTGAGGGATTTCTTGTCACGGCTCAGGCCAAGGCGAGGGCTCAGTGCTGCCTGGGCCCCGGTGGTCCCAGACACATGCTGTGGAGGTAGTGCCCAAGGAGTCGTCACTACATCCCAAATGCCCCTTTGGGAGGCCTGGCCTGTGAGGGACTGGGCTCCTTGGCTCCAGGCAGGGCAAGAAGCACAGCCCCAGGGAAGTGGAGCTGGCAGCTCCCGGGTCTCAACTGCCCGCTGGGCTGTCTGGGCAGGACCACCGAGAAATTCCCAGTTCTTCATTACTATTATGACAGAAGATCAGCTTCTAAAACTCAGGCATCAGCAAAGGGACAGCAGTGCTATCAGAGGTTTTAACAGGAGGTGAGCATTCATGGTGAATGGCTCAAATATCAGTATGTGCAATAGGAAATTCTGAGATTTCCTGAGCAACTACAGACTGCACATGTAGACTTAATTTGGCTCTCTGCAATGTACACATTGCTCTACAAGTTTTGATTAGATGGTTATGTAGATCCCCTTCACTCTCACCTTCACTCCACTTTACAGCCAGACTGGAGAGTGCTGAGTGAATGAGGAAGAAATGGAGCATTTACTTTGAAATAATTCATTCAAACAGGATTGGAAATAAATGGGGAAAAGGAGGAAATGTTGTTTACCTCTGATGCATTTGGGGTAGCTAAGATTATTCCTGATGCCTTATGATTTTAGGAATGTGTTTTTGTTGCATCAGAGTAAGATCAAAGAGGGGGATAACATTATCCTGTATAACTTAAACTGGTATATTTTCTTTAAGGAGAGGAGAAGGTTGTGGTGGAAATGTCAAGAGCCTCCAAACTGGCTGGCCATAAACCAAAGTGACTTGAATGTGCCAGTTTTCTCTGCTTCAGGTATATAGCTCCTACCCTCTAAGTTAGACTCAATGTCACTAGAGGGATTCCCTTTACACATTACAAATATGGCCAACATAATATTTTACATAGTCTGAATCTTGTCTTTTAAGCTTTATTTCAATTATTGCTATGTCAAAGTAGCTTTTATAGCACCTATGCTGTATGAATCCTCTTATACCAAATTTATTTCACATCATTATCCTTTACAATCCAGTATTCTTTCCACAGAAACAAATTTACTGCTGTCCCCATCTAGATTTAGCATAGGATTTTAAAAGTGTTACAATTACCTAGATGCACAGTGTATCTCTCAATTTCAGTTGGCATGAGGTTGACCATTTTTCCTAGACAATTTCCTTAAAAACTGTACCTGTCACAGAGGCTGCAGTAACTTTATACAGGTTGCCACTGTGTAATACAGGCAGAACAGCTTTCAGTTGTTCTTCGATTACTAGCAAAATAATTGCGTTTGTTCAAATGTACCGTTGGTAGAGTAGTATTTTTTAAATATAACTTAAATCAATGCACTCAGTATGCTTATTAAATCATATATTAATATAAATGCAGTTAACATATGTGAATATATCATAAAGCAGTCACTGAAATAAATACTCTGAGGGCCAGATCCTCAGCTAGTATACTGGTATTCCCTCACCCACACTGAGCTCTTTTTCATTAGATATCACTCTTTTGCAACACAAGAGAATGTGGCCACAAGTAATACAGTTTAGTTCAATATGGTCACTACAGCATGGGGGCATATATGCAGACTCGTAAGGCAGTATATAGCTAAATACATGCAGTTTTATGTGGACTTCTAATATTGTAAAGCCAAAAGAGCACATCAGATAGTCTAGTCTGACTTTAACCAGAAGGCTGCTTGTCATAAATTAATGGTTAATGCGGGAAATAAACCCGAAGGGGACCCTCTGGACTTTCTAATGTAAACCTTTGCTGTCACATGCAACTCAAGTAACTAAATATAGAAGTATTTATCCATTTCTTAAAGTTTTCTTGCTGGTATTAACTGCAGTGAAAAAACAGTCCCAAAATTTCACTCCTTGGAAGGGTAGAAGGCCTAATTATTTATTAATTTTCAAATAATTTATTTTATTAGTTTAATTTGTAATATAGGATTATTTATACCTATTTGTCCTTGGCCAGTGCTGCCCCTGAGTTTAAATAGTTTTTGTTCTTTGTGACATTCACCCATTATTTGTTGTACCCCCTCCAGCCCTTTTATTTTAGCCTCTGTTGTTACTAGTCTCCTTTCATAAGACAGGAGACTCTTACTATTCTCCTGATTATCCCACTGAGTCATTTGTGCATGTGTTAGTTTGAATTCACCCTTGTGAAACATGGGCAACTAGTTAGTACATTCACTTCATGTCTTGTACAGTGTCTTTAATGGAAATACGTGGCCCTAATACATCCTAGGATTGTATTCCTTTTTTTTTTTGTGTACATATCAAATTAGTAGCCTCAGATCATTTTGTGATCAGTTAATAACCCAGATGTCCCTTGTTGCTTCTCATTAATAAAGCTGTCATTAACAGCAAGAGTTCTTGGTTCCCCCAAACTGAATAAGCTCTTTGAACTTTGCTTCGATCTACTTTCATGTGGGATTTTCATTCATACACCATTTTCATGAATAAGGCCATTTCCATTAACCAGCTTTACCCCTGTGTTGGACATGTTCCATAGCTCTGTTCCAGCCCTCAGACTGCCATGGCCCTGAGCACGTTACCCCCTTGCAGAAGTTTAGTTGGCAGTCCAAAGTCAGCTCTTTCACTGGTAAGAGCAGTTGTGAAAAAAGCTAGTAGCGAGGGCCTGCCTCTCTTTCCCTTCAGAGCCACTTTTAAGCTGAGGCTTTGCGCTGGCCCTTGCCTGTGCCACAGTGCAGCTGTGCAGGAGCTCTATTTGCACCGTCTCACATCTCTGTGAGTGACTGACCCAGACTCGCTGACTTGGCATCCTGGCTTGGCCTCGGACCTGCCTCGTCACTGCGGCCCTGCTAGGTGGCCACTGGACTGTGTCTGACCCTGACCACTGTCTCTCAACCCAGTCTTGACCCTGGCTTGCTGCTCCATATCCTGGCTCCTTGGTGAGGTGACTGCTTTCACCTGCCTTGGTATTGTGCTTAGCTCCCAGCACACCTTCCGTTGCAGAGCAGCCCACTCTTGCTGCTCCCTCACACCCCTGCACCCCCAAACACAGAACCCTCCTAATTTCCTCATAATTTTTATGTAATGTATGCTTTTGGGTGCACAAGCTTGAAGAAAATGGTGGAGCAAATTAGGTCAGGTCACCTGATGAAGTAAGAGTAGCGGAGTGAAATAAAAGAGAGAAAAATTACAAACAGTGTGTACCTAACATCTCTCTGAATTTCACCTTGGTTGTGTGCAAGTTTTTGTTGCTTGTCTCCATGGCAGGTTCATTCAAATGGTAAACACTTTGCGAGAGGCACTTCATCTTTCCCATGTATTTGTATAGGTTCTTGCACGTTGGGGAACAGACATAATACAAACTTTTTTTTGTAAGTATGTCCTCCAATGCTGTACTATTTTTTAAGTTTATTTATATTTCTAGGAGGCCAACAAACCACTAGATGGCAAACAATTTCAGCCAGATAATACACAGGTATTCACACAATCTTCTGTCCTCAGCTTCATTGTTGAGGCCATGGAGTGTAGTCCCATGGCAATTTATCGAAGTCTGGGATGAAGCTGATATGGTCCTGCTCCTCCATGCCTCTCCCTCCCTTTTGCTGTTCTAGTGTTTATGAGGCAGGTGTGGAGTGGATTCACAGAGGTGATCTATGCAAAAACTCACCTGGGGGGGGGGGGGGGAGGAAAGGAAAAAGAAGAAAGCAAGTGGTTTCCAACCATTTCAGTTCCATCAACCAGCCTACAGGCCCCCTGTGCAAAACAAGAAGATGTATTCTGGGAGAACAGCAGTCCCAGCTTGGATTGTTTTATGCTGCTGAGAAAAGGTATCACATATTCTTCTATTTGGCATAAAATTCCAGGGTTCAGCATGATAAAAACATTGCATATCTATACCAATGATCAGCAGGTAATTTCTATAAGTTACTACAGATGATCTGAGTCCTGGTTTTCTATCTACAAGAGACATAACATGAATGCATATTTACAAAATGCAAATCCAGCTGTTTTTTAAAGAGATTTTTAAAATAACAAATCCACTAAGTAACCAGACTTCTGTATATGATTAGGTTTTCTGGTCATTATCAAAGTTCTGTGTGAACATGTGTTTTAACCTGGATTTTCTTGGAAGCCAAATTGTGTCAAATTATCCCTTTCAGATTAAATACTCCAGGAGATCCAGAGAAAGGAAAGGATCCATAGTCCCTGTGGAGCTCTCCCTTTGTGATCGTCTCCTGTTAACCAGGATGGGAGCAGAACCATCTCATCCGAAGTTTCTTCTCTAAGGTAGCATGACTTGTGATATCCTAGGATTACCCACTCTGGTTCTTGGCATGACTCTTTCAGTTCAGTCCTCTGGCTACAGTTCCTCTTTGATTACAAGAGTGCAACTAAGCCCTCACAAAAAAGACAGGAGAGCAGCGGGCCACATTATTTCATCTTGGCAACCTTCTTATGACTGGGGGCAGGAATGGTCATGTGAGCTGCTGACACAGAACATTTTCTACATATTTGTTCCTCTAAACTATGGCATCTCTTCAACCTGATTTTTCTAATTCTGAGACCATGTAAATGACCAAGGTCTTTCTCTCTGCCTGCCCCTGACAGTTCAGTAACACAGACCTTGATCTAATTTTAAGCAATCAAACATAAAGAAAGCGTAGTCATTGATCATAGGAAGCTCCAACCTGTCAGAAACCAGCAGAGATTCAGTCTGTAGCTGAGTGAGTGGGACACACAGGCTGGGCACTTTGTTGTTACCTTCAGCCCAGGAGCATAGGACCTGAGAGCAGTGAGGTCTGAAGTAACCCATGTTTGAAAGAAGGCAGGAATGTGAAGGAGAGGTCATCAGCTGTGGTGGGTTGACCCTGGCAGGATGCCAGGTGCCCACCATGCCCCTCTATCACTCCCCTCCTCAGCTGGACAGGGGACAGAAAATAAAACGAAAGGCTTGTGGGTCAAGATAAGGACAGGGAGAGATCACTCACCCATTCCTGTCACAGGCAAAACAGGCTCAACTTGGGGAAAAAAAAAAATTATTACCAATCAAATCAGAGTAGGACAATGAGAAATAAAAACTAAATCTGAAAAACACCTTCCCCCCACCCCTCCCTTCTTCCCTGGCTTAACTTCACTCCCGAGTTCTCTATCTCCTCCCCCCGAGCGGTGCAGGGGGATGGGGAATGGGGGTTGCGGTCAGTTCATCACACGTTGTCTCTGCCGCTCCTTCCCCCTCAGGGCAAGGACTCCTCACACTCTTCCCCTGCTCCAGCCTGGGGTCCCTCCCACGGGAGACACTCCTCCACAGACTTCTCCAGCGTGGGTCCTTCCCACAGGCTGCAGTTCTTCATGAACTGCTCCAGCGTGGGTCCTTTCCACGGGGTGCAGTCCTTCAGGAACAGACTGGGGTCACAAGTCCTGCCAGCAAACCTGCTCCAGCGTGGGCTCCTCTCTCCATGGGTGCACAGGTCCTGCCAGGAGCCTGCTCCAGTGTGGGCTTCCCACGGGCGCATGCCTCCTTTGGGCGCATCCTCCTGCTCCTGCGTGGGGTCCTCCCCGGGCTGCAGGTGGAGATCTGTTCCACCGTTAACTCCATGGGCTGCAGGGGGACAGCCTGCCTCACCATGGTCTTCACCACGGGCTGCAGGGGTAACTTCGCTCGGGCGCCTGGAGCACCTCCTCCCCCTCCTTCTTCACTGACCTTGATGTCTGCAGGGCTGTTTCTCTCACATATTCTCACTCCTCTCTTCTCCGGCTGCAATTGCTGTTGCACAGATTCCCCCCCCTTCTTAAATATGTTATCCCAGAGGCACTACTGCTGTCGCTGATGGGCTCGGCCTTGGCCAGCAGCAGGTCTGTCTTGGAGCTGGCTGGCATTGGCTCTATCAGACATGGGGGAAGCTTCTAGCAGCTTCACACAGAAGCCACCCTTGTAGCCCCCCTGCTACCAAAACGTTGCCACGCAAACCCAATACATCAACCCATGAAGGATTAGTGGACAGGTAAAATGCTTATGGGGTGGTTGTTTTTATTTTGGGAATTAAAGTGGTTTGTAAGTCTTTCTGTAAAAGGCAGGTAATCTGAGTACCATCAAAGTGTGTGTGTAGCTGCCAAGCAATTCTGCAGCTAAAGTGAGATTTGGGAACTTTGATACTTTGTTGGTGAGGATCAAGTAACTGCAGTGCAGCAGGGCAGGAGAGTGTTTTGTTTGCAATTGCTTTGTCTTTGCTGGTTTCACTGTAGCACCTGAAATACAGCGGGAAACAGATAGAAATGTTTGGAGTTTTGTCAGTCAAAGAGGTGGAGCTCTGGGAGTAAGCCAGAGCCTGGTGTTATCCACTCAGAGAGGAAAGCTGAGGAGGTGGGTCTGTCTTATGACAGGAAGGTGAATTACTGCCACGGAATTCTGCTAAACTGTAAATAATTTGTTGCTTCAAAGCCATGGTTCTGTCATACATAAGAGACTGCGAAATCTGTGTGAGAATTTGCATCTCTGAGTAGGGGATTTTAAAGTTAGTTGTCTCAAAGTCTTGATAATCTTTAATAGAAAGATGTGGGAGTTTTTCCACAGGAAAACTTTTCTGACTCTTCTGAATTTCTGAAATTCTTCTACTTCATGTTATGCGTAACATTTCATAGCAACAGCTCCTTCCTATGATAAGTTGAAAAAGTATGTGGACAGTTTAATGTGGAATTTTCAAAACAAAGCAGAATTTGTCATTGCTGAATTAAAGCCAGATTTCCATTGTGAATATTTGTCTCCATCAACAGGGGATCTTAAAGTGTGTTCAAAATACAACTGTACAAGGTCATGAAAGGGAAATCCACTGCAGGCTATTAAATACAAAACCACCATGTCCAGCTCATGCCTGAAGTCCTTGACCTGCAAGTTGCTGGAAGATGGGAAGGTATCCTGGGGAAGTCAGTGCTTGCTCCATTCTCACATTCCTTCCCAGGCGTCGACTTTCACAGTTGCTGGAGACAAAATACTGGGCTTGAGGGACCTTTGGTCTAACATAAAATAGACTCTTCTGTGGTCTGACTCCTTCCTAATTTTCATGCATATAATAACACCCTTAAGTTGAAGTTGTGGAGTTCTTACTGGAGGACAGGAGTTGAGGACCAAAATCCACCACACCTTCCCTAGTGAATTTGGGCTGGGGCAATTTTTTTCGCTACTACCAGTGTCCCAACTCCTGATCAAGACAGTAATTAGAGTCTCCAGTTAAACAAAAAAGCCGCTTTCCGACTGCACAAGATTCATATTGACAATTAATTACAGCCTGATATCCACTCCTGTTGCCTACTGGTGCCCACTTCTCTGGATAATGCAGTTATGAAGTATCAGTAATACATTTTTACTCTCTTCCCAGGAGTCTTTACAGTTGTTTGGTAAGAGCACATGCAACAAAGTGTAAGCAAAATCTCTCCATTAAGCAAGGATGTTGATTGCTGTAGATGCTGCAAGTCCTGCTGTACTGTCAGTAGCAAGTGGAGTGATGTATGAGGTCCTGCATACTGGTCTTTACTACCTTTGCAAAATACATCTTCGTATAGCCCGCTAGGAAGAAATGCAGTGATTTTTAGTGATAGCCTATTGGTTTGTAAGGAGAAGCAGCTCAATTACACATGAGAAAGTCTATAGTATGAGATTCTTGGAGAAAGTGTGCTGCATAAAGGTAGTGTACTAAGGCAGGAGGTTTGTGTGTCCACCAGGAGGCATAGCAAGCTAGGGCTCCATCTTGCTAACAGCACTGAACACGTTGCACGTACCAGCAGTGAAGGGAGGCAAAAGTTTTCATCAGATTTTTACAAGTAGGAAATTGAGAGATTTCTAGAATAAAAATGAGAATGTGGAGAACTGGCGAGAAGCTGAAGTAATAAAATGCATATATGTCAAAATGTTACCTGGTCAAAGGCTGTAATTTCAAATTTTTTTGCTGTTGTTCACAGTCATTGGAAGTCATAATTGATATGACTGAAAATAAAAATGCTAATAAGTGTGTAAAGCAATACTGGGGCTCAGCTTCTTAAGATATACATCAGCAGTTGTGTAAGAGGCCAAATTAGATACCTCAATGTACATGTGGAGAACGACAAAGTTTTGATGCTGCAAACATTTATGCATGTGAATGATCATATCTATTATATCTTAAAAATATAAAAGAGATTACAAAACCAGCCAGAGGCTTACCAATAAGTACTTGCACATTTGGGACTCCACAGGAATCCAGGTTGTAATAAGCTTATCAGTTATGCTTCGCCTCCAACAGCGTAAATGGAGTTAGAAACAATGATCCTTCTCTCTGACACCATAGGAGCGTGTACATCACATCAGGAATGTGGACAGTGGTGTTTTCAAAGCTGCTAAATTTTGTAATTTTTGAAGTATTGTAATCAAAGCCGCCTTTTCTGTCATTTCAAAATCAGGTAATCAGCTAGGAATTGAAAATCTAAACCCAAGAAAACAAAAAGTTCTCTTCCCAGGCTTGAAGAGAAACCTGAATACAAGAGCATGGAAAGGAAATAAAGAGAACCCCAAACTATTATTAAGGCTTCGTGATTTTTTTTTTTTTAATGCCAGTCTCATGACTTTCTGGGAACTGATTTATTGAAAGCCTTGGTTTGGCAATTCTGTGCTTGGCTAGCTTGGGCTTGACCCAAGTCCCCTTTTTTCTTGGCAGCACTTAAAACAGTTGAGATGTAGCCTATGCTCCTTCGTAATCCAAGATTGCTGTGTGCGGTCAAGAACCCTTAAGCACAGAAAATGAACAAAGTGACCCAAAGCTGTGGGGACTGGCTGGCGCTGCAGGCTGTGGGGCTGGGGTGAGGAGCCAAGGGCCAGCTCTGCTCCCCAGGACCAGCTTCTACGTGGGTTTAGTGCAGCTGACGCACTCCAACTGGTGTAGAAATTCTGTTCTACTTTTAAATTGTGCTAATTTAGCTGGCAGAAATCCAACTGCTGAAAACTCAACTTGCATCGAGAGAACTTGCCTGATATTTCCAGTTCTTCAGCATTTACACGAGCTGCTGCTGCACACCAAACAGACACAGTGTGCAGCCATCTCCTGCCGCAGGTCACGTCCTGCTGGAATAGTGCAGCAGCAGCGCCAGGCGTTTTCGTGACCATTCAGCAATCCCAGCAGTAAGGCAGCAATAAAACAATGCTTCCAATATATTGCACTGGCTTTGCCTGTCGGCTCTTATTTCAAGGCAGAGCGCTCTGCTGGCCTGTATGTATCATATAGTAGGTTTCTCTTGCACTGCTCCTAGGGCTCATAGCCAAACTGCTGGCACAAGGTTGGAGTTAGTAACCCATAGCAGTACCATGGTCATTCCAAACTCCTGAGGTAGCACTCTACCGTATTACTTTTTTATACACTTCTGTTTTCTATATAGAAACACAGATAACAGAATCATGCAGCTCTCAAGTCTTAAAACAGGCCAAATGATTTGTTCTAAACTGGCACAGCCGTGAAGTTAGGAGAGTCCTGCTGCGTTACACCAGCACAGAGCTGGGCTAGCTGTCACGATGCAGAGGCCTGTGCAAAGACAAGTAAACAAATATCTGACTCTGGTGTTTATGCCCTATGTGATTATGCACGATACTTCTTTTAGTAGCCCCTTTAAAAGCAAATGTCTTCTAAAGATTCACTGTAACATCCTGGTGTCACTGACTTGCCTGCAGTTGGGATTTCAGGACTGGTATTTGTTGCATTGACAGCTTTTATCTGCAGACAGTGTCTTACTAAGGTGGAAGAAACTTGAACTATTCAGTTATATAATGAAGAAGTGAATGCTTTTCCAGAAATTACTATTCGTTTATCAAGGGAGGGTGGGGATGTGCGGGCTGTTTCCTGAGCCAGCATTGTTCGAGTCATTGCAGACCTGCTTGTGTCTTTGCCGTTTGCTAGCTGGGACATCCAATTAATTAGACTGAACTTGTTTCCTTTTGTATCTACCATCCTGGGTTCATAGTTTAGAGGGTGCATATGAAAGACTGAAGTCCCTGGCACTGCAAAAATCTGAACAGTTTTATTCAAAAGATTAGTCTCACTGCATGAAAGACCAAGACGTCATCACACAACAGCTAAAGCAAAACTACTCGGATTTTTACATCTTTATTATTGCAAAATACTCAAATTTTACTGAAGCAAAAATACTTTGATTCAAACACACGGTCACAGAATTCCATGCTTTTATTTGAGTGTATTATGTTTTAATAGAAGTACAACAGAAGTTAGCAGTCACAACAGCACCCCCCTATACACCGCAGCACAGCCTGTGTCAAGGTGTGCCTGTCCCTCATGCAGCTGTCAGCCTCTCAAGCAGCCTGTGTGACACCTGCAGAAATGCTCACGGGCAGCCCATGGGCAGCCTGTCTCTATACCAATGCAGCCTGGTGCCCAAAACTGAGCTGTACTTACTGTGAATCAACCTCTGAGGTGTGCTTGCTTGCTCTCTGATCCCCATGCTCTAGCAGGTGGCTTGACGTTGCACAGCTGGGTTTATGCCTGACAGAGTGCCTCTATTCTAGAGGAAGAGTGTGGAGAATCCCTCACAGGGCAGCTGAGATACACCCACTCAGACCGAATATGAAACCAGAATTACCCACATCCTTCTCTGCAGTATCAGTCTCTCAAGTGCATCTTCCTCTGCTTCAGAAGAAAAAAAATTCTGGGGAAATCCTGTGTTCTCTTCCCAGATTCTTGCTAGAGCTCTGACATCTTGTGTAAAGAAGTATAATGGTCCCAGCTTAATTTAGGGTAAACAGTATCTTGTAATCCATCTTTGCTTGATTTGCTGAGTTATCTTTCTTTTCCCACAGATTTGTTAGTGGCTTTTCCTACTGTATAAGAAAAGTACCAGTCCAGTGGTTTAGATTCATTCAACCTGGAAAAATTTAGATCACCAGTTCTGCAAACTAAATTGCATATGAGCAGTTCTTTGACTAAAATGATCAGGACTACTAATGAAACTCATAGGTCTTCTGAGACTAACATTACTCTGTATTTTAACTTACTACAATAGAATGTAGTGAGCCTTTGAGTAATAATTATGTTAGGTACTACACAAATATTTTTGTAACTGATTTCTGAACATATTAAGATACAGATTAGATCTTAAACTGATGAAGAAAAATGTTAGCAATTAAAAATCTCTTCCAGGGATTTTGAAAATGTGATGAGAAGCAAATGACATCTGGTTATACTAACATCTTGAAGAAGGCCTGAACCTTTTATATAGTGTTGCTCTGAAGCCTCTTGTCTTGATGTTCAGCAGCAGTTCTCATGTGGCCAGGTGAAGAAGCGAACACAGAACGCATCTATATCTCAGTGCAGGTGACAATGCAGCTGCTGGTTATACTCACAATATCTGGATTAAAAGCCCCTATGCAGACTTCAGGCATATCTTCATTTTGCTTGTAAAACCACCTTAACAATACAGCCTCCCTTGCTGTATTTTCCAGGATGTGGTGTTTTAGTGTTATCACAAAACTACTAATGAAAAAGACATGTAAGCAAAAATGCTATATTCTGCTCTGCTACCATTAGCAGAAGTGTGATTACGCTACTACTGAAAAATAAGTAGGTTGCAGTGAGAGCTGGATTCTCTTCTTCCATGCAGAGTTGTATAGTGGGACTACTGCCATCAGATTTTGTATACATGGGAGAATGAATATCAAAACAAGCCTTTGCAAATACAGTGAACTTTGAAGAATCTTGGGTGGAATCGTGACAGACCCTTCCACAGGGAATGGTAGCACTCTCAAGGATCTCAATAGTTGGCAACTTCATTTTAAGTTAGAAATTTTAATTGCTAAGCAGAGCTGTAAACAGGAATCTAACTCACCATTTTCACGGTCTGTTGCATTTGCAAACAAGGTTTTCTGAGCCCCAGTTGTTGTACAGTAACACCTGAAATGGATCTCTGCATAAATGAATTTCCCAAAAGCCTAAGTTGCCTAGAAGAACTGACTTCCTACAGAAATGAAGGATTTTCTGGACAGTTGTGTAACATGTATTTCTTACATTCTCCTAAAGGGAACTAAAAATTGACCTTTCAGCAAGAGGGAGTTTGGAGCAATTACTTGCTCTTCAGTAGTCTCTTTGAAACTTTGCTTTACAGAATTAAACCTTAGAGATTCCTTCCCCTGTTTTTCCTCAAGGCATGTATAGTTTGATCACTGACATGCTCTCTCTGTGGGCTAAACCTAGTTTTATTTCTAAGAAAATGTTGAGCTCACTGGAGCATATAACTTGCCATACTGCATTATGTTCACTTAGCCCAGTTGTGTATCTCTAACTGTTGTCAATTCCCAATGCTTCTGAGAAGATGCAAAACCAAAACAAACTCAAACATATTTTCAACAGAATTGGGGCGATGGAGACTTCATCCTAATTACTAACTTGTTTAAACTTTGTGTTTCAAGTTGTTTTTTTTCTTTTAATACCTCTTATATAAATAACAAGAATATCCAGAAATACAGTAATTCAGGACAAGAGAATATTGCCCTCCCTCCTAGACTCTTGCTGTGTGTTTTGACTTCAATAACATCCTGGAGCAGTGAGTTTCACAGTCTATTTTGTTCTTTGATGGAAAGACAACACTCGGTTTCAAATATACCAGTTGTCAGCTACACAGTCTGCCTCCTCTTGTACTACAAGACTAAGAAAATGAAAGCTCACAAACCACATTCTCTATTCTATTTTTATGTTTGCAAGCCTTTTGCTAGATCCTGACCTAGAATTTCTAGGGAATATTTACTAAAAAGTGACCTAAGTAATACTGTACTTCCCACTTACAAACAGCTTAACAAAACAGAATTTAGAAAGGAGAAAAGTAAAGGAAGGGAAACGGGACAGCAACTACACTTTCCCTGAAGGACAGTAGTTATAATTTAGAGTTGTGCTCTGATTTCTTAGTGCAGGTGACAGCTACTTACCTCCTTAGGTAGTACTTTATTCACTGGTACTTAGTGTCAAGTCCAGTGGATTGACCACCTGCCTCAGTTTAGGCTGCTGCATGCCAAAATGTCACCATCTAATTCGGGTTAGTTGCTCCCAGTCACCTGCTGTCCCTTCCTACTGACAATCCTGTTGGCTGTTCCTTCTTGTTAGTCACTTGCTAGTGATTTTGTGCTTTTTCATATGAGATCACATATAAAGACACAAATAATCCTTGTTGACCCAGGAAGATTGTTTTTTACAGAGCTTTCAATTTCCCTTCTAGGAGCTGCTGCATCCCCAGGCTGAAAGGGAGGTTTCAGATCAGGATGACTGCTAGCCCTGAGCACATTTATGCTGAGTGAGTTTGCCCAGGCTTTTCACACATTACTGTAATTACATCACTGTTTCAAATTTATACCATGCTTTTTCTCAGTGGCTGACTTGTTAACAGAAATACAACAAAGCTTAAACTTCCAACAGAAGGTTTCAAGCCTGCCCGTTCAGCTCCGTTCCGTTCAGCTCCTTTTCTATCCACAAGATGCCAATGGAGCGCTCACCGTCTCTTGGTTTTCCATTCCTCTACAGTGCTCAGGAAGGGCTGTTTGTTTTTTTTTCTCCTAAGCCTCAGGCTTGCATATTTGAATCTCTTCTTATTTATTTCATTTCTTAGGCAAAAAGTCCTAATTCAGTTAGAGGCCTTTTTTCATGCCCCTTTAGTGTCTCCAAATGTCTCCTAATTCTGTAGTCTTTTAGGCTGCAACAATCAGAGCTGTACACAGATTTCAGCTGAGGTTGTATGATCTGTACATATATGAATCCTAAATGTTTTGTTGATCATAGCCACATACTGTACTGTCTACATTGATAGCTCTTTCTCTGGAAACAATATTAACATATAATGTGCAAGATTAATTTTTTACCTTCTCTACCTTGTGCAAACTTCATTTGCCATTGTGCTCCCTGTACACCAATGCTGGAATTCCCCCAGTCTTTTGTAGATTGACAATAGAAATGAAGTTTGCAGGGCTCAGCTGAAGCAATGAGGAAAAAATTCTCAGCTGTACTTACATGACAGGAAATTATGTAAAGAAGGAAGAAAGGGCAGATCTTCAAGCTACCAAACCTCCATTTTCATGCAAAGCCTTAGTGGTTTTGACTGGCTCCATGTAGAAGAAACTCCATATAGGATGACAAGCTATCAGCAGGGCAACCAGAGTAAGTGTCCTCCTTGCTCCTCTTAAATGGGAGCAAGGAACATATTTTGTTTAAAAGAAACAAAAAAATGACCAAATTGGAGGTCTTAGCAGGAGTACTTCATCTCATTTAATTAAAAGATGAACATCTGAGCTATAGCGATACATGCAGCAAACAGATGTTCAAACTACTCCCAGAATTCGTCAACTCCAGGATGTAACAAAATTTGAACTTTCAGATGGAAAAAGTAGTAACCAAACCTGCTGGTTTCCATGTAGGCTGCAAGTAACATTTAATGCTAAATGTTGAACTTAAAAATGTGTTATCTACAGTCTAGTCTGAATATTAGTTCAGGATATAGGAAAAAATTGTTCATTGTTTAACATGATAAATGACTTGGACTGGTATTCTGCCTTCATAGTGGATCTCAGTTTTATAACTATTTTCAGCCCAGCTTTTGTCATCAAACTAGGTTCCTCTGCAAGTTTACCTGATAACTTTAAAACCTATTAGCCAACTTCAACCAAATGCAACAAAGGTAGGGGCCTTGGAAGAAATTAGTATCCTACAAATTTCATGTAAATGGCCATCAGGAAAGAAGAAGAAGACAATTGAGGTGTCCCCAGCTGGGATGGACTGACTGACTGATCTCATAACTTCTCAGTTAGCAGGGAATCTACACCAGGCAAAGCTCTCAAGTTTGCCTCAGCCACAAGAAAGAATTACAGCTACACCAAATCAGTCAGTTATAGGGCTCTGTTTCCACACACACACAAGCTCAATCTAGTTTCACGGAGCAAATTACCTATTTCGTAATTTCAACTTCGGCAGCATCTGAAGTATCAAATCTGTCCTTATGTGCCATCCTTTCAATCTCTGTTCACCACTAAACTTCATGAATGACGTGTAATAGAAAATCATGAGCAGAATTCAGACCCTTAAGGGGACTAAGTCAAACTAATTTCCCATTTCAATTTAATCATATTTCATTGCTTTGGTACTCTTGTAATATTCTAGTCCACCTGGTTCTTCAGCTGCCTTTGAGGTATCCTTAAGGATAGCCAAAGACCGTGTCTTTTAATATTTTTTCTAAAGGCAAAGAAATACTATTAAATCTTTCAGACCTTCTTCATATGCAGTGAAATGAAAAAGGAGCAGCCTTTAAAAATATACTTGGAGACAGAGCACACTGAAGTTCTTAGCACCCTAGAATTATCTTGCCTTTCTCCCTTTCCTGCCCTACATTTCTCTTTGCTGAGCTTCAATGGAGGGTGATTTGTTCTGATAAGGTTCGATGGCAACATAACAACTGCTGCAAGAGCAGGTGCCCTCTTAAGGCTAAATTACTTTCCAGACTCAAAACTGCATCTTTGTAGGTGTGCTGATGATAAAGCCTTGAGATTAATCTAGTTCTGCAAATGAAGTGCCTTGATACATTCCTCACTTGCTAGGCTTGTGAGATGAAAAAAAAATGAATCTGTGGGGGTATCCACTTCAGCAATAGAGCTGTAGCTGGTTTTAATGACACATACTTTTGCTAATATCAGCTCAGCCTTTTTGTTCCTAAATTCCTTCAGAAGCCCAGAATGTCTGCGGACTTACGACCTTGTACTCAGTACTAGCAGATTAACTCTGAAATAAGCCAGTGATTTCAGCGGAGGCATAACATTTAAAATAACAGAGGAATTGTATTCAGTCTCTACTTCTTTACATAATGTTCAGGACTTTTTTTTTTGCCATTTTTTTTTCAGCGGAGTTTCATGATTAAGGGCTACACAGGATTTAGCTGAAAACAACTTTGGCAGAAATTGCCATCTGTTTTCTTCTAACTAAAACATTTTCTTAATAAAAGTGGGTTGGGGAGACTGTTGTGAAATATCCCCTTTAAAGAGGTGATGGGGTGTTTCCTTTGGTTCTGCAGGCATTTTTTAATCTTTTGTGAAGCAACTGGCATGCTATCAAAAATGTCCCATATCTGGGAAACACAAAACTGAACAGTCTACTTCATTTTCACTCTTTTTTTCCAAAATATATATAAATATTCCAGGAAATTCCCATCTTAAAAAAGGAGTCTTAGCCACTCTATTTGGAAAGACTTGAGGGGAAAGGTGGACTTCTATTTTGGGGTTTGGGCATGTCCATTTTGGTAGAACAGGGAGATGACACAAA
The DNA here is from genome assembly GCF_035582795.1 of Mycteria americana. Lineage (NCBI taxonomy): Eukaryota > Metazoa > Chordata > Aves > Ciconiiformes > Ciconiidae > Mycteria > Mycteria americana. The sequence goes on from NC_134365.1 coordinate 203,515,298, forward strand.
GTCTTGAGAATATATTTTGGCTGAGAAGTTGTAACTCCCCTTCCACCGTTTTGCTTATTTCTGCTTGCTAATAGGGAAGCAAGTAAATGCAGTAAAATCAGAGGGGGTCAGGACCTAAACATACTTCAGTGAGTGATTCCTAGTAAAAAAGCTTTACTTTTTAATATGATTTTATTTATTCACAAAGTTGTATGGCTGTATCTCAGAACAGTATACATGTGCCTTAGGGGAAAAAAAAACCCCAAATGCATTTGCTTTGGCTCTAACAGTTGTATATATTTTTCAAGCTTTCAAACACTTGCATCCAATTCCTTGGTAACCATATTCCTTTTTTTTGCCTGCAGAAATAGTTTCATCAAAAAAGTTGTTGTCTGGATTGGTGCCTTTATCTCTGCCTAGTACCTTACCTCCTATTTTATTTCATTATAAATACTTAACATTTCACTGAAGTGAATACCTCCATGATTATCAATGGCTTTGATTTCCAATGCTATGGACATGACCCAGCTACAGCCACATTATAACTAAAATAAACACTGTCACTAAAAAAACAATGCTGTCACTGTGGAACAACTTGCACTTGTCATAATAATTATAACTATGAATGAGATAAAAGCATTAAGTGGCCAGAAGCAGGAACTGCAGCTAAGTGTCAGCTGTTAGATGACAACCTCACGTATCAGTGAAGGCATGTTTGGGTGACATGACACAAGAGCAGTGACATGAGCAGATATGTCCCATCTGGGATACAGGAAATCAGACAGCTTGCCCCAACCTTAATTGCAAAGCAGCTTAATTTGTTAACTTGCCTCTTGTGCAATTACCAACAGTTAGAAAAACAAATCATAAAGTGATAATGGTGGTTGAAATAATAGATGGAACATAAGGACTGCGTAATACATACTTTGTGCGCAAAAATTAAATTAGCAAATTATTACCACAGAGACGCAAATAGTGATTCACTTAGAATGAATTGTTAAGATCCATATTTGACACTGTTAAATAAACACACTCCTCTACAAGTGATTTTACTACTTCCAGTCTTGAGCAGAAAAGGTATTAAAATTTGGCCCTGAGATAGGCTGACACCACTGTGGTATCTTTGCTGTAGAGACTAAATCCCTAAGTGAAAACAAAAACATGTCATTGGAAGAGGTCATCATGTGAGAGACAGTCAGTGGTAAAGCCTTTGGGCTTCTCACTCACCCTAGCGAGTGTAACGTGTCCGCTTCTGGTGGGAACAGTCACCAAGAGAAGCAATGTTCTCCTTAAGTCTTTCACTGGCAGGAATTCATTGGGCCGCAGGACAAAACTTGTGCAAACAACCTTACAGATTTTCAATAGTAAAGGTGACTGCTGGCCAGGCAAGTGTCAATGCCAATGTTAAAGGCTTAGCCTCTTCAGCTAGGTAATTAAAACAAAAGGTAGAACAGCCTGACACCAAGCCAGCTGCCAACACAGCGGTTCATTAGTAGATTATCCTGACTGCTGTTTTTCAGATGGTTTGATCAGGCTTTCAGGTGCTGGTTTATCCTTTCCATTTCCTGCATGTCCCTGAAGAGGAGCAAGAATCCCCCTTCCATATAGCTTTTTGCACGCTGGGGCTGTCCTCCCTCATCACTACCCTCATGCAGGGGAATATCCGGCTGAAGAGTCCTTGACCTGGACTCCTTGACATCTTCCCCGGAGCTGAGGCTTGTGGAGGTGCCGCCAATTGCAGGATCACAGCACTGAAGGACACCTGAGTGAGCTTCACACAGCTGTGGTATTTCAGAAAGGAAAAGGACAAATCCCTACAGAGTCATACCATATTTTGCCATTTGAACTTGATCAAAGCTGAGGCTATATATATGCACACAATAAAGGCAACTTGGCATGGTCAGTGTTACTACTGGAACCCTCATATTTTTATTGAAATCTGGTATTTTAATAATGCGTGAAAAATACTTTTTGGAAATAGATACATTTAATTTTAGATGACAGACAAATTTAACAACAGACATAAAAACTATTACTTCAGACATTTATTGTAATTTCACCAAATATTTAAAATATCTGTGAATTGGATTCATCTAATGACCACAAAATTCTTTCAACTCCGTTTGTTTCTAGCAAAGACTTTAAAAGGCAATCTAACGTACTTGTTGGAAAAAGAAATACAATTAATGTCCACTAAGGTAACATATCCTATTATTGTTATTCAAATACTAACAAAAGAATAAAAAATTTACTTGGTTTTCGACTGTACAATTAGTAATAGTAAAATTACCCTGCAATAATTTTAGACTTTGTGAGGTCTGCTTCTGTAAACGTATTAATAGATGAGTATGTGTGTGTTGAGTCATATGCATAAATATTCCCAGACAGAGTGGCTAGCTTCCAGGCTTGTAGACTAAGTCCATGTATAACTTCTCATGTTAGGGGCAAAGTATGGGCAGAACTACACTTCTATCCCAGCTGATGGCATAAATCTTAATTGAATCAGAGGATAAAGTAAAGGTGTGTTGCATGCCATTTAACATGCAAAAAAACCTCAGAAATTCCTCAAGGTGATTTTTTTTTTCCTTAGTTCTCCTTTCCAAAATGCCTTGTCCAGTAAATGCCCCTTGGATTGTACATTAGCTTTAATAACAGTAGATTCTAACACACAACTGGGTCTTCACTGACTAATGCTTTATGCCTCTGCAGGTGCACTGAAAAAGAAGAGAAGCATTGGCCCAGGAATCTTTACTTTCAAAAGCAATTCTAGGATTGATTCCTCAGATAGGGCAATGAAAGTTTAAAATCTGTTTTTTAATGAAGAACTGTATTTTGGCATTACTGCTGGAAGACAAACTCTTATATCTTGCAGTTACGGCATTCTTATCGTTAACTTTATCTTTATAACCTACCTCTTAAAGAACTGTGTAATTTAAGTTGATATGGGTATCTGAAAGCTCTCTTTATTGCCTGTAGTTCTTTCTGTAGTTTCAGTTTCATGGCGAAAAAGAATACGATCTCTAACTACACTTTTGTTTTTACTGCCCTGTTTTATCAGACAAACTGCAATTTTACACCTTGTTAAGGAAGCAAGGTGAGAAGAAAACCACATTATACTGTTGACAAGGAAGATAAGACTATTATTTACCTTGACATTTTTGAGCAATAATATTCTTCATATAACAGGATAAGAGATAAAGCATATCCTACTGTGATAATGCACAAATTGAAAGGAACTTTCTTCCACATGCTACCAACACTAGTAAAGATGCCCGTGCAATAATGCTATATTTGAGCCAGTTCGCAACGGACTAATTTGGAAGAAAAGCGAGCCTCTAATTCAGTCAACTAAAGTAAACACATTTTATCTGTGCACTGCACTGAATCATAGCCAATTTATTTAGGCGTCTGAATGAAATGGGGTTTGGTTTTCTGTGGTTTTTTTTTCATTTCACTTGCATCTTATGCTGACCTGAAGGAAAAGGCCATCTCAACAGGGAAAAGTACGTTGCATACTAATGGCGACTAGTCAGTGGAACTGTGTACCTGCAGAGGCTGCAAGACACTTCAGAAGTTTAATGTACTGCAAAAAATTCTGTTTCAAGCCAGGATGTTCTTCACAATGAAGAACAGAGAGAAGGAGGAATTAGCCACTGTCACTTCTTCCTCAGAGCAAAAAACAAAGCTGGAATTGAAATTTTAGCACATGGGATGAAATTGAACGCACCTTTAACAGACTGAGATGTTCAGGTTCTGTGGTGATGGCTGTGAGCGAAATGCCTGTTTGAAATATACAATAAAATGCATAAAATCATCACAGATTAAACTCATTAAATGCCTCTAGAAGAAGCAATTAAACTCAAGCTTATATAATTCTATTTAATTTCATCATAGTTTGTATGATGTAGTCATCTAGTTTATTGGAATGTTCTTTAAATTTTGTCCAAACAAATTAAAAAAAATTTAGTCAGTGAGGCTCCCACAGATTCTCTGGGAGATTATTCCTTGTTGTTTGCCAGGCTGCTCTCCTCTTCTTCCCCTTCTCCCCACCTCCGATTCATCCTAAAATATTCTCATTATTCTTTTTGAAGCAGCTTTAATTGAAAATTCCTCTTAGTTCTTCCCCCAACCTTTCTTTCTTTATCAGACAGCCAGAGGGCGAGGTGTATTAATAGCAGCTGCATGACTCAGAGTTGGTAGCTCAAGTGGATCCCTTTGCACTGAGCTTGGCCTCCCTGGCTATGTTGCCACCGAGCTCAGGGAGCACCTTCACTTTCTTGCAAACAAAAATGAACTGCAAAAGCACAGAGGGGGCTGGGACTGCTTCAACCTCCCGGTCCTTCAGAAGGATTCTCCCGACTGCTGTTTTCTTCTCCATCCCCATTGGGATTGTATACGAAAAATGAAAATATCTATATATAAGAAAAGTGTGATCCCATCCCCCAGTGTGAGTCTTTCCCCCACCTGAGTGATGAAAAAGGAGCAAGGGTCCCATCACTGCCATGAGATGGAAGAGGGGAACAGGTTAGCGCTCTCCACTCAAACTGCATTCCGCGCTTTTTCTCTGAAGGCTTCCCTTTTCTCAGGAGCCATCCCAGCTGGAGCCATCCCAGCTCCTAGCTCACCACACCCCGAGCCCCGTTCCTGCCCGCTGAGTCCCCCGGCTGGTGGCATCGCCAGCTCCGTGCCACCCTATCTGCCGAAACACCGGCACTGCCACCGCGCCCCAGCTGCGCCTATCGCACCCACACCCACAGGCCCCCTGAAATACAGGCCTGCCCTTTTCTCCCCAGACAAAAAGGAGGGCATGCTATTTCCTCGCAGGGCTTCGAATGGAAAACATCCACGCTGCCAACTCCCCCCTCCCTGGCTCAGGCTTTACTGACATTCTCTTTCCCCGGCTGCCCAGCTGTGCTAACGGGAGAGCTCTTTCTCATCTTCTCGCTTAAGTGAGCAAAGAGTTTTTCGAGGACAGCTTTACCGCCGAGCGGCTACTACGACCAAACACGCGCGGGCAGAGCTGGGCTCGGGTGATTTCCGCGGGGCACTCGCGTCTCCGATCACCGGCTCAGCGCGAGCGTGCGGGACGCTGCGAAGCTCCGCGCAGCGGGGCGGCAGCGCGGGGCGGGTTCTGGGGGGCGGGCCTGGCCTCAGGGCCGCCGTGCCCTGGACTCCGCCTCACCGTGGGTGCTCACAGCCGTTCCCCCCTCCGGGAGCCCGGTCCCTCACCCTCACTGTGCTCCCATGGGAGTCCCGGTCCCTCACCCTCCGCGTCCCCCAACGGGACCCCCGGCCGCCGCCACCGCCCCCTCACGGCCGCAGCACCGCCGCCTACACCACGGCCGCGCACGGCGCCTTCCGCGCCTTCCGCGCCTGCGGACCGCCCGCGCGCCGCCAGCCCCCACGCCCCTCCGCCGGCACCGGCACTACGGGCAGCGGCTTCGCGCCGCCTGACGCGCATGCCCGGCCGCGCTGCGCATGCCCAGTGTGGGCGCAGGAGCAACATCTGATAGGGGGGAAAATCTGAACGGCGGCGGCCGCCGCCATATTGCGGAGCTGTCAGCGGCGGCCGCGCTTGGCGCCTCGTCCCCGGCAGCGCCGCGAGCAGCACGGGGCGGCCCCGCAGCTCCTCCTGCCCCGCTGCGAGCGGGGAGCTGCGCGGCGGGGGGGGACGGGGGACACCGCCCTGCCCTGCGAGGAGCGGAGAGCGCCGCGCCCGGCGCCCTACCCCGGGGTCTCGCCTCCGCCCGACGCCGCGGAGCGCCCACCCCGCTCGCGGGGGAGCGGAGCCCCAGGTGAGGTGGGGGCGCAGGGTCCGGCCGCGCCGCCGCCCAGGCCGCGCTGGCCCCGCGGGGCGCTGAGGCGAGGGGAGCGCGGGCGGCTGTCAGCGGGCGCGGGGGCGGGGTCTCCCCTGCCGCGGCGCCCCGGAGAGCAGCGCGGGGGCGGCAGGCGGCGGCCGAGGGGGCCCGCTCCCCCGCCGCGCTGGCGGCAGCCCGAGGCGGGAGCCCGCCCGCAGCCCTCGGGGGGCGGGGGAGGGCACCGGCGCGCAGCGGGGCGACTTGTTGCGGCGGCGACGCGGCGCTGCAACGCGCTGCTCGCGTCCGGAGCGCAGCGCCCGCCGCTGCCGGGGAGGGGGCCTCTCGCCGAGCCCGCCGCCGCTGAGGGGGCGGCGGGCGGGCGCTTTGTTGGGGAAGCCCCGGGAGCGCGCCCTCGGCGTGCCCGTGCCGCGCAGCCCCCTCTGCATTATTCATGTCCCCCAGCGTCGCGGCTCTTGAGGTTACCGTAGACATGTGGCAGTCGGGTCGGCCAGCTGACTGTGGCGGTGTGGAAGAATAATAAGGAATTACTTCATAAACAAGTTCTGCGAAGCATCTGTTGCTGTCTATTGTTTTCAACAAATGCACATTTTTAGAGTCCTTAAATACTGACCGACGTAATGGGCACAGCGGCCCTGAATGAGCCTTTGTGCATTGTTTTTTTTGAATGGATTAATGTTTTGTACAAGTCGTGGGCATTTGTAATTAACCTTGCCGCTTAAAGTCTAGCGCAGATAAGGGGGTTTAGTTTCAACTTTGTAGAATTCGTTTCTCTTTTGTCAGTTTTCTTAATTCGAACGTGAAAAAAATAACTCTTTGGACTCCATGCCAACACAACTAATCACATCAGTTGTAAGGTGCTATTAAGCTGTCTTTTCCCGTCTATGTAACACCCTAGACAAGTATTTCATGTTCCTCTTTCTGGTACAGGCTTTTAAAAAGATTCTGTTTTTTTAACTGAGTTATGGGAGTTGCAGTTCTGAGTTTTAATTAATTCTTTGTGACTGGTTTGTGTCAGGCCTCAGACGTGTCCCTGCATCTTACTGTTTTGTTTTCATCAGAGATGCTTGTCATCGTGTTTATGTCACAGAAATGTTTTGAGGATGCATCTGCCTGCACAGCACTTCACGCATTCAGAGGACCGTAGAAGTACCATTGTTGCTGTCAGCTCTTATACGGCGCCTTGGCACAATGCTGCTGGGCAATGTGTGTTGCGAGGGAAGATGTGGAGTTGGTATACAGTAACATTATGGCTACTGTGATGAGGTAGTTTTGTGATCATTAAAGATAAGAGACAAGTAGTAACTTTACTGAATTATAAAACTTGCCTCTATTGATCCATTGATTTAGCATAAGAGGGCCTGTGAGAAAAATAAACTGCAAGTCAGTGCAATGTTCCCAGATAAGCAGCCTCCCAGCAAATGGCAATTGCAAGGCAGTGGCATATTTCCAAGCTTTGTGCCGAAGTGACACAGCTCTTCCATCAGGTTGGGAGACTAGAGAGCAAAAGTACAACAAACAGCTTCAGAAAACACACAGAAAATGACATGGTGTGACATGTCAGGAGCTGTCCAGAGAGTTCTCCTTGCATGTTGACTGAAAGAAACAGTGTAAAAGTGTTTGTAGAGACGACAAAAAGAGTTCTGGTCTGACTATTTCTGCAATTGTGGTAGAGAGCATCGCAGGGCTTGATGATAGAGCTGCAGGAAAAAAGTTGGTTCACAGAAAATTAGGTAAAGCCATAAAGAGAGTGAGAATATGGATCCATCTACAAGACGCAAAATTAGGGGGTAAGAAGGGTAGAGGTTATGATATTAGAAGGCAGTTCCTGGTAAAGAAGGTTACTTTAGCCACTGCCATGATAGGTATACAGCCTTTCTTCTTCAACAGTCTTGCTCAGCTTTTTGAGAAGGGGTACTTCTGTTGGCAGAGGTGAAGAGGGAAGTTGTTTAAGGTATTACTTCTTTCTATTGGATGTGTTAAATACATCAAAGCTGTCCTATCGCTTTGTGTTGTGTTAGGAGTCTGTGGGAGTAGAGGAAAGGGAGGATTTTCAAGTCTGTAAATGTAAACAAAGCTTTATACAAACTTCTGAAGAAAGTCCTGATTGTTGAAAGATACTGATGCATTAAAGCAGCACTCGGTGTATCTTGCATGCTCAGCGAGTTTACTCCAGAGCTGAAGGGGCCTAGGTAAACTCTTTCCTTTCAACATTGAAGGGCTGTATCTGTGGGCTAACTTTACCAATAGGCTGATTCTTAGCTGTGCTTTGAATTTAAAACCTTTTTCTCCTTTCTCCTGTAGGCATTTATTAATTGCTCTGTGAAATGAAACCTTCAACCTTGTAGTGCAAGGAAAAACAAATATTACATTGGCCCAAAAAGAGAGTTAATAGTCTTTACACTAGAACATTTCGATTTAAGAACTCTAGCTAGTGTATATGGAGACTGATGCGAGCGGCCAGTTCATGTTCATAAGTTTCCTTTATTTTATGGAACTAGTTCCAAGAGACTTAACAGCATTATTCAGAAAATATCATACCTGGTTTTGAACTGGGATATACCCAGAATTTCGGTTATGTTGTAATTCTTTGCTAACTGTATTTTTAGGTAAAGGTTTATTTCACCTTGAAACAACAGAGTACCTGCATCAGTCACACTTATTAATTTCCATTTTTGCTTGTATATCAGATGAGTTATTTCAAATAGTGCAGTTGTGGGTACTTTGAAGCTAAAATTTGAAGTAAGGTTACTAAACTCAATAAATATAAACTGTACATAAATTGTATAGCACATCTATAGCATACCAGTTTATTAACTGGTAAAACTGCAAGTATTGCACAAATATTCTTTGGCTGGTCTGTGTTGCTTTTTGTTTAACTACTGTGTTGGCAACTGCCAAGTTTTCATTTGTACTTCTGAAGTTCTCAGGAACTCCAGTTTGGAAGAAACCCTTTACTCCTCAAAATATATTTAACTATAAATATGTTTAATGCATAACAATTGTACTGGTTATATTGAAGTTATTTTTCAGAGAGACAGCAAGCCTACCTCAAGTATTTTGAGGAAGGAAGGACTAGGGCAAAAGGTGGCTTTAAGAAGATAAAGATGCAGTACTAAAAAACCAGTTGGTATGTAATACTCTGCATGTGATATCTAGCACTGGTCAAATCTCAATTATTATGTGTTAGTTATAGAATTCAGCTCTTTATTTTTCTTTTTTTTTTCCTTTTTTTTGTGAGACAGATGGCTTGTTTCGGTTCCCCCCTTGGTTTGCTTGCATTGCAGACAATTGTGTAGACGACCTCTCGGTCTGTCTGAAAAAGATGTATGCAGAAGTAAAGTCTGTGGCGAATGAACTCCTTTATTGGACTGCAGCAAGTGTGTCATTAGGGAGCTGTGAGTGTAAAAGATGATTGCCCTGCAGGCATTCACAGGCTGCTTTGGAGTAGAGGCGTTTTTGTAGAAAGCTGAGACCAGTTAGTCAGGTACAGTGGCCTGTAAGTTGCCTATTGCTGCCTCCCCAAAGATCTAAAACTTCTAAGTATCACAAAAAATGGAATGGTGTAAGACTTTGAAATGAAAAAGTACATTAAGTTTAAATAAGTTCCTGTAAATAAGAGTTAGTTGTATCGCTGTGGCTAAAGCTCTGTGGTTGCTGCCATCTGTATGTAGGAAAACAGATGATGAACCTCTTGCTAGAGCTTAGGAGGCACGCTGCTGAAGAGTGCTTCTGAGAGAAGGTCCCAAGCTGTGAGACAGGGGTCCTGCTTTTGAGGGCTGGTTCTCCACCAGCCAGGCATCCTGCTCAAGCCTTCTGCCTCATATCCCATCCTCACCTGACCCCAGACCCATGGCTGTGTGTATGAATGTTTCTTTTGAAAGCAGCTGCTGCATAAATTATTTGACAGAATTTTGGCATCAAGCATTTTATGCACCATCATTTTCTGAAGAAAGCTTTCTTTGTCATCTTTCAACAATTGCTTTATTTGTTGGCTTCTGTGGCATAACTGGAAACATGGATGATACTGATTTAAAAATCCTAACTGCCTTGTAGTGAAATGAATTGAAATCACAGTTCTTCGTTTCAAGAGAATTCTTGAAGTTCTGGATGATTTTTTTGTTTGTGATGTGGAGCCTGCTGATATTTTGGTGATTTGGTCCAGAGTCCAGATTACCGCGTACGCTGTGAAGGCTCGGGGGCTGGAGTGTTGTAGCAGTAGGAACTCTGCAAAGTCACAACCCTGCTAATCCTGACTTGGAAGAGGCACCTTTGGGAATTGAAATGCCGAAGTGATGAGCCTTTATGTCTAGTAGGTCACAAGCTGGCTTCAGAATGCAAGAAGCAACAGGGATGTCATTCCCAATCTCACTTGGCTGGTTTTTTTTTTTCTCCTCTATTTGCAATGCCATTTCACATAAGTGTTAAGATAAAAGTAAGCATAAGTAATTAATTGTTTCAAAGATAAAACTGATATAGTTGCATCTACTAAATATAAATTTATTTGAAATGCGTAAGTAGCAGAACTGAACTCCCACTCCAGTAGTAATAGTGGAGATGCACAATATTTTGCCTGGCAGTGATTTTTTGTTTCTTCTGGCTAAATATTTTCCTTATTTGTTTTGTTTTTAATGTTAGCTGGTGCCAATAATTGGGAAAGATAGGGTGATATTTTTCTATTCAGTGCTTATTTTATTTCAGTTTTTGCACAATTTTAAGATCTGTGAACTTCTTGATTTTTATATGGCCTTATAATATGGCACAAGGGCTTTATGATCTGAAATAGAAACAAGTTCAGCGTAGTTGGCTCTAAATTTATTAAATTTTTCTCTTTTTTTAAAGAAATTGTAGATTTTTTTTTTTACTATAGTAAAAGATATTACAGCAGACATGTCAACAAAAAATACCTGGGCTGCTATTTGTTTTGCACAGATTTTTTTTCTGTTGCTTGTGTACTGTGATAATTTATCAGGCCCACGAGATCTGTGGGGCTGACAGTGAGACTTCATTTTTATTGAGTTTTGCACAAGAGGATTCTTACTTTTAGCTGATAGCTTTGTTTTATTGTGTGCAAACAATAAATGTTAATTCTGTAAACTCATTTAAATTACATGTCTACCAATTGTGATTTGACGACATAGAATTATCCTATAAAACTTTGTAGTCATGTTTTGAATTTAAAAACTACATTAAGGTTTTAAACTATGTTTTCAAATAAGTAATTTAGGGTTGGTTGACAGTAGTTTAACAAAATGTTTGGGTAAAACCCAAAGCAAAAAGTTGGGACTTATTTATGGAAGAATTTGCAATGATAAAATGTATGAGGGTATGACAGTCATTTTAGAAAGTGACAGACATGGTCTCTTGTAGAAGGACCTCAGAAAGTAATCAGTTGATAACACAGATCTTGGCCTTGTGCCATATGCTCTCATTTGTCTCCTGGAGACTGGATTTATCAGCCATCTTGCCATACCCCTTCTTTTCAATGCTAGTATAACTATAGGCACATAAAAATAGTTGTGCTACTTTCTATTCCTTTTAGTACTGTTGAGTTGGCACGCTTATAAAATGGTGGATGAGAATCTAATTTAGCTTTTGCATCGTTAATTAACTGAGTTTAACTCTAGGGCTTCAATCTGCCTTCAGTTTTGCAAGCAATGAGCCTTTACTATCAAGAAGGTGAACACAGGGATTACTACAGTTTGGAATCGTGCTTACTGTTAGCAGATATTAGAGCCAAGCTTGTTTTGCTTTTTACTACTTTTCTGAATTTTTCTGAGGAGTACATTAGGGAAAGGAGGGGAAAAGAGGGGGAAATCTCTTCTGTGAACTGGAAATGTGCTACTGAATTTTATCAAAAGCCAGTGCTGTAAGGACCCAAACAAACCCTCCCCCCCCCCCCCCCCCAAAAAAAAAAAAAAAAAAGCTTTTTTGGTTTAAAAGAAGGGGAGGGGGGGAATTGTGGAAAAGTGTATTCATATTTTTCAAGAATATATTGAACGATATCTTAGAATAGTAAAGTAGTCTTACTGATACTGTCTGATACTTTAGGATATCTTCTGTAATTAAAAAAATAATCTATTGGAATGTAATTGTCTTTATGCTAGACAAATGTAGTATTATACCTTCATAGTTGTGCTACATTAATTATGTTGTAATGAATATAACTGAAAGATACTGTTTTAATTTTTCAGGCTGATTTTTCATTAAACAAAATTTGCTCCATATCTGCATTATACCATTAGATCTCTCTGTAATCTTTAGTTTTAACATTAATTTTTCTTTACCAGCCAACAACGGTGAGGCTTCTTAAATTCTGTTTTCATCTTTTGTCTCTTTTTTTCCATTCCCACTTTTCAAACATATCTCTACAGATTAGAAAAAGAAATAAAAATGAAATGCTAGTGCACCTTAGGTTGCTGTGCAAATGTTTCTAATATTTACTGATTTTTTTTTATTGCCAAGAAGCAAGGAAAAAGAACTTCTTTTGTAAATATTAGAACAATACTTTATATTTGCATTTTTCTTTGTGAATGAGAAATAATTTATACAAAAGTTTGCTTTTTTGATAAATGAATTACTCTAAACATTTTGTTTTTATCTTTTTTTTTTTTTTAAGCACTTCTGAAAATTTTATTCATCTGATGCAGTCATGGAGTTGTTATACTGGAATCTTGGATTATTCGGAGTAGTTTGTCGCTTTACTTTTTCTTAGTATAACTGTAATTCCACTTAATGTTATTTTTGAAGGCAATGCCACCTTTGGTACTCTTTGCAGACCAGCAGCAGGACTGATTCATGGAAGTTGTTACTTTAGAACTGTGCAAGAAGGTGACTAGATGCTTATTCTTTCTGAGTTAGAATAAATTAAAAAGGAAGCAGGATGCTATCTACCAATAACATTGCAAGCATATTTTTTTCAAGGCATAAAAACTTTTTTGGAACAGAACACAATAGTGAATACTTTCATTACCACGTAGACATAACTTACAGCCTTTCTGCTTAAAAAAAAAAAGTTCTGTTATTTTAAGCAGAACAGATTTTCTTCCTTTTTTTACTGTGATGGTGTACTTGCATTTTTCTTCATTTGGGAAAAATGACTGTGTCATTCCTTCACCGAGAGAAACGGATGCTTTTATAGACATGAAATACAATTTTGATGCTTTAAAATTAGGTTAGGTTTTTTCTTTGTTTTCATGATGTTTCGAGTTTGACTAGAATTGACAGATTAAATCGCAACTTTGGAGTTCCTTGTACAAATTTTACTTCTTGCAAATAATGTTAAAGGCTTTTAATACTAGAAGATTTCTGATATCAAAAATTTTAAAAAGAATTTGTAGCACTTGGGCAACTGCTGTCTCTTTATTCTAACATTAATGGATTATTATTCTACAAAAACTAGAAAGAAGGTTACTACTTAGAGACCTGTAGATTCTGGTACTGACTAAGTCAGTTGCTTTTTATTCATGGTATCTACTGAAAAATGTATTTTATACATGTAGAGCACTTGTTTACTTGCTTTGGAATTTGTACTATTTGCTGTGATCTAAATGAACTCTGTTATGATTAATTTAAAAACAACCCTTTTAATTGTGTTTTTGACAGAAGGGGACAGAGTTTGTAGAAGACTTAAGTGGACAAGAGACTAAAGAAAACAAGAAAAATGCCGAAACCAGTAAGTAGCTGTTCTCATCTTACTTTAGATGAGCTTACTCATCTAAAATCTAACAGTGTTTTCACATTTGAGTGGTGATCTTATAACAGCTCTAGTTGTTTTGACTCTGCCCTTTCTAGCTTTCATAAGATCTGATCATGTACAATTGAGGTTGAGATAGTTTAATACCAACATGTGAAAAAAGATCGAGAAAGCTCAGTGTTGCAAGTTGCATGGAGCACACTTGGAGATGGGGGCAGTACTTATAAACCACAATAAACTTGGAGCCCATTTGGCTGGCAGGAGGAATGACTTTTCAGGGATTGTTGATTTTGAGATGGGATGACATACAGTGGTTAATGGAGGCATAATTTGAGCCTGACTCAACATCTATGAGAATCAGTGGAAGGATTTGCTGCAGGATTTGGCAGGGGAAGACAGAACATGTGTAAAGTGTCTGTGACAGCAAACAGCACTGTTAGGTGGTAGTTTTACCATGGTAGAGGGTATAACCTAGAAGGTAGGTCTTGAAGGGAGGAAATAAGCAATGTCTGTGGTCTCCTATTTATCTCGCTTCAGCTGAGATAAGGGTTCATCCCCTTTCTATCCGCTGGGGAAAAAAAAAATCTCCAACTTTTGTTTTGATAATAGTTCTAGAATTCTTTGAGAACATAATTACTCAGCAGCTTGATTCTTTTGCTGTAATATTGATTGCTTAGGATTTCATCTGCCATCTGTTAAATGACTTCTGGTTGTCTCTTCCCCTTGTATTCAGAGAGCAAAGCATTCAGAAAGGGAACCGAATTGTCAGGGGAGATTATTTCTGTTAAACTCAATGGGTTTATGTAGTAGCCTTCAGGCTTTCTTTGTTTACTGATGTTTCAGTGAGGTAGTAGATTAGGAGCAGGGCAGATCTATTACTAAGAATAGATATGTCTGTGTGCATGTGTGTACACATATACTTACCTATACATAGATGTATAAAAGGTTTTTGGTATTAATCAGAAATTACCAGTGTAAATAGTCTGTATTGCACACCAGTATTTGGAACTGGTACAGCTTAGCGAATAATGTGAGCATGGGACTCGCATTAGAAGTTCTGTTCTGAGCTTTGCTGTTGGTCTACTGACCAACTGGCTGTGCCATATTGTTTCTCTAATTTCTTCTTTTCGCCCCTGTGGATTGGGAGCAATATCGTAGCACTTTCTGAAGTTGGAAGTAGTTATTTGTATCCTGCCCTCTTCTTACAGAAAGCTGCACTATTAAGGGCAGGAAAATGAATTAGCAGCATGCTGTTTTCTGACCTTTTTGAGTCCTGGCTATGATAATTGAGTAGTGCCTTTGATAGAGCTTCTCAACTGGAAAACTGTATTTTAAGAATAAGGCAAAAAGTCACTGTGAGGCCATGTGGTTCCTGAGGCCCCCCCTTCATGCAGCCACAGAGCAATGAAGTCACAGAAGTGATGACTAGAAAAAGAGACAGGCTGAGTGAGGTTACTTCTTTTTAAATTCTGGGATTGGAACCATGGAATTTAGGCAGGCAGGGTTCCCTCTATTTAAGGACCGGAGAAAATAATAGGAAATACAGTTTTAGGGTTTTTCACAAGAAAAGCAATATCCTTAGAACTGAGATTGCAGAGGTGTGGGAAGCGCTCACAATCCACCCTAGGAATGGAATTAGCTACCAGATCACAGGAAAGAAGCTGGATTCATGCCAAAGATGAGATAATTTTTTTTCCTTTTATGAGTGGCTTTATATAAAGAGTTCTCCTATGCTGGGATGTTCTCTTATGTCTCCTGACGATGTAGGCACGTGTGAGATCTTACAAGGAAGCCGAGTGAAAGGAGCCATTAAGAAATTAAATTAAATTGGTTATATCTCTCAAAATGTCATATGGATTTCTTCCTGTAAACTACAGGTTGCTGTAATTATAATTGGTAATCAGTGAATGAAGAAGTAGCACACATGCCAAAGATAAAGTAATTTTCCCTATAAAAATCCCCTCCCCCCCCTTTGGAGACTGTAAGAGCCTAGTCATTGGCTGTGTTTAATGAATCCGACATTGTTCTCTGAAGAGTCTTGCTGTTCTGCTAGGGTTTGATAGTACTGGACTGTAGAAGGTCTCTTGCTCTGGACATTCACTGTAGCTCTTACCAGTTGTCTTTAAAGACAATCCACAATAACTAAATGTACTTCTAGTCCGGAAACTATTTGTGCTTCAACTCCTTGTTCTTTATTTTTGACAGCTGTTGTAATAAGACTGTCAGTGTTCTGTAGTTTTATTATTGGAGGTCTTTTAACCTGAAAACTAATGAAATAATCATGGTTAAGAATTAAGAAAACTCAGTTAACATAACTGGTGAGAATTTTGACAGTGTTATTTTATAGCTCTCTTCTCTGTATTACTGTGACACATTTAGGTATATCTATTTTTTCCTAGATTCTGCTGTAATGATCCAATTGATAGTTTTCAGAAAATCTGGTTGTCTGTGCAGTATAAGTAAATTCTCTCCACTTTTTTGGAATGAAATTTTTTTTGCTGTGCATAACAAATAATTAAGCTATAGATTGGTTTAAATTAAATCACTAAACACTAAATCACAGAAAAACCAATGGAATAGATTTTGGTTTCACTTTTTTGCTTTCAAGTTGAAAAGTTATGTATTATTCCAGACAAAATTAAATAAATGAAGACCAGTAAAGGGTCTTGGCATAGTTGAATTTTAAAGCAAAGATCTTTCATTTTTCCCGGAAGTCTCAGTCTGAAATAAGGTTCATGCCACTGTGAATGATCATCTTATACATGGTAGTAAAAGGTCATTGTTCTTATGTATTTGTGATTTTCTCTCTTAGAGGCTACTAGGTTAAATAGCTTGAGTGAAAAGGCTGTTTTGGAAGGGTAAAAGTGACTTTAATATATTGTCCTGAGGTATTAAGGTAATATGTGTCTGAAAAATATGCATTATTGAGTCATTTTCTTGTTTGATTGCTTTGGTAGAAAAATCTGTTTGTTCACTTTGGCTCTGTTTGTAACAAAGTGGCTTTCCATTCTTTCAAGCAGTTCACTCAGCATCTCCTCTACTTTTAAAACAAAATAGTTCTGAGACTTAATATTCTCAGTTCATGCTCAGCAGTGCAAAATTAAGTTTCATTTAGCTTCTGTTGTGATCCATCTAAAAAAAATTGGTGACTTCTTTGTTTAATTAGGTCTTTGCTGCTGTAATCAAAATTGGAGCTGTTAATAGGGCTGTTTTCAGTGTGCTTAGTTCTCTGCTTACTGAAGAATAGAATATTTGTTGAATCTTATTTTCAGTGCGTTCTTCTTAAAAGAACAGGTACAAAATGTTTCTCAGCTGTATGCCATTCTCTGAGATCTTCACCAAAAATAGAAACATAGAAACTAAAATTAGACATCATTAGTTACATAACTGTTAATCATTTCATAGGCTAAGAAGATTAGGTTTAATTGACTGAAATATTAGTTGCATTTATAGGGTGTAAGAGGAGTTAAAATTATCACCTGTTTTGATGGTAGTTTGGAGCATTTTTGTACAAGACTGCAAGGCGTGAAAGAGAAAGTATTACGCTGGGTAGTAACAGGGGTAGATGTCAAAGATTAAAAAAGAATTCTTTTTTTAGACTTCTTCAACATTTTATGATACTGTGTATTCAGGAGGAGTAGATACCAGCTTCTGGAATAATATGGATGTTTAAAATTTGAATTAATATTTACAAGACCAAGTTAATTTCGGTAAAGTGGTTGAAGTAGTGTGTAAATTATTTTTTGGCTAGAGTGTTGTTGTTTTACAGGAAAATCTTTGAGATGTGTAGTGCAGTATTTGAATTACGGTTTGAATATATGATTTATTTCTGCAGCGTAAGTAGATAACTGATGTCAATTTGGAGGACTGCTTTCTTTTGATGTGTCTATTAGTAAAATCTATTTGCCATTATTCTGCAGCTTTCTGTTCCTAATGCTGTTTAATCCTTTTTACCTTATCTTCTTCATTAATTTTTCTCTTGCATCTCTTCCTATGTCTGCTTTGAGGTTGATGTGGAGAGTGTGCTGTGTATATTTGTACAGTGTGTAAAGCAGTGGGACCAGTATACTACTACTCCTTAACACAAATAATTTAATATACAAACTTGATATAGTAATCGGCTGAACTAGTGTGAAGGAACTCTTGGAAGAAACTTTCTTTGCTATATGCAGTTTTTTTATTTAAAGAATTGGACTGGTTTCTGTGGCTCTTACACGTGACTAGTTCATATTGCATTTATGAAAACAAAGCAAAACCACTGGAAACCTCTTTCATGTAACTTTAAATGGCTTTCTTACTAAATAGTGGTACCTACTTGGTTTTGGGCTTCCTTGTGAAAGCTGAAGTGCCACAACTAATATCTGCAAACAATGGCTGAAGTACAGTAATAGGAAGTATTCGACTATTAAGCTAACAGTTTTTGTGCATATTTTATGGAGTGTATCTATGTTTGAGGAGAGGTCCAAAGGTTAATGTGGTGACTGTAATATCCCATTAAATTGTGGAGGGTTGAAGTTAGATACTACAAGGAAGTGTGAAAACATTTTTTTCAAGTCCTTAAAGCAGTGAAAGAATGCAACAAAAATACAATTCCCATATGAAATGCATGCTTTTAATATATGCACATGGATGTTTATTGTTCCAGGTATGTTCATTGACTGTACTCTTTATTGGTTTGGATAAATTCTTTCATAGATAAATTGGTTTAGATTGTTTTTTATAAATACTATTTTGTAAGCTTTGGCAAATGTCCTCATAACTCATTAGCAATATTTGTTATCAAAATATCAGTTGCTCCCTTCACAAAGAATAATCAACATGTATGTATGTATGTATTCTTCCCTTTCCCTTGATTATGTTTAATCATTCTGAAGCAAGTCAATGTCTTCACTATGAGAGTGGTGAAGCACTGGAACAGGTTGCCCAGAGAAGTCATGGATGCCCCATCCCTGGCAGTGTTCAAGGCCAGGTTGGATGGGGCTTTGAGCAACCTGGTCTAGTGGAAGGTGCCCTGACCATGGCAGGGAGGTTGGAACTAGATGATCCTTAAGGTGCCTTCCAACCCAAACCATTCCAAACTATGAAGTCTGGTAAAATACAGATAAACTCAGAGTGCTAGTTCTGATGGCAAGGACCTGGAGAAGCTTGAGAAATGGGCTCATGTGAACCTCATGAGGTTCAACAAGGCCAAGTGCAAGGTCCTGCACCTGGGTCAGGGCAACCCCTGGTATCAATTCAGGCTGGGGGATGAAGGGATTGAGAGCAGCCCTGTGGAGAAGGATTTGGGGGTACTGGTGGATGAAAAGCTGGACATGAGCTGGCAACACACACTTGCAGTCCAGAAGTCCAACTGTATCCTGGGCTGCATCAGAAGAAGCGTGGCCAGCAGGTCGAGGGAGGTGATTCTGCCCCTCTCCTCTGTTCTGGTGAGACCCAACCTGGAGCACTGCATCCAGCTCTGGAGCCCTCAGCACAAGAAGGACATGGAGCTGTTGGAGCAGGTCCAGAGGAGGGCCACAAATACGATCAGAGGGACGGAACACCTTTCCCATGAAGAAAAGCTGAGAGAGTTGGGGTTGTTCAGCCTGGAGAAGAGGAGGCTCCGGGGACACCTTATTGTGGCCTTTCAGTACTTAAAGGGGGCTTATAAGAAAGATGGGGACAGACTTTTTAGCAGGGCCTGTTGTGATAGGACAAGGGGTAATGGTTTTAAACTAAAAGAGGGTAGATTTAGGTTAGATAGAGGGAAGAAATGTTTTACGATGAGGGTGGTGAAACACTGGAACAGGTTGCCCAGAGAGGTGGTAGATGCCCCATCCCTGGAAACATTCAAGGTCAGGTTGGATGGGGCTCTGAGCAACCTCATCTAGTTGAAGATGTCCCTGCTCATTGCAGGGGGGTTGGACTAAATGACCTCTAAAGGTCCTTTTCAACCCAAACTATTCTATGATTCTATAAGGTGAAGAAGATAACTGTCACAATGCAAGGGTTTAAAGCATTATTATTTGGGAAAAGTTTATTACAAATAGATTAAAAAAAATACATAATGTACCCAGATATGGGACAAAGCAGTTTTGTCAGAAATAAACAAAAACTATACTTGTTGTAGCAATTTTTTCCAAATGTTTGGTGATCCTTTTGTGGTGAAAGGTTTCTGTCCCTGACCACTTGTTTATATTGTTCAGTATAGGCAAATGAGCCAAGCTAAATAGTCATTTTAAAAGCTGTGAGGTAGGTATTGGTATTTTAAACAGAGATTTGGTGCTCTAAAACAGAGCCTTACAGTAGCATTTTCCTAAATGTCCAGCAGACATTTTTTCTATGCTATGCTAAACTTCACTGGGTTCTTTATTCTCTCTTACAGCAGCTTTGTTTATAAAATGCACTCTTATAGGTAGTTAGCGGAAGAAAACTTTGTGCTAAGGCATTTTCTTCCTCTTAGAATTTTTTAAAAAATTAAAATAACTCGTTAACCTGCCCTTTTATCTTTTCCATTATGGCCTTTTAAATACAGCCTGTGGTTGTCTAGATGCTTGGCTTATGTAATTTAACGTATAGTTGCATAAAGGCAATATATTCAGGATGAAATTCTGCCAGAAAGAGGCAAACCCTAAGGGTGTACACATTTTGCCTATGGGTTGTGGGGTTTTTTTAAATGCCACCTTCTTCCCAGCAAAGAGTGCACTTCTTGTCCTAGCTTTACTGGACAAACATCAGTATAGTCATATATCTAAAGCGGGAGCTGAGAAGTTGTCTTATATCCTCTGCATTAAAACTGTATATAGCTCCATGGGTTGGGTGTTGGAAGCATTGGAGTTTTTTGGTTGTTTGGGTTTTGGTGGTTTGGTGTTTTTTGTTTACTGTGTATGTTACAGTGGCCTAAGTCAGTGATTTCTGGTGCTGGATGTAAGAGGGCTGGTCTAGGAGTGGTGTATTGCTGGATGTCAATTCTGTCTGTCATCGCGGAGCTGCCGTTCAGGTATGACGTTGCCTGATCTGTGGAGGGCGAGGGGAGGATCTCTCACCACACGGACCTTGCCAGAGGATTCACAAAGTCTAAGTTACCCAGTTACTAAGCCTACAGTAGCATTTTTAAGTGTTTCCCGGGCATGTTCACCATGATACTTTAGTATTTAATATTTGCATAGAGATCTCTAGGTCAGTACTAAGTGATAGAAATTGTTAAATTGTGGCACTGCAGATAATGTTTGCATATAGCCACTTTTTCACCTTAAAAAAAGTATGTTTGCTCAGGCATACCCCTATGAATTGCAGAACCACCTAGAGAGTTTCTTGATTAGTTTACCAGATTAGGA
Organism: Mycteria americana; assembly: GCF_035582795.1. Taxonomy (NCBI): domain Eukaryota; kingdom Metazoa; phylum Chordata; class Aves; order Ciconiiformes; family Ciconiidae; genus Mycteria; species Mycteria americana. The sequence continues at coordinate 203,536,105 of NC_134365.1, forward strand.
TCCTTAGAAGGCATCTACTCAGAGTTCAGTCAAAATTACATATGAATATACCAAATGAGACTTGTTGCAGCTCCTACCCTGAGCCCGTGCACAGTAGAACGGGATTTGTCTCACGACTGAGCAGCTGAAGTAAGTGGCTAAGTCTTGCCTAGTGCTTTGTCATAGTTCCTGAAGTTTGAAGGAAGATGTGTAATCCTGGTGAGAGCAAGATTGAAAAGCAGGCATTAAATGGGTCTTGTGGTATGAGTAGTAGTAGCCTTCCAACACTTGCTACAGGAAACGTTCATACATTTCTCTTGTCACCATTGCAAGAGCTCCTTCCTGTTTCTATATTCATGTGGTAAAGTTGGTTCAGAGTAATTATGTTCAGATTAGTGTTTGTCTTCATGATTTGTGGTTCGGATAATTTCCCCCTGTCACCAATGTCACATTAGGAGTGTTGGTTCAAAGTAGCTGGATACCCAACAGCAGATTACATGAGTGACAGTCCATTGCTGAATTTGCTGGGCCTTCTTTCTCTGCCTGCGTTTTCTCAATTGCCTTCCTTATTTATAATGTGGAAACTTCCCCTGTGACTGTTCTTAATGTAGTTGGGTAGCTTTATTTTTCAGACAATGGAACTGACACTAGAGGTTTGATTTTGTTGAGAGCGTGCTGTGTGATCGAGGTTTGGGCTTCTGGGCTCAATCTCAGGTTTTGTCAAAAGTAACTTTCTTATTTTCCATGCCCAGAAATAACTGAAGCTATGAAACAATGTTATAAGGTTGTAAAAGCTCAGTATTTGTATGCCAAAAATCTAAGTCAGTCCAAATGTCTTCAGAAGGAAAATTATCAAGTGTAGTGTTACCTTTGTAAGTCTCTTCTTAAATAACTCATATCATAAAAGGATAATAATGCTATCATTTAATTTGCGACTTTCTTAGGAGAACTGAAAGTGTAAATATTAATTAGCAGCTGGGTGATCTGTTAATCAGAAGTTCAAAGAAAAACAAAATTGCTGAAGACTTAAGCAGTTACTGTAATGCGTATAAGTGACCAGGTACTCCTAATGCGTATTTGTATCCATCACAGATGTAGCAGCTGTGTACTCTTATAGCACTCTGCTTTTATTTGAGGCAGTAACATCCAGAAGCGAACAGAATCTACAGGCTGTGTTGAAAGCGTCTGCATTACATTAATTATTTTACTGTTTGAGTATTTTAGTTCTTGTGAGGGATATAGGCTTTCAGGCAGTAACTCGTGCATTTGTAGAAGATGACATTTGTTACAAGGATATTTATGTAAGAAGTTTCTGCTGCAACTCTAAAAAGTCTGCTGCAATTAGTTGAACTTGCTGCGCTTTGTAGATCTTCTGTGACATTTCTTGTTTTGGCAATGCTGCTGTTACATAACAGAGTGTTTTGGCATTTAATAAAGTTACATTTTAGCCTTATCCCTTGTAACTTGCTGACTTGTAGCTGCCTTAAAGCAAGCTTCGTTTTTAAAATTGAAAAACTGCTTAAAAAAATTAACTTCTTGTAATTAAGAGGCAACCCCCCACACTTAAACCAGTGCAACTGGCAGTGAGTTAGACCTACCATTTAAAATGGGTTGTTCTGTTAGAGAATAAGCAATTTTTTTTCTCTCAAAATGGACAGAGTGAGAGAATCTACAGAAAACACCTCTTTTCCCTTCTCGTGACACACAGCCTCAATTTTTTTTTTCAATAAAAGTTTACTATCTTTTACTCCAAAGCCTTCAACTCTTGTTCTTTATCACTGTTTGCACACAAAAAAAGTTTGCTAACCTCCTGCTATCTTCCTTGTTTGTAGGTCTATAACCTAGAGGTCCTCAGACTCCCGCTACTCTTGTCTTGTGTATCCAGCTCATGCCCAAAGTTGTTTACCTTGACACTAAAGAAAGGAGTGAACAAGCTTAATCTGTTGCACGGGGACTAACTTCTATCCAGTTTTCTTTTTTGCACCTTAGATCTCCCTTCTGTGTTCTGTCTTGCAGAGACTTTTCCAGACTCTCACTTCTCAAAGTATTCCACCTGGTGGCAAAATTAGGGAAATAGTTAATGGAAATGGTTTACACAGGCGTAGATCAAGTAGCGTAAGAACCTGTAATACAAGTCCTAATTTATTCCTGTTCCATGTTTTATAGTAGAGAGAAATTAGAATGTATCTGTGTGCCTTAAATAAGTTTCATGTTTCTGGTTTTTGCATTTATAGCAAAGTAGATTTGACCTTTAACACTTTATATTCATATTCACTAAAGATGAATACAATGTGATATACCCTGGCAGTAGGAATGGAGGACCATTTTAACAGTGAGAAGACAGTACTGTTGCATTTAGTACTTTGTTCTATTTCATGAAAATTCTCACTTCTGTGTGTACCAGTTGAAGAGAAATTGGAACAGGCTGTTGTACTTCCAAGTCAGGTAGGCGTCCAGATATCTCCTGGAATATTTGACTGCTTGTTTTAGAACAAATAAAAACAGCGACTGTCAGGAGTCGTCTGGAGAATGGTCCTCCGTTTCAGGAGAAAGAAGTTCATTGAATAGAGATGGTTTTTCAGTCTTGTAGTAAGGGAATTGAATGGGCTCAGTGTTAAGGGGAGCTAACTTCTGTAGTTCCTCCTTCCACTGATGAAAAATCTGCTATTAGTCTGTCCTGAGGTCTACAGGCTCTAGTTCTATATACTTTAAGACTGGTGAACCTCCTAATTTTAGAAATGACAGGGCAGGAGGCTGCTTGTCTTTTAATACTTGGCAATATAAGTACCTTAAAATGATAATGTATATGACTAGGAACTTTTTCTTTTGCACACATTTGGGAAGCCCACTGAAAGATAGTGCCCAATAGCTGAATGTCCCAGTGTTCTTTGAGTGCTCAGTAGTCACGTCAGCTATCCTATTAAATTGATTTTGAACTTTGTTCCCTGGTTTGACCTTCAAACCTAGTGTTAAATATTATCCTGAATATGCTTTTTTACTAAATAAAAGATGAGATTTTTTGCAGATTCAAATTTTCCTTTTTTATATCTGCTGTGTTCTGTGTGTATACAAGACCATTAAAATTGTTGAATTTACTTACCATATATTGTTTCTTACAGGCTAATCACAGTGTATAGAAGCATTACATTGTTACAGTATGATTTAAATATTTCTTTATTTTCTGTAGATCAATGTCAGAGTAACCACAATGGATGCAGAGTTGGAATTTGCCATCCAGCCCAATACAACAGGCAAGCAGCTCTTTGATCAGGTAACTTATATGTGTCTCTGTGTATGTATGTGTACAGACACAAAACTATTGTGGGTATTAAGGCACAGTTTGAGAAAGCAGAAGTGTTCTCATGTATAGATTGTTTTTCCTTATATTATCTAAGCTATGCTCTCAATTAGTTTGAACTTCCTCAGTACTTCTCATGGAATGTATTAAATTCTAAGACAGCTCTGTGTAAATAGGTTAACAGTGAGGCTTCAGTTGAACTGTATAGAATTGCTTTGAAACTAATGGTACTTTTTTATGTCTAATCACATTATAGTTGCAACTATAGAAATTTATATAGCCTTCACTATTTAATAATGAATGTAACAATAAAAGTTCATTAAGGAAAGCTAACATCTTTTTTTTTTTTTTCTCCCACGAATGGAAGCTGTAGATACTTTTTCACTTCCCGAATGTTAGAAAAATAATGTTGTCCTATGACCCAGTTTGAAATTTAAGTTTAAAAAAAAAAAAAAGGACTAAGTGGAAAAGTGAAAATGAAGGCTTTAATGTGCTTATGGATTGCAAACCTATCAGTACTACACATTCTTACTTGATAGTGTGTCTGTTGTACACCAGTCACATGGGCTAAATGAATTATTTCTTAAAAAGGGTTGTTCTCGCATTCATTTCATGTGATGTTAGCCATCAGAATCTTGAAACAATTTTTTGATCTAGGTTGTGGAGTGTTCTAGAAAATGTTAAGAATAGAAGCTTGTCAATGTGTCATTTCGTTTTTCCTCAAGAAACCAATAAATACATTATATTATCTAGATGCAAGATGTATGCATTTAGTTAAAAATGCAGAAATATTTGAGATTACTCTTCAAAACCAGTTTAACTATAGCAACAATTATGTCTAGTAGAACTGTTGTTTCTGTCCACTATAGATGCTTAAAGTATGTAATGATGGATATTAAGAGAAAGTAACACATTGAAAGAGTTCTTTAAGAACTCTTAAACTTAATTGACCTTTAAGAGCCGATTAAATGTCTTAGTATATAAGTTGAAAGGAGGAGAATGTTTATTGTTTTGTAACACTGAGCTTTTTCTTTTAGAGGAACGAAATTTCATTTGCAATTTTTGTTTGAAATGACCATTTGACTCTTAACACTTCTACCCCCTGCCCCTTTCTCTAACATCAGTAGCAGTATATCTTCAGCCTCTACATAGGAATAGAGTTTGTGACTCTTAGAAAGACTTCTTGAAGAAAGGCGCTGTCCTGCTTTTTGTCTAACCAACACCACCATCAAATAAAAAGTATGGTATTCTGTGGCACAGAAGCCTCAAGCTGTTACTTGTCTTTTGCCTACCTTTGCTATCTTCTGCCATGCAGTATTGGGTGGGGTGACATTCTGCTGTGTAACGTCTTGTGGCCAGGTAATCAGGTTCATCCAAATTGGGGCATTCACAAACAGGGAACAAAGATACAGCTCTGAATTCTTTTTCATGTGCTCTTCAACTTTGTTCCTCAATTCACTGTGTGGCTTTTGACATCTCACCAGCTCTTACAGTCAACTTCTGGAAGTTTAAATTGAAAAATTGTTAGGTCAAGCAAAATCAACCAGCATAGTTGTGTGTAAGGAGAGAAGCATTTTCAGCCTGATCTTAAATTCATAGGTGAGTTCCACAGAATAACATCAAGAGCTGAACTGTATTGCAAAACCAGCATGAAATTTTCAGACAAAAGTTATACTGTTTCTCTATAGGAAGATAATTGAATAGCACTTTTATTGAGAGGATTGGCCTTCAAGGTTTATGCAGAAATGGTGGACGTGACAGTAGACTTGTTGGTTATTGCTTGCAGAAAACCTCTCCATGAATTTAGCTGTTGTCTAGTGCTCCTCTACATTTTTTGGGGAACAACTTGTCCTTTTTTTCAGTCAGTGGTTCTTTTAAGCTTTGAATTGGTGTTTTCTGGAGTTGTTGATTTGTTTCCCATTCCATGTGTGTGTTTTCATCATCTTCATCTGCTAGCAGACAAGAATTCAGCATTTGACATCTGTGGCTTTCTCTTTTCTCTTCCATTGTGAAACTCAGTATAGTTCTTATTTATTGCACAAACCCATTTTTTAAAAATTACTTGTATTTCAGAAGGTGTCTTAACATATTTATCGTTAGTCCTTTTGTCTATCCTGTCAGTTGTCAGAATGGGCAAGAGGGGATCTGTCCTCCTTTAGTCAACCAATTTAGCATCTGTAACTTTCCTAGGAGAGGAAGAACCCTGTGGGGGGGTATGTTTCCACACACTGGTGGTAATGGTGGGGGTTGCTTTGTTTTGTTGTTTCAATAAGGTGTTAGCACTGAGCATCAGTACCTCTGGTTTACTGTAGTTGCTATTCAGAAAGAATGGGAAGGTTGCCTCCTTTATTTCAAGTTATACCCCACTGACCTTTCCAGATCTCTCAGAAGTCTTCCTTACGATCTTTCAGAAGCTGACTCAATGAAATTCTTGTTAGGTTGTCTTTATGTGTATGTTTTGATTTGCCAAAACATATCTATTGCTCTGGTTGCTTTTTGTCTCCAAGAAGTTTTTATTGCCTATTAATAGTCAAGTTGTAGGATGTGATGGTGGATAAATCTGTTTTACAGATGCGATGAAGACTTGCCTGGAGCCACTTAATGAATCTTCTGAGCCAGAATCAAACTCCTAAGTTTCTCATTCTGTACTTATTTTTCATATCATGCTACTGCAGTGCTTAAGTGCTCATATTATTTTGGTACAAAGTTCCAGAACAATTTTTTTCTCTTCCCTTTGAGCTGAGAGGCAGTGATAGACGATGCTCTTTCCTTATTTGTGGAGTCTGAAGTAAAACAGGCTAATGTGTAAGCTTTTTTTAGTGTTGATTTGCAAGCATGTGTAACTCTGCATTGCAGTAGGCAAGTTGTCTATAGTTAATGTGCAATGTGCATCTCAGTTGAAGGGCTGTAGTTAGCAGGTGAGAGCAAAATGTTTTGATGTGAGCATAAGCACTTGTCTCCTTATGCCTTATGGGCAGAGCTGTTGAGCATCTGCAGTTCTTACTGACTTTGCAGCTCAGAGCGCTGATCAGGTACAAAGGCTCAACTTGGACAGCTGCAAAGTAAAGAGCATTCTTGGAGTCATCTGCTAAAGCCATAAGTAGTTTGATCAGCATCATGTAGGAGATCTGTGCCAAAAGAAGCAGCAGGTCTGAAATTTCTGTGTTGCGACACCAAATTTAATGTTACTCAGGACCATACTAGTAACGTAAACTTGTTCTTAACATTTCTTATGTTCTAAAGTAAATGATGTAGGAATTCTAGAGAAAACAACTGGTCACTTAAAGGAATCAGGTTGGATCCATGAACATTGTCCATTCTGTGCTTTGGAGCTTGAAGGTGAAAGGGTAGAGGAGGAAAAAAGGTGCACTTGAATGATTGTTAAGTAGTAATAATAAATATGCAAGGCATCAGAAATAAGTTTGCACAGCTATCCCATGACATTTTCTAATTTTCAAAATCTTAATTTTGCAACCCGATAGTACTACTTTAAAATGGAGGAGGATCTATGTGTAAAATTCTATTTACTTCACATGCATCTGAATGCTTCCATAAAACAGCCTTCAGTAAACCAGCTTGCCAGCATGGTCCAACCTGAGAACATACGTAAGTACTGCCATACTGGATCTTTTGGAGCCAGAGTTTACAGTTACTTAATAATCTTTGCTGGACCTTTCTGATTAATTGCTTATTTGAATCCACATGTACTTTTACTATGCAAAAGACTTGTAAGATAGTTCCACAGTTTCATTATACCGTGTAGTAAAAGTGCTTCTTTTTGTTTGCTTTGAACCTGCTATCTAATGATTTCTGTTGATTCTCTTAATTCTTACATTATGAGAAATAATGAATAATCATTTTCTATTTTCCTTCTACATGCCATGCAAGTTTTATAGACCTATATCATAATTTTCCTTTCCTCGTTTCTCTGTCAGTAGCCTTAGTTCTTGTCTTAGCTATGCAGAAAATGTTCCATGTCACTGACATTCTTTTCAATGTTTCTGAAACATTTCCAGTGCTGCAGCATCCTTTTTTAAGTTGATGTGGGCAGTCCAGATGTAGTATTAGAGATTTGGGAATACCATAGATGTGTATAGTAATATAACAGCTTTGTTACGCTTTTCCTTTACAATGAGAACTTTGTTCGCATAATTAAAATGGTTGTCTTTTATGTGCAGTATTTTGTTTTTATTAAATATCATCTTTTATTGATGTTAATCTTCCTTTTACTGTTTACTCACAGATCTTTATGGAAGGTTTTCTACAGCAGATCTTGCCACATCAGCTTCATCCTTTTTTTGCAGCTTACATACGAAGTCCTGGGGGACTTCCCTAGTGGTTACACTACAAGTCTGTTGTGAAAACAGTTTGGTTTTTTTTTTTCTTTCTTTTTAACTAGTATATCCATAAAAAGACCTTCCCTTTATTCAAGGACAATTTTGTTTCTTTAGTGGCCTTTGGTGATTTTCTTACAGGAAATTCATGTATGGTTTATCAGCTAGATCATCCTTATCCCTTTTATCATTAACTCTTAGAAGATCTCAGAAATATTTGAGGGAGGTGATTCATCCTTGTTACCTCATACTTCTCCACAAGTATTATTCTTCATTATAGTTTCACCAGTTGTCTTCTGTTGAAGTGGACTTACTTGTCTGTAGGTCTGCAGATCACTTCCCAGATGTGCTTTCAAATATCAGGGTCCTGTTTGCTACCTTGTATTCCTCAGGTGCTGAGTTTGATGTACACAGTAAGCTGCACACTCCAGTTGGTAGTTTGGCAACATGGTGTTTGAGTTTATTTAGAACTCTGAGGTGAATGCTTCCCTGAACCTGATGTTTTGCTACTATTTTCTTTTTTTTTGTTCTTTTAAAACTTGATTACATTTCAGTTTGAGATGGTTTCTGTAGCTTAATTACTGTTAAAAAAAAAAATCCTGTTGTAGTGATTACTGATGATTATGGATCATTTATCTTTAGGTGGTGAAAACTGTTGGTCTTCGTGAAGTCTGGTTTTTTGGGCTACAGTATGTGGACAGCAAAGGCTACTCAACTTGGCTGAAGCTAAATAAAAAGGTAACAATTCCCTAATATTTAGGCAAGTGTACAGTTTGAAATACACTTTTATAAGGCTTGCTGCTTTAATGTTTGTAGGTGAGATATAGCTGGCTTCAAATTCAGTTGAAAAGTTGCTTTTCATTTGCTTTAAATTACAAGATGCAGTGTTAAGTTTGGTTAGTTATAAAAGAATATGCAAAGCTGCATCAGCATTTAATTTGAGGAGGTACTGTTTCCTGTATTTCCAGTACCATGGTGATGCAGGCATTAGGAAAACTTTAATTCATATGATTGTCCTGTTTTCATGTAGCAAAATATAATAGAATAAATGTTTTACACTTGGGGGGGTGGGTGTGAAGTATTTGAGCTTCAGGAATTTGCATGTATACAGCTATAGATCTTTAAACAAGACACCAATAATGGGCTCCTAAACTTCTGTTGAGGTATCTAGTAGGTAGATTGTAGGGTAATTTTTGTTTTGTTTTTCCCCAGCAGCACTGAACACCTTGTGTCTCCCAGCTATTGGGAACCAGGTCATTTTACTTTAAATTCTATTTATGAATTTGAATGGTCACCTTTTATTTTAATATTGGCTGTCAGGTTATTAATGGTACTGTTTAGAATAAAGAGATTTTTTGAGTTCAACTTAATCAAGAACACCTTTTTTTATCTTCAGTATTAGGAGGTAAATTTGGAGGTTTTTAGGAGCAAGTCCCACTGTCTGCATTTACATAATCTTTCCTTCTCCTCTGTGGTAAATCCAGTGAGTTAAAGCTGCTAACCACCAAAGTGGTCTCCTAGAATTTCATATGCCTCTTGTTTCATACGCAATAAATGTTGTAGTGCTATAAATATTTTGTTAGCCCTAATGGCTTGCCTCCAGTGGTTGGAGATTACAGGATTTGGTGCATCGTTTGTGAAAAATACAAAGACGTTGCTCTATGAAAGTCTTTAGCAAGTTAAGTTGCTGGTGCAGTTCAGGATCAGCAAGGGTGTGCTAATTTCTTTAACTTTGACTAAGGCAGTTATAGATTTTTTTTTTTTTAAAGCTTGTAACATTTGATTCTTAAATGCATCATCATAAACTGGCTCTGACTTGTAAAATTTGTAAGTTACTATTTAAATATTTGCGGTAAATACAGATAAGATCTGATAAATCACATAATAGATGTGCAAATAAGGTTTTATTATGGCAAGAGCACAACTAATCGTTCACTGGTGAGATTAAAGTGAAATACTGTGTATGTAAATCAGAAGCAGATGGACAATAATGAAAAGCGAGCAAAACTTTTAAAATTGACATCTGAAATGCTGAATATAGTACTCATGCTACCTTACATATGTGATTAAATGGTTGCATTATATTTACAGTTTTTGATACTTCCTACAAGTCAAGCAAACATGCATCATTTCATGTGTAGTGAAGAAGTTCTAGAGGGACTACTAGTGCACATAAAATTAAATGTGTAATGAAGTGCTTGAGGAATGGGGATGTATGAGACTTATTTTATTAGGAATGTACCTTTTAACAATCACTGTATTATTTGATGTTAAAATTAGTTTAATTTTGAATGTTTTTGCTTTAGTCATAATCAGTGCTGAAACCTGAGCCCAAATGAAATGGAAAATTCTACATAAAAATGAGTTTTTTATTGAAATTTGAAGTAGACACTTACTTAAAACTTCAGATGACCATGTCTGATCTCTTGACAGAAATCATGACTATAAGGCATATCCGTTCTAGAAAAAGAATATGATTAATGGAGTTATGTTTTTTGCACAAGAACAAAGCACATGTATTTAGTTCAGTAGTTCAAAGACTTTTAAAAGAATCCAACTTTACACTTATGTTGAAGAAATGTGCTGTAGTTCTTGCTAAAGAAACCTTGTTAGACCCTAATTTGTTACTTCCTGCAATTCATCCTGGGATATAGTTTTGATTTTTTTTTAATACGTATTACAACTTCTTTTTTTCCAGATCATTATTGTGATAAATACAAATTCACACAAGCCTACAAAAAACTGTTAAGCAGCCTTTGAGTAGTATTTCAAAATTGTCTGATTTATCCAAGTTGGTGTACTTGATTCAGTGCTGTGTGAACCTTTAGTGAGTTCCACAGTGTGCTTGTTAGGAAGCACTGGATTTCAGTGTAGAAGAGCTAAAAGAGTTCATTACTACCGAGTTAATTACATTTAATATACCATTTAGTGCTCTTTTTCTTTATTCTTCTCCCTCAGGTAACACAGCAAGATGTAAGGAAAGAAAATCCTTTGCAGTTTAAGTTCAGGGCCAAGTTTTTTCCAGAGGATGTATCTGAAGAATTAATTCAGGAAATAACTCAGAGACTTTTCTTCCTGCAAGTCAAAGAAGCGATCTTAAATGATGAAATATATTGCCCACCAGAAACTGCAGTTCTTCTGGCTTCTTATGCTGTCCAGTCCAAGTACGGAGATTACAGTAAGGAGATACATAAACTAGGCTACCTAGCCAATGACAGACTTCTCCCTCAGCGGTGAGTGAGACTGTTTTTGCATCATCTGCTGCACATAAACTTGGTTACAGCACATTTTTTATAATTACAATGTTAAGTGATAATGTGTATTTAATGGTAGCTTTCTTAAGAGTGCATGTCTTGCTAGTAAAATTTAGAGATCCTAATTTAGACTTTAAATAACAAAGAAGTGTCACAACCATTGGTTTCTTGACCTATTTCCTGTCCTATCCACAACCATCTGCACAGATTTAGTTGAACACATTTCTAAAGTACTCCAAAATGATCTAATGTTCCTGGAGGTTTGCTTCTGCTAAATTAAAATCAAAATACTCTAATACAGAAGTCACTAAGAGTCACTTGATAGTCACTCCTTTTCTTCAGTTCTTGATGGTTTTGTACACTTAAATTATAATAATTTCCTGAAAATAATTATAAAGGGTATTGCAAATAAAATATATAGCAGAAAAATGCTAGCCTGGACAGAAAATTTAGAAACTAAATTGTTGCCATTGCTGTTGAGTGTGAACTCTGGTATCAGTCACTCATCTAAGTGGTTCGGAAAAGTAAGCACCAAGATTATAGTTCTGTTTCTTCATGCAACTGAAACCATGCTCCTGGCATGTATTGGCAGCAAGAGAAGCATTGCAACACAAATGTACGAGGTTAGACAATTTTGTTAGTGTAGATGAATCCATAGTGATGTATCGTGGACAAATGTGTGCTTACTAAATATGTAACATCAATGCATCTTCAAAGAAATGAGAGCCATGGAATAATTTGAGGTTTCTTTAAAAGTCATATGCTTTGTCTCTCTAGTTCGAAAACTAAAAGTAGAAACTCACTTATTAGTGTAACTAAGCTTGAGAATTTTCTAGCAAGCAAAAAAGCATTTCAAAGGATTGTGGTGAAGTATTGAAATAAATATTTCTGAAAATGTTTCAGATTTTTAAAAATCCTGGCTAAGAGTTTTTGGTTTTGGCTGCTTACTTCCTTCTTGTGACAATGAAGTCTATACCTCTTTCTAAAAAATACCCTTTGTTAGGAAGGCAGGGAGATGTAGAACCAGTAAAACTATCATTACTGAATATGTTGGCTCACAAATCTTGGTTTTTGCTCTGTTATGATGACAGCCTGTGAACACTGGAGTACTTGTATATGACACAAACTCAAATACTTAAGATGCTCTTTTTTCAGTAGGCAAATGTTCAGATGATTTCCCAGCATATGCTTTCAACCAGTTGTGTGCCAGTCTGCACTGAGTGAGCACGTAGCTTTGGTATTCATTCTAACACAATTATTCCTGTTTTGCGTCCTGTCACCAGGAGATTTGCCAGAAAACTTACAAGTACATCCTAAAAGTACTTTTGAACAATATACAATGTAATGTCAAAAATACTTATTTGTTTCCCAAAGCAGACTAGCTTTGCAAAACTTTACTGAAAAAGGTAAGAAAAGATGTGCAGTTCCCATTAATTAGAGTCTTAATGTTCACCTGTCAAAACTACTACATATTTCTTGGCTCAGAACTGTGAGCTGGGTAGTAACAAGGCATCAGGTCCTTGCTGAGTTACTCTGTTGCAACAGTCCTTGCATATCTGCTAGTGACATTTCATCAATAGCGTGTGAAGAGAGGATGGAGGGGACCAAATGATGAGAAGGCTATTGCCAAAGACATTGCCAGATTTGGGGATATCACAGAAACACAGAATAATTTGAGCTTGGAAGGGGAGCTCTGAAGATCAGCTAGTCCAGTCCCCCTGCTCAAAATAGAGTCACCTAGAGAGGTGGTTGATGCCCCATGTGAGTCAGTGTTTGAGTCATTTGGACAATGCCCTTAACATGCTTTAACTTTTGGTCAGCCCTGAAGTGGTCAGGTAGTTGGACTAGGTGATCGTTGTAGGTCCCTTCCAACTGAAATATTCTATTCTAATTACAGCAGGTTGGTCAAAGCCTTTTGCAGTTGGGTTTTGAATATTTCCAAGGATAGACACTCCCAACCTCTCTGGGCAACCTGTTCTAGTGTTTGACCACCTTCGCAGTAAAGAAATAAAATAAAAAATTGTGTTCAAGTGTATTTCACTTGTGCCCATTGTCTCGTGTCTTTCAATTCAAATTTAATTCAAAAAGAGGAAAGTGCAAAAAATTTCTGTAGAAGTAGAAATTTAACTTAATTTGGAAAGCCCAAGAAAGCACAAGTCACCATGAAGGTGACTGAGTGCTGGCACAAGTTGCCTGGAGAGCTTGTGAAGTCTCCCTCCTTAGAGATATTCAAAGGCTGTCTAGACATGGTCCTAGGTGATTGGCTGTAGGTGATGCTGCTTCAGCAGGGGGGTGGACAAGATGGCTTTCAGAGGTCCCTTCCAACATCAACCATTCTGTGATTCTTTGGAGAAGAGCTTGGGAGCAGGGCTTTTATTTTCAGATGGGCACTTGTGTGACAATCCTGGGATCGTGTATTTTTGCAATATCCTGTTTTGTCCTTTTTTTTTTTATTTTAGCTTTGTTATAGTGCTATGAAAGCTTTTGAACATTTTGTGAATATCTGCTGGAGGAGTAGAAGAAATAATGGTGGAAAGCAGCTCACAATGCAAATATTGCAGTGTAAAAGTCAGGACTGATTTAATTACAGAACTTCTTTAATAAATTAACATTGTCCTAGAAGACTTGGAATTCATTTTTTTATGTAATAGAAACTTGTAAGTGATTGCCAGAACGCTTTTAGATTATTACAGCCAAAGAAGGCTGTTCTACTTTGTGCGTTCTGTAACAGGCTTCTGTAAGTATTGTATTTAGGGCTTATACTTATATTCAGGGCTGAAGATGAAACAAACAGAAAGGATGTTTTGTCATTGCATGTTCTTGTATCCTTTAGCTGTGATGACCTACATTAGCTTTGTGCAGGTGCAAAAACTAAAACCCCTGCCTCAATTTTGAGGAGGAAAGCCTGTTGATAGGGATGCACACTAAGCAAATCAAAATGTGATATGGCTCCCACTGAAAAGTGCGCTTCACCAGACGTGGGGCAGAGTAGCAAATCAAGTGACAGAGAGATCCTATAACAGAAGAAACACTGCATTAGTATCTTCTGTATCACTCAATCTATTCCTTATTGTACTTTTCTGAAAACGTAGGGAAAAGTAGTAAATCCTTACTTTCCTGAGTAAAGAGAAAGGAAGGAAAACAACTGTTCCGACTTCTTTAAGATTATTTTCAGGCTTTTTTTTTTTAGTTGTCCTTTAAAATAATTTCTCTAGGAATGCTTGAAATGCTAGGTGCATGGAATAAAAGTATAATAAAGTTATCATATCCATTTGATTTCTTACTGCAGTACTACATCGAAAGTTCTATTAGGTCAAAACATAATTCCATCATTGCAGCCTGCTATAGATAAACCTCAAATAGTTTTCTGAAACTGGTTCACTACTGATTTTATTTATTTAAAAAAAAAAACAAACCAAAACCAAAAAACAAAATAACCCCCCAACAAACTAGTCTTAATGTGTTACTTTTTCTTTCAAACAACAGCAGAATGAAAGCTTGAGTGTATCTGTGCATACCTAGAGATTAATTTGAAGCATTGTTGTATGAGGATTTTGTAGGTCTGTGTTTTCAGGTGTTCCAAACATTACATTTTATGACTTTATTGAAAGTTGAGATATGCCATGGTGTGACTTTTATATTACAAAAAGTCTAGAATACCATGCAAAAGAAGTGATTTCACACTATTTTAAAAGTGTATTTGTTGAAGTTTCTGTGTCTGTTTGGGTTAAAAAGATGAGCAGTAAGTTTATTCAATTAAAGCATATGTTATGCTGTGTAACCAAACTTGTAACTTTAAGAGATTAAATTGGTTGTCAGTGTCATTTAATAGCAACAACTTCTATTCACAGTGTGTTAGAACAGCACAAACTGACAAAAGAACAGTGGGAAGAAAGAATACAGAACTGGCATGAAGAGCACAGGGGAATGTTAAGGTAATTACTAAGAGAATGTTCCAAGACCTTTAAGGGTTTTTTTTGTTATTATTAGGATGTATTTTGGGAGACACGATATTTGTTTGGAAACTCCTTTCTCTTATTCTGACCAGGGTAGGCAGTTATCAAAAACTTCCATGAAAGCTGCAGTGAGGGTGAGTTTCCAGTTAGGTTACCTGCATGACTTCTGGTAAGGTTGTCAACTGCCTTTGTCCACAGTTGCCTGCCTCTAAAATATACTACTTATTTCCATAGCTCACAGGGTGAAAAGACAAAGAGCGGTGATTGAACTATACTTGGGTATTAATGTGTAGACCCTCTACAAGGATCTGAATCAATGTACACATGAAAGTCAAAGGAGAGAGATTTAATTCCTAACTAAATTTTACAAATTAGTTATTCTGCAGTTCCCTTATTCTTACAATGTACTTTTGATTTGTCTACACTGTGCAATTTTTTTTTTTCTTCTTTCATCAGGGAAGATTCTATGATGGAATACCTTAAGATAGCACAAGACTTGGAAATGTATGGAGTCAACTATTTTGAAATAAAGAATAAAAAAGGAACTGAATTGTGGCTAGGAGTTGATGCTTTGGGTCTGAATATTTATGAGCATGATGATAAGTAAGTGGCTAATACTCACTTTGCAGTTCTGTCCTAGAAGATCCTACCTGACATTATACAAAACCCACCTTACTCTGTGTTCGATAACATCTAGCAAAACAGGTTCTCAAAGACCTTCTAATCTATGTAAAAGAGAGAAAAAGAGAGATAGACATTAACTGCCAGAATATTTGAATTTTAAAGATTAAATAGGGATGCAAAAGAAGGGAAAGGAAGAGCAGTTCTGTGTAAACTTAAATTTACGTTGCTTAATATGGATGTACGATAGCTAGACCATCTTTATATGGTTTCTTTCTGTACTTTTCACTCCCTCAGGACTTCCTCTTCAGTCAGGATGAAAAGGACATTGAGAAGCTGAGCAATATATTCAATGAGAAACATTTTGTAAGAGCAGTGACTAGGATTATAGCTGTTAGAGCATGAACAACTTTGGTATCTAAAAGTGAAACCTTTTAGACATCAAAGAAAGTAGATGAATCTTGTGTCCTGATAGACACATCAGAGATTCTGTCCTACTTGAAGAGGGATAAAGCTGAAATGTACAAAATTTGAAGAATCTGAAAACAGAAGAACAGGCTTATTCTTTTGTTTCTTTCCAAACACTTGTTAGTAGTATCTGATGTCAACAGTTCTTTCACAGTGATTTGAAATTAAACATGATGTGTCAAACACCAGATAACAGCTGTCAACTGAACTGAAAGTTAATGCTCTTCAATGTATATGCTCTGTAACAAAATTCTGTAAGTCTTAATTGCCATTAGATGGCAATGTAACTCCTGAAAGAAGGAAATATTCAGAAAATGATCAGATTTGAACGATCAACCAATTTTTGGTATTCTTTAAATCCCAATAGTTAGCAATCAAATACTTAAACATTTTCTAATGCTTGTAATTAAGATAATACAAATTGAAAAAACTTTCTGTGCTCATGGAGAAAAATATTTACATTTATGCAGTTGGTGCATAACATTGTAACAGTTTCTGAACTGAATTTATTTTACTTAAGATGCAAGGGAAATAAATTTAAGTTGAACTTTGGAAACGTAGGAACACATATCTTACATCTGAGTTAAACCGAAGTACAACATTGCTGAAGGCTAATTTAATTTCAGTCTTTGAAATGTCGGTCTTTTCTCAAATTTAAATAGTTATTCTTTTCACTGAAAATAAAATTATCAATAGCTTCTAAAGAATCAGTACATGATTGTGATGTTTAGCATCTATTTAATGATAGTAGAATAAGTCACAATTGAAATTTCTAAATTCCTTCTGTTACAGTGCCATGTAATTTATTCACTAGTAATTTATTCATTTGATGGAATAATGTGTAAAAATTGTCTACCAAAATATGCTTGAACTGTTATGTTTTGTAAATGTAATTAAGTGTGATAGTGAAAATGGTATGGAGTTAAGACTTAGTGGACATAAATAAAATGCACATCTTTGCTTGCTTCTAATGAGCTTTTTCTCTTTGAAGGCTGACACCCAAGATTGGTTTTCCTTGGAGTGAAATAAGAAACATCTCTTTCAACGACAAAAAATTTGTCATAAAGCCAATTGACAAAAAGGCCCCTGTAAGTAGTGTGTAGAATAGTATGCCTTTGTATATGAAGAGATTTAAGCCTGCAGGGACTTGCTCTGGCATTATGGCATGAGTAAATACTTTGTGACATTTATTATTTTTATTGGTAGAGTAGTCAGTAATCAAAATGAAATTTTGATTTTGAAGTATGGTATGTTTATTTTCTCTCTTTTCATTTGGGTTGATACTCTTAAGATTTTAATTTAAGTCAACTAAAATTTTGTGATGTGTTGAAAAGCCACAGTGTAAGATGCTAAATTCTCTGGCTCCCTGCCTCTGTTTTTCTTTTTTTTGTGTTACAGCAGCACATTTCATGAGACTTTCTAGGTCAAAACTCTTCAGTTAACTAACTTGCTGAAATAGAGTAGAGAACCGTCTCACTTTTTTTAGAAGTTTAAATAAATAATTTTGTGGAAAGTAGCTAACCTCTACATGGAGGAATCCAGGTGTCATTTTGAATTTATCTTGCAAGTTTCTTACAGTAACTAGATTTATAGATTATGGTGTTGGATTGCTCAGAGGATGAATGTCAAAATATTTGTTAGTTTAAATTTAGCAAATGCAAGCATGCAGTAATGCTTTGAGTCTTGTCACAACTGTATATTTAGATTAATCGATATACTGCAATTATTTTTGCTAGGATTTTGTTTTTTATGCACCCCGTCTGAGAATTAACAAGCGAATTTTGGCACTGTGTATGGGAAATCATGAATTGTACATGAGGAGGAGGAAACCCGATACAATTGAAGTGCAACAGATGAAGGCCCAAGCTAGAGAGGAGAAACATCAGAAACAATTGGAAAGGTAATTAACAAACTTCCATGAAACACAAAAAAATTCTTCTACCCTTTTAAGAAAACTAAGTCATAGAATATCAGACATCTTAGCATTCTAGAAAAGAGAGCACTGCTTTTCTTTCTGTAATATGTAAGGAGGCTTGTGGATTGGCATGGCTCATCTGTCTTAATAGAAAGCTGTATCTTTTTTGAGCTTTCAGCATAGTAATAGTAGCCGTACTGCTGTTTCTCATTATGTTTTTGTGAAACAGTATTAACTCTGTTGCTTGATTCTTAGGGACTTTTATACTCTACAGGTGAATCTTTAAAGCAAGTTCAGTGAAGAATGTCATGACTTACCTTTTGTGTATTTAAAAAATACCATTGCCATTTCTAGCCCAGGTGAAACATCAGCCATGTCTAAAATGCAGGTATAATTGTGGATTTACCTGGTTGAACCACAACCAAGGCTGCTAATCAGTTCTGTTCATAAATTGTTTTTCTGTACAGTATTTTGAAACCGAAACGTGGTTGTTCTTGCATTGTAAACTGAATTTGAAACATTTAAAATTATGTGCTTCTGTACTAGCTGAGTAAACTGAAAAATATGCTACCAGCATCCTTAGAGTAGAACTTAGTCTGTTTGAGGTTAAAAAACCCCTTTTACTATTTTTTTCAGGGCACAATTAGAAAATGAGAAGAAGAAAAGGGAGATAGCAGAAAAGGAAAAGGAAAGAATAGAGCGTGAAAAGGAAGAATTAATGGAACGCTTACGACAAATTGAGGAACAAACAATGAAAGCTCAGAAAGGTGAGCTCTTACTGGTCCTGGATTTCTTATATGTGATGACAATGTTTAGTTCAGTTGGGTAGTTCAGTTCCACAGTTCTCTTGGTATGTGTGGGGCTTTTTTGTTTTGTTTTTGTTTTTTAAATGTATTTTATTAATAATAACAAGAATTTAGTGATATACTATTTAATTTAAGAAGAGAGACTATTTTTCAATGTTAAGAGTTAAAAGCTAGAATGTGTGCGTATGTGTGTATATTTGTAATAGAAAACCAATTCCTAATACAGCAAAAGTTTCAATTTTCTTTAATAAAAAGGAAATTAATGCATACACAGTTCAACTCGGAATTATGAACTGCTTAAAGTGCTGAAAACCTGGAGTTGGAGGGAGCAGGGAAATTAGAGAGGAAGAGTCAAAGTACTTCCTCTAGGATTTTGTTGAATTTAGCTTTTCATTTGGAAGTTCCTTGTTCCTTCATTTTCCTATTCCCTCGTAAGATTTGAGAATTTTAAAATTAAAATCTTGTCAGATTTTAGTGAATAAACGTAGTTTCACCAATCACAGTTCTTTGTGTTGAACCACCATGTAGAGTCCCTGCCTCCACAACTTCCCAGTCCCTCTTCTCCATGTTCTTTTTTGCCTCAGGGTTGGTTCACATTCGTAAAACTTCTCTTCCTCTCTTATGTTTGTAACTGTTGGCTTCAGGCACGATAGATAGAATCAGTGACTAAATCCATGCAAATAAATTACATATGCCTGGCACTGTTCTCTAGCTCTACTCCAATATTTCTCAGTCTTTCAATGCAGAACAGGTTGGACACATCCAGACAGGTAACACACAAACTGTGCCTTGGAATTGTTTAAGGGAGGGCTATTTAGCCCAGGACAAAACAGTGTCAGGGTGATTCTAAAGGTTTAACAATGTACACTTTCTCGTAACTTTTGTACGCGATGTAGTTTAACTTCTGATGCAATACATAATGTTCATGTGTTGCTGGTCTTTTTAACCTTCTATTCACATAAGGAAAAGTGTTTATATAAATGGTATCTGTGTTCTGTAGTTGACTTGGTAGTTGTGTTCTCCATCTTCACAGGAAGATTTTGTTTGAGTAGTGTGTTTAAATATTTCTGTGTTTTATTTAATTTTCCAAGTACTGCATTTGTACAACTCCACATGCTTGTAATGCTGTTCATTTCATTTTATAACTGACGCAGTAGGCCTTGGAAACCAACTGAACAATATTGATTACATGAGACCTACTTAAAACTACAAGTGTGAAGATTAAGCATGTGTCAGCGTACCTGGGAAGGTGCTTTTTTAGTATTAAAGCATATGGTGAAGGGCAAATGGATTGTTCCAATAACTCAGCAGTTGTTTAGGTTTTCTAGTGAAGGAATCTGTGGCAGCTATGCCTAGACAAAAACATAGTGGAAAATTTATCATTAGAATGAGCAAGGAACTTCAGAAAGACTTTTTTCATAGTTGCTTTATTTTGCACATCAGAGGAGTGTATTTTGCCTGTGCAAATCTTACCTTGTAGTACTGGTAGATTATTAATTCTTCCTGTTTTACTCAGAGTTCTGTCCTTTAGATTGTAATATTTTGCTAACCAGGCAGCTAGACAACTATTATCCCTCCCTTGATTTAAAATTTTCCTGTTTGCACCTTTTTGGCTCTGTTCTATGGAGAATTTTTCTGACCCTTCCAATGGGTCTTAGGTCATTTTGCTGGAGGCACATGCCTAAATTGTCTGTTGCAATTAAGGAATCTTTGTCAGGCATTTCAATAGAGTAGAAGAGTGTTTTGCTTTTTTACTGCAAGAGAGAATGATTTAATGTATATAAAATCTCCTCAGTAGTAAGAGTTGAGGGTGTATGTGCATGTATATGTACATATATTTGAGTGTTTAGATTTATTGGCGGGGCGATAATTTTCTGAAACACTGGGCTGTCAGAACTGTCAGGTGAGATGAAGTATATCCAAAGTATGTCTTAAAGAGGGGGGAAAAAGAGACATGGAGCATAGCTTTAGGTAACATGCACAACAGCTCTTAGCTTGAGGCAGCCTTGTAAATCTTGTCAGCTTTCTAGGTTACCTTATTTTTACTATGTAACAGCATGTTACAGCTGTTATGTGTGTTACATATGAGGAAGAGCTAGGTAGTGATACCTTGTCTGCAAACTTTCCTTTTGGCAGAGCTAGAGGAACAGACTAGAAGAGCTCTAGAACTGGATCAAGAACGAAAACGTGCAAAAGAAGAAGCAGAGCGCCTGGAAAAAGAGCGTCGAGCAGCTGAAGAAGCTAAAGCTGCTCTAGCCAAGCAGGCAGCTGATCAAATGAAGAACCAGGAGCAGCTAGTAGGAAGCTTTAACCCTATTTTGAAACAAATTGAAAAAGATAGTTGGAAACGTAGCCTTTATTCTTGGTTATACCTATCTTGTCAAATAGACAAGTACGTTGAAACACAGATAAAATATGTGAAATACTGTTACAGATTGTTGTGGGAACTTTTTTAGAAAACTACATTAGATTTGCCACTACTTGCAAGAAAAAAAAAATCTCTGGGGCTGTAGGAAATTAAATTATGAACTAGGTGTTTCAGACTGACTACACCCACTACATTCTCTTTCTAAGAGTGTCAGGCTTAACCAGCTGAGAACAAGAGTAGTTTCCTTCTGCAGTCCACTGGGAAGCCTGTTCTCTGAAGCAGGTCTGTTCTGAAGCTTGATGGTGGTGGTGGGGAGTCGGTGACACTGGGGTGTGTGTGTGTGGGGGTGTTTGTTTGGGTTTTTTTTTTTTTCTTCTCTGTTTGCAGGATCTACAGTATCTTCTCACATTCTGTGCTAGACTACTTCTTATTCAAGATTTGCATGTAATAACTGAAAAAGGCACGAAAATAGTAAAGAAATGATTTCTCAACTATAAAACATCTTTTGATCTTCTGTAAACTTAGCACACAATTCTGAAGGCAAGATTTAGCTTAATAGTACTGAGATCATGATCCAGAATACAGTCTTACTGGCGGAACCATTAAAGTTGTATTAAACTGAAACAGCCCCAAATGCTAATTTGAAACTACAGCTCACTCTTTCCCAGCAAGCTTTGGAAGTGTAGAAGATAAATATTTTTTTTCTGGATTTATTTCCATCAGGCAAGAGTACTGATTCATTCCCTCGGTCATGTATGCTTAAAATCTGTATTTTTAGCAGAGAAGTGATGGATGGTAACTAACTCTTTTCAAGTCAGATCGCAGCAAAGGCTCTGCTTTCTTCCACTGCAGAGCCAAAATGATACCAAATTAAAACTTCTACTTCATTTTTTTTGTTTGTTTCAGGCAGCAGAACTTGCTGAATTCACTGCCAAGATTGCACTTCTAGAGGAGGCCAAGAAAAAGAAAGAAGAGGAAGCCTCAGAATGGCAGCACAAAGTAATGAGCTCGTGCTGTGTGAAGTCAGAACTTCAAAGAAACTAAAGGAGATGAGTGCGGAAATTCCACTGAAGTCCATGGGATTGAGTATTTCTCTTTCCCATAGGCTTCAGATAAGCCTTTCTTAAAGGTTTTTGTTCTCCAGTCTAGTGAAGCCAGCCTATACTTCTACTTAATTCATTTATTAATATTAAATAGTCATGAAGGGGGGGAAATTCTCATCATAAAGGTATGGTCAAAGATTTGAAATGGCTTCCTTATGTGTGGTCATGAAATAGATTGGAGCTTTGTCTTGGAAAAGAAAATACCTCAGGAGCGAGATGTATAAAATCATGAGTGGTGGTGAAAAGATGAACCAGAACAGTAACAAAGGCACATCGAATGCAAGTGGACAATAGTTTAAAGCAAAATAGTATTTCTTCACAAAACCTGTAATTAGCTATGGGATGTGAATACTAATTGTGTGCACAGGTTCAAAAAGTGATTGAACAAATTCTTATAAGTTCTGGTTGAATCTGGAATTTGAAGACATCACCTTTGATTTAGGAAGTCCCTGAGCCTCAAATTTCAGGAGGCTGGGAAAGCTGGAAAGCAATCAGCATGACTGCCCTATTCTCTCACTCTTCTCTTGTCTACTGCTGGAAATAGCTGGACTCCAGTACAGCTGGTTTTAAGTCACATCTTTTTTACTCTATATTCCTATTTGACAATTTTCAGTGCATAAGCTTGTCATGTCCTTTATAAAGGACAGTTTCCATGTGTCTGAAAACATCTCAAATATTTATTTTTATTTTTTCACTATTCATAAATCATTTTAAAAGATGCTAAGTACTGTTTACTATATTTAGGCTTTTGCAGCCCAAGAGGACTTGGAAAAGACCAAAGAAGAACTGAAATCTGTGATGTCTGCTCCTCCTCCACCTCCTCCCCCACCAGTTATTCCTCCAACAGAGAATGAACACGATGAACATGATGAGAACAATGCTGAAGCCAGTGCAGAACTGTCTTCTGATGGTGTCATGAATCACAGGAGTGAGGAAGAACGGGTAACAGAAACCCAGAAAAATGAACGTGTTAAGAAGCAGCTCCAGGTAATGAAGATTTATAGTTGTAGCAATGTAATTCAGGCTTTGGGTTTTCATTCTTATTTGTCAGAAATCTCATTGAAATTACGGTGTGCCAAGGAAACAGCCTTTTTATCATTTACTAGGTTTATTACTAATTTACTAACCAATATCATTCATAGTGTTCTAGAAGTGGACTAGATAGAAAGATTGGATGTATGATTGTGCTTTATAGCTTAAAAGTATTGGTATGTTGTCACATTGGCCAGTAAATGTTTCTAATAATTATATAATGTCCAAGACACCGAATGTTAAAACGTAATGCTTTCCTTTCTCAATATTGAAATTCATTAAGTGGTATGAACAGATGCTTGCTTAATAGTATTTGTGTTTATTTGCAGTCATTCACAGATGTTGTAAATGCAAAAACTGAATTATGCCCATTTTGGATTAATCTTACTTCCCTGAAACAGGGCATTTCCTCCCAGACTAGTCTTACCCCTCAAAGTATAATAATCTATGTTAGTGGTAACCCTTTGCCTTGTTATGAAATGTCTATTTGGGAAGGAAATAAAAGAAATGGAAAGCTGCTGCTTTTGCTGGCAGCAATATGTTAGTAGCATGTATGTATAATATCCTTTCTGCTTGACCAATCACTGAACAGGATCAGGGAGATAAACAAGAGCTCTCTTTAGTCAAGCAGAAATTGAAAAATAATGTCATTCTCCTGCTTTATCCTGCTGGTCCCTTTCTTCTTGGATGTTATGGTATGAAGCTTTTTTCTTTTTTTTTTTTTTTCTTTTTTTAGTTTAATGGCCAGACTTATGTAAGGAAAGAATCCTATGTTCTCCTTCTCTTTCCCTCTGCAGTCTTTCTGATAGACCTCACAACTTGAGTTACTGAACAGCACAAGTGTTTCGTAGGTTGGCATTCAAGAAATCTATATCCAAGTTGCAGAATAGTTGTTACCAGAAATTCCAGAATCATTAAAAGATTAGTCAAAGCACTTAAATGCAAATATTTTATTCAACAGGCTTTAAGTTCTGAGTTGGCTCAAGCCAGAGATGAAACCAAGAAAACACAAAATGATGTCCTTCATGCTGAGAATGTTAAAGCAGGCCGTGATAAGTACAAGACTCTTCGACAAATCCGACAAGGCAATACAAAGCAGCGTATTGATGAGTTTGAAGCAATGTGAGAGCTGTTATTTTGCATATATGTTCCTCGTAAAGCTGAACCACCAACAGAGAAAAAAGCAGGCCTTTGCAGATTTGATGGATTGCACCCCACTTTGCCAAAGCACTTAATACCAGTTTGACTACAGTGGCTAGAAGACAAATTTAGGGGAAGCTATTCAACACTAAGGCAGTCTGTCATCCCTAGCTTTTTGATAGCAGTGTTTTTCCCTGTCGTGTTTTCAGTTTCATTGTTTCATATTTTTTTCTTTGGAAACTGATGTGAAGTATATAACGACTGACAAGTGTATGTATTGCTTAAACATTAAGAAGTAGAAAGAAGAATGGAGCTGAACCTAAACTGGATAGGTACTATTTCAATATGAAGTTTGAAATTACATTTTTCAATGTAGCTACACCATTAAGAGTTTGATATTACTGACTTCCAGTTTCATTGTTTTTTCTCCCAAATGAAATTCTTGGTGTTTCATGTCCTGTCATCATTGATGGTTTTCTTTGCCTACCTGTTCACAAAGGTCTGGATGGCAGGTGGTAGTTCCAGGAAATATTTTTAAATGGAACACTACCTGTGGGCAGCACGTGGCTGCTGATAGGCTTGAATAAGTATTGCTTTTCCTAGGTGATTCTTTTAGATGTGCAAAACGTTCTAATGCAGCAAAGGGAAAAAAAAATACAAAGCTTCATGTGCTGTTTGCTTGTAAGTATTTTATTTGTAGTAGGGAGACCTGGACCTTTCTGGCAAGGGAGCATATGAAAACATCAGTCCCAGGGAGGGGACAGTATCCTACCTCACTACTATATACATGATGACTGGTCCTTCAAACACCATGAAAAAAACCTGTTTAAATTGACTATCACTACACAGTGATATCATAGAATGCTAGGAGCCCTTACTCCTAGGATTTTGTTTTACTCGAAGATGGATTTATAGTGCTAAATACTGTCTAACTGCCTTTTGTTGAGTTTAAATTGTAAAAGTGTCTTGTGTGTTTTAAAGCTGTAACCTGTCACTGGTATACTATCTCCTGGGAGGGGTGTAGAATGTGCATGTGCGTTAGTTTGTTGTTGGATTTCCAAATACAAAATGAAAGTTCCCAGAATTGGAGTAAAAGTGTTTGTAGCTTCAGTTTTCAGTGAAGCTAGTATTGTCATTGTCATATCTGATGTCAGATAATTAAGTCCTTTCCCTCTTGAAAAGGAGACCTGCTTTTTTGAGACATTTTCTTAGAAATTGAACTTTAGAAATAACTTCACAGTTAATGTGGACTGCAGTTATTCCTTCTCAGTACCCTAGTAAATATCTACAGTGGAATAACCCTGCTTTCTCTGAGGATGGTTCAGCTCTTTTCTGTTTGATATTATGCACTCATAAATTTACACTTATCTATTAAAATTTGCCATTTTATTAAACATTTTTTCATGCACAATAGGTTTAAATTTCTTATGAACAGTCCAACTAAGTTTTTTTTTTTTATTTTATTTTGTGGAGTTAAAGGTTGGCTATGTGGGGTGACATCATGAAAATAAAATAAAGATACATTAATATATTTTTGGTTTGTGGGGCTAAACATATCTGGTTGACCTTGAAGACTGACGTGCAGATGGTGTGCACATGCTTCAAAATGCTGCTTGGTGGAAGTTGGTGTTTCTACTTGCAGTGCATTGTAAGAACAGGTTTTGTTTCACAGGCTTCATACACTGAAGCTTAAGCAAATTTCTGAAGTATTCAAATAGTTTGCCATAGCAGGTGAAATACCGTGCTTCCAGTGAGTTTTCGTTTTTCCCTGGAAAGTGTGCACTAACACTGATACCTCAGTTTCAGTGTTGGGAAAAAATACCAGTAAAGTTTGCTGTTCATAAATCTACAATATATAGAGTAGGGCTAAATGGATTAGATCCATTTATAAAGCTGTGTGATGATTTTTTTTTTCTAAACAACCAGGAACAACCATTTGTAATATGGATTTTCACAATGAACAAAGTGGTAATAGCTGCTGTCACCAGCAGTTGGGAACACTTACTGGTGCAGAAATACTAAGAATACATTTAATGATTACTTGGTGAAGTAATTTTCCACATGCTTTTTCCTTTAGCATCATGTTTTGTGTTGTACAATTAAGCTACAATTACATCTACTATTTTGGATAACATTCATTGGTTAACAATAAAGAGATACAGTTAATTTCTCTGAGGTCCATTGTTGTTATTTAATGCACTTTTTTCTGACAGCTTTGCTAAATGCACTGTAATAGCCTTTTTCCAGAGCAGTGTACAAATTTGATCATCTTTGTTTCGCACTCTGGTCAAAATGAAATTTAAAAAAAAATATTTTCAAATTGTATCCCTAGAGAATGGTACTTTGCTTAAGAAATTGCCACATACAGTTGGGAGGAAGCACTGGTGATTGTCAATTCAAAACAGGATGTGAATCATCAGAGCAAATTGGCTTTCTTGAGAGCAGAGGGTAATTTGTCCACGTAAGAGCTCTATGGGTAATGTAAGAACTTTCAATCACTGCCTACATATTGCTTAGCCCAGGTTAAGTGAAATTTAGTTTAACAGGTCAATGTCTTAAGCACTGAGAAACCTTGATGTGGTTTTTTGATACTGCACATTGTAGTGGACAGCGCTGTCAAATATATGCAGGGCCATATGCTTTAGGTAATGGCAAGTTTATGGGCTTTTGCACCTAATAACTTGGAGACAGCAGGGACAGTCCCATGTAAGTAGGTATACAAACTAATCTGCTAAGCAGCTCTGGCATAAATTAGACCTCCTCTCAGGTGACATTCCATTCTAGCTTGTATTTGTTTGGCCTTGCACTCAATACAAGCACATGACCCTTTTTGTTACTCTGTATGGCAGAATTGTTATGATGAAGTAAAACGTGTGTACGTCATGCTTTTTACTGTGTGCATTTCTAGTTTCATACTTCTCTCTTCTTGGAGCCCCTCCTGCTGAAGCATTAGATTTGAGGTTTCTCATTTGTTAGAGAGCTTCTGCATGGGTATGTAACTTCAGAATATTGTGCTTGAAAGGGGAGGTAAGTGCTTTGAAAGGTTTGCTTTGGTTGGGTTTTTTTTAAAATATGTTCTTGAGGTGGAGAGAAAAGGATACCAAATAGTGCCACAGGCCAGACGAATACAATCACCCAGAATGCCTTGATGTTAAAGATGATAGTCTGCCTTCTGGAAGTAGTCCCCTCTGCACATCAAAACCTACATTTTCTGTTGGTTGTACTCTTTAAGTACATGTTTCTTGTATACTCTGTTTATTTTGTCCAAAACGGAACAAAATTCATATCTGCCTTTTTAAACCTAGTTTGGAACGCATTACTGGCTTTTGCCCCTTTCTTAAAACATGTTCTCTAGGGCTGTTAAGTAACCTGCTTAAGCATCTCTGAGGAAGAAGGAGGTTTGTTCTAAATGAAATACTTTCAACTTCTGAGGAGAAAGTACCTCAAGTATATTTTCTTAATTTTTTAAAAGAAAGAATGGAGAGTAAAATGATTAGTTAAAACATTTTGCTTTTGAGAATAACTTTTTATGCAAGCATTTTCCATGTCTGTTCACATGTGGATCATCTAAAAAGTCTTGTTGTCCCCAAGACATCAGATTAGTTTCAAGAATCGGCGATTTTAACAAAGTTGATATATCCCAGTGGGATGAAGTTGTTGACGCTAGTGTTCATAAAGATACTTTCTGGGTACAAATATCAACATAAGAAAGCGGAAAGCTTCCTTACAAAAGAGCAAAGTTCACTTATTAATAGAAGTCGTCTCATACACATAACGTAATGTATCTTGGCTGGGTGATAGGATTTTCCTGGAAAACGTGTTAAGTGTCAATGGATCAGCACACAAACTGCGGTAATTTCTTTGACCCCATCCGAGCATATTCTGTTGTTTGTGCCCAGAGGTGGAGAGTACCTGCCTCCCCGCCGAAATGCCGTGCTGGCCGCTCAGCTGGGTGGGCGGCCCGGAGGCGGTTCTGGCTGGTGCTGTGGGTGCCTGCCAGGGGTGTCCCTCTGCTCGGCTCCCACGCAGGCCGTGCAGCATCTCCTTCCTCCCCAGCCACTCGGTCTGCAAGCGTGCGAGTTTTACATGACTGGCCCTTTTCCCAGCTGGGCACCCAGTCGGCAGCCAGGAGCAGCTCAGGGCTGGAAGAGATGGCATAGCAGTGAGGAGTAATGGTAGAGGACTACAAGGAAAACAAAACAAAACCAAACCTTGCGGTGAGCTAGAATCATTAACCGGCCCATTTATTCACTTGTGTTGAGGACTCCTTTTCAGTGCACTATTGCAGCATCCATAAATTCACTATGTGTGACCAATAATTTGTTTAGCAAGTTCAACAGCCAGTTTGTTGGAGGGAGTTGCACTTTTCATTTCACAGAGCTGAGCCCAGGTCTGTAGGCATAGGCCAGTTATCTGGTTCTGTTCTGACTCATGGAGTCTGTCACTTGTATTCACTTCACTCTTTGCAGGTTCCGAGTTGATAAATTGCTCCTTTGGCATACAGTTAGATAAACTTTGACTTGTTTTGCTTTTTCTCCCTTCATGGGGCAGAGATTGCTGACATATCAAATGTATATGTTTTATTTAATGTGAATGAAGTGGACTCGCCAAAGCCCAAAAAACTGCCCCCCAAAACTCCAATTCCAAACCATTAAATTTCTTCACAAGAAGAGACCACAAATGCAGCGGTGCCTGCAATATTCTAGATACTCGGGAAGAGATAGACTATGCCCACACAGCTCCTAGTTTAGGGAAAGATGAAGTTACCAAAGGGAAATGGAGCATTTGGAATTGCTGGGATTCCACTCGGCGCTTATATTGGCTTCTGTGAATAATGTGTCAGAGTGTTTCTGTTCACAGCAGTAGGCTTTAGGCAGCAGAAGAAACGAGGGGAGATGGAAATGTACATCAGAGGAGGCGGCCTGGTTGGTGCAAATATTCCTAATGCACGTGTGTGTAAGAGTTAATGTTCCCTGTGCTCTGGATAAGTGGATCAGGTGCAAAGAGACCAAGCTCAGAGGTAGGACAATTGCATTGCTGCTTTTTGCTTGTTTGGAGGGTTTTTTTGTTTGCTTTTAAACTACCTTATTTACACGAGAGGAGTTGCCATTATCTGAATATTTAACTGAAGGCTTTTAGAAAGACTGCTGCCCAGCACTAAAAGGACTTGGAGTTCTTAAGGCCATGTGTACCCAGACTGGCCTTTATTATAGCTTGCTAAATTTCAGCAGAAGACACCTTCTGCAGTCTGATAATTTTGCCTTCGAGCATTTCTGCCTTGACAAGATAAGAGTTGTCTACATGCACGGTTCTAGCTGCCCCATTGCTTGTTCCAGCAACGTGAAACCCGTGTGTACCCATGTGAAACAGTAATCGCGTGACAGGCGCCGTGAGCACATATGCTGAACTCTGCGGGATCTCATATCAAGTCTACGGCTCCCTGTGGCTTCAGCTTTCATGCTTCTTAATCACCCTTGATTTCTTCATTAAACTTGATACAGTATTTAACTTCTTAATCAATAACTTCAATAATATCCTACTAAACTGAGCTTCCAGTTGACTACTGTGTCAAATGTTTTCTTAAAATATATTATACTGATGAGTTGAAATAGTCTAGCTTTGCTTTTATTTAAGCAGCACTTCTGATTAATTAATAATCTCTATGAATATGGTAATTCCAGTCGTGTTGCCAGAGAGATTCATTTGCATCAGGGCTGAAGCTGAAAACTTTTCTGCCAAGTGCACTTCGATCTTCAACAAAGTAAGTTGAGAATGTGTAGGTAACATCCAGAATACACAGACCAGTCTCCTGCCGCTGCCTTTGTTACTGGGAATAAATTCATTTACGTTTGAGTGAGCAGATCCAGTGTTTAGGGATTTGGGACAGGACAGCAAGCTTGTTCACACATCAGAAACATTTCTAAAAAGGATAAGAAATCTTCATATCGCTAATCTGCACTTCTGTATGTTTCCTGTCCTTGATAGTTTTTCTTTGCTTTAACTCACATTTTGAATTCAGTGCTTCAGGCATCCGTCTCGCTGCGCAGTGCCAGTTGTTGTACATCTCTGTACCATTTGAAAACCCAGCTCTTCCTCTTTCTTCTTTTGCATTTGGGATCTTACAGAGTTGTTTTCAACAAAGCCAGCTAACTCATCATATTTCAGTTTAGAACTAGCACAGCTACTCTTGGAACAATCTCTGGATTCATTTTGGCTACACATTCTTTTGTCAGGCACGCACAGTATATGCCACCTTATAGAAGAAATAACTATTAACTAGTTAATAATTGCTAGTAGCATTCTGGAGAACAGAAAATGTAAGAAAGCAAGTATGTTAATGCATGCAGAAAACAGGGCGAAGGTCTGAATCACAGTGTTTATAGCCACGAGGTTCAACTTTGAGCCTAGCCCTAGTCATGCAACCGAGGGAGCATGTGGGAGAGAAATTCTGTGCTTTCATTGTGTAGCTTATCTGTCTGGCTGGGCTACGCCAGAGAAAGCGCTGGAAGGGGATGGTTATGCCCACTCAAGCAGCAGAGCAGTCGGGCACAATTGCATGGTGCTGTGGCTTTGCTTTTCTGCACAACCGTTGTCCTGGATGTGAAAATACTAAAAAGAAAAAAACATGGAATAGTTGACCTTTTCCTGTGGGTCGTGGTTATATTCCTGCCTGGCTTCGAACCTCGTCTGCAGGTCACCCTGGGAAAAGCTGAAGTCCTCTATAGCATAAGCACAGAAATCTTTGAAGAGTTATCCATGCGTCTGCACTGACTTTAAGAAGCAGTGGCAGTGGTGGGGGGGGAAAGATCTCTTACCTGTCTCTGTTCATTTTTATATGGGGCCATGAAAATAAATTCTGGAGAACCTTCTTTCTAGCAGTGGCTTCTGTATGCTTTGGGTGGCCCTTTGCATACATGTTTCTCCCAGTCTTTGAACCGGTTCTCACTTTTCGCCTTGCTTTACTGCTGCTGTATTTTTTTTTTTGTCCTTGCTAGTGTGTCGTGCCATTTATTTCATCTGAAGAATAGATTTCAGCTTAGATCACTGAGAGCTTTAATGCAATTAAATAACTTTGTTTCAGTATGAGAATGCAAATTAAGATGGGGAAGGAAGGTGTTGCATAATTATTAGTTTAAAAACATTGCGGGGGGGGGGGGGGGGGGAAGGTTTAAGCCTTAAGACTTACCAAGAGAGATACGTTGTATTAGCTGACTACGTAGACTACAGGGTGAAAACAAGAGGCAGGCAGCTACGTATGGCAAGGTAGACTTTTCCTCAAACTAAATTTATGGTAGCAAAGTACTTTGGTAAAATTCACCAGGCTTTTTATTTATTTATTTATTGACATTTGCTGGACTCTTTAGACAGCACTGGAGAAGACAACACTGTATATTTCTTTTTTCAGTCATGTTTCCTTTAATTACTTCTGTTGTGGCTTATTCTATCAATTTAAGAGTAAAAATGCCTTTTTCCTCCCCAGTGATTTTGTAAAATTGTGTTTTGCCTATGACACTGCAACTAGCTTTGTAATCTGGAGCTTAATGGATGAAACTATTTTCTGGGGGAAAGGTAGTATAATTTGCTTTGCATTTAACTGAGCTTGATAATTTATACTATATATATTAAAAAATTTATATATAGCATGGTTAACTCAAGATTTCTAATACAGTATGTGGCATCAGGCCTTGTGTAATGGCTGTATTAAAGTGAAATACACAAGTTGCTACTTATTTTTATATGAACTTTGGTCTTGAATAGTTTTAGAAATCAAACTTTTTAAAGCTAACTGTGTTTAAAAAATTATTTTAAAAATATTACAGCGTGCAGAGTGAATATGGTTCAGTTTTGTCCTTGATATCAAAATCAGATCTATTTACCTCCATGTTTGTCTTTATGCTCCTGCAAAAGCCAGCTGTTTCTGGGGATCTCTTAGAACCAGGAAACATTTCACTGGTTTCAGTGGTACCTTCCAGCCTACAGTTTCACTCGCTGTCAGAAGCCCCTTTCTCCTCCCCACCCCTGGCCAGGAATTGCTGTCAGACTTTTAAAACACCGGAGTGGTTTTAGTACTTCTAAATCTTAACCACTCATCTTATTTGCTTATGCTCAGGCCCTGGAAGTTCCCACTGACTTTCTGTGCCAGAAAATGATTTGTGCGGGAAACAGGCTGCAGTATAAAACTTGACACGATATTCCTTCCCGTTACATGCTGTAGCTGCACTTGTAAACATAAAGTGGTATTGAGGGCTGCTTACTTTTGAATAGCAACTCATTCCCTATGCATATTGAATGACAAAGAGAATCTGGTAATTAAGTCTTTTTCCTGATTCCTTCTGAATGAAATTCTGATTTATTAATACTTATAGCTGAAGTGTCTCTCTAAAACAATCAGAATGAGAGGTTCGCGCTATAGGAAGGCTGAATTTAAAATACTGATTATTCTTTGCCTATGCATAATATAATATATTTAAGGAAGTTATTCTCTAAAAGGAAACCATTTTTCAAGGCACTTCAACAATGAATTTTCATAAAAATCAACATGGATTATACACATTTTTGAAATGTATCTTCACTCAAGTAAATTTTGACTCATTGTAAAGATTTCCACCAGAGAACTTTAAACTTTAGGAGAGAAATAAATTTGAGAGAGATTCTTTATGCTGTCCTCACCTTTTCTCCAAAAGGCTCATGCAAGGCAACAAACTGAATAAACTAAACCCCAGAGCTTATACAGCAAACGGCACGTGTGCTGTGCTAAAAAGATGTCTGAAATCATATTGGCTGTGATTGAATGTTCTACAAATATGTCCTATATTTGGTGTATTTACGCACAAGGCATCTTATTTCAGCCACCTTTGGGAGCAGTTTTAACACAGTCTTACCTGCGTCGCGCTCAGCTGTGGTTTCTCTCATCCGCATTAGCAAATTAGTCCTTTAAAACTACTCCCTGGGTGGATTTTAGGTTAGCTTCTTTATAATGCTAAAAGTTGCCATCAAAACTGTACTGGTATGTGCAAGAATTTGACTCTGGCATAGACGAGTAGTGAAAGAGAGTTGGACCTGCTCTTCAAGCCGAAAGTCAATGAAGATGGGTTCAGGGTGTCCTTGGGGTCTTGGCCACAAGAACCGCCTGTTTCTTAAATCATTCTTCTCTGGTGCTCCCTCATTCTGCTGACATCTTGAACAAAATTCAGCTGGAAATCAAATTCAGGAATTTGATACTTTTCAGAATCAAATTCACAGGGAGTGAAGTATGGCTCTTATGATGTTGCTGCATAATTCTATTTATTGTTTCTGTTTAGTATTCTTTTGCTAAATCTACTTGATCTCTCTGTGTCTTTTTGTGCAGGTTACAAAAGTACGATCTCTTGCAGCCCTTAGGATAGGAACAAGGTAAAGATCAGCAGAAGACCTGGGGTCTGCCAAGGCCT
Organism: Mycteria americana; assembly: GCF_035582795.1. Classification (NCBI taxonomy): domain Eukaryota; kingdom Metazoa; phylum Chordata; class Aves; order Ciconiiformes; family Ciconiidae; genus Mycteria; species Mycteria americana. Next base: position 203,569,810 of record NC_134365.1, read on the forward strand.
GCCATTGCACTTCTGTAAATCTGGACAGTTTACAGTGCTTTAAATTAGGTGCTGCCTGGTCCGTGAAGAGTTTTCTGGAAGGACCAGGAAGTGCTGTTATGACACTTCGTTAATGTTTGGGTCTCTCGTGGTCTCTCTAAATCTTTCTTTCGTTGTCTTTTCCCGGGAGAAAATTAGCTTTTTGAAGTATTTAAGTTGTTGCTCTTCCCAGAAAAACAGGAAATAATACTAATATGTTAATCTTTAACATGTAATGGGACGTGTTAGAGTGAACGGTGATGTGACCCTTCAAAGCGCTCCGGGATCTTGTAGGCTTTGCCCACAAAATGATGTAGTGTGGGAAGCCTGACTCTATATCCAGCCTGGGTCAAGTGAAATAAGAGTAGATCCTTTCCAAGTTTTCTTGGTTTTCTACACAATTTCTAATAGTCTTGATGATACATGAATAGCGTCAGATAATTTTCTAATGTAAAACTCCAGATTTAATATGTCTGTACATACATTTCCAGTGTAAGCACCCGTTGCTACTTGCCTTTTTGTACGCTATTAGGATGTGCATACTGTGTATACGTAGCCGCGTTGATTTGTGCACCCTGCACAAAAGCCTGAATAAATGGGTTTTAATGTTAATCCAAAGAATCACTCACTATTCATTTGCTGATCAATGCCGCTTGTTGCTAGATTGTACCACTTCTTTCAGTTCTCCGAGAAGTTTAATTCATTTTGTGGCACCAATCCAAAGTGGAGTTTCCAGGTATACGTCTTGTCCTGTGAGCAGATAAGCCATGGGAGGCTGGATTTGCAAAGAACGGATTGCTCTTGAAGGAAAAGATGGGAGCTGGTAACTGAGTAGATGGACACCTGGATTACTGCCCAATTCAGCTAGCATCCCCTGGCAATATACCAAGCCCTGGAAACGTTTGTGCTCCTGTGGTGCCTTCCTGCACAGTGGCCTCCTGCACTGGGAACCGTGCAGGTGGATCCACTGGAGGACTTAGATCTGAAACGGCGGCTGTCAAAGCCGCGCAGCACGTGTCCGAAATCGTTAGCTGATACCTGCCCGAGGAGGGAACCGCCCGAGCGCTCCGCAAGCCTCCCGTTGCACCGGGACGCTGCCTCGGTGCTCGCTGCTGTGCCTCCCGAAGGCAGCACCACCGCCTGCGGGGAGCAGCCCTCCGGCTTCGCCGACGGCGGGGAGCTGCGTGCAGGGGCCTCTCCGTCCTGGCGGGGCGTGGGGCCCTGTCCCCCGCCCCTTAGGACCGCGGGCTGGCAGGGCGGGCTCCTGCCGAAACCCCTGCAGAGCTGGGGGGCTGCGCGGAAGGAAGCCTCCCCCCGCCTCTGACTGGCAGTGGGTTACAGCGGGGCACCACCAGCTGAAGCAAGACCCCGGCTCAGCTCTTGGAGGACAACGTTTGGGCTCAGGACCCCGAGAGGAACGTGAAATCCAGAGCTGTGGGGTTTCAGGGGCTGCTTTGCGCATCTAGGCCAGCACTGGCGCCTTGGGACTGGCTTGCTCAGCACTCAGGTGATTCTTTTAGGATTGTTTCTTAAAGCAGCCTCTATCTCCCTCATGACCCGTGTGGGGGGTTAGAGATGTTCCTGGTGCTCAGGGGAACCAGGGCGTGGTGGTCTCCATGAATTTTATCTCTAGGCAGATTTTAAAGTGTTTCTACAATAACTGCAACTTGAAGCAGCCTTCTCCAAGATGGTGTTTACTTCAGGTTTCTAACAGTAAAAGGTAGGAAGACCCTTTCATGCAGATACGTCTTCAGTATGACTGCAGAATGTTCCCAAGGATTTTATTTACTGTTGTGCTGCCTTGGCTGACGTCTGCCTACGATGCTTTTTCGCTTCTGTTGCCAGTGTTGAAGTTCTCTGGTGGATGTCCTGCAGAGGAGGAATTGCAGAAGATGAAGGGTGAGGTACCTTAGCAGTCAGATTTAAAAACAGAAACCTGAAGGAGAGTGATTTTGATGTAATGAAAGGTTTGGGCTCTTTCTCGCTGCTGATCGTAGCTTTGTTCAAAATGCAGCTGCTCTGATAGAGCTGTGACAGATCAGATGGGCTGCTGGTTAGCTGGCATGTGCGGGGTCAGAGCCGCTGGTGGTGGCGGGCAGGAGCTGCTCTGGGAAGGGCTGGTGGCTCCCCGCTGGCGGCTGCTGGAGGACCCAGCCGGGGGACATCGCCGCCTCTGCTGCAGCAGCTGCTCTGTGTAAGCCTCAATGGCTGAAAATTGTCACAGTCTTCTGTGCGGGGTGACGATTGTGCCTGTGGGAAGACTACAGGAGGTTTCTTGGTCACCCCAAGGGGGTCAGGATTTTGCCGCGGTGAGGATGTTGTTGTTGAAATAGCAGATTGGTATTTAGCTGTAGTTAAAGGTCTGTCTGAAGTATTGTAGCAGAGTTGTATGATGAAAGATGCTGTCCTGCAAGGAAGGAAAGTGTGAATTCAGTCATGCCTGTGAATACCCAGCATGAAAGAGTGGTGCCTGGTCTGCAAGGCAGAAAGCAACTGGATCACTGCTCCGAGCGGTGTTTTCCTTCCTCGTCCCCCTCACCCCTTGCCTCTGTGCTATTTCCACACTTGGTGGCTGGCCAGAGGCTTTGCTGGTCCTTGCAGAAGTTCGTCAAGGGTCTCTCCTCTGATTTCACAAGTGGTCTTTGCATTTGTGGCCACGGCAGGGTCTGGATTTGAAAGCAGCCAGGCTGCAGCTGGCCAGGGCCAGGCGGGCACGCAGTGGCTGGGGTGCAGACACCCCGGGTCTCGGGGCTTGGCTGCCTCGACTGCGGAGGGCAGTATCGTGAACATTGTCCTGCTTTCGGCTGGGATAGAGTTAATTTTCTTCCTAGTAGCTGCTATAGCGCTGTGTTTTGGATTTAGGATGAGAATAATGTGATAACACACTGATGTTTTAGTTGTTGCTAAGCAGTGCTTACACTGGTCAAGGACTTCTCAGCTTCCCATGTTCTGCCAGGCGCAGAAGAAGCTGGGAGGGGGCACAGCCAAACTGGCCAAAGGGCTATTCCATACCATACGACATCATGCTCAGTATAGAAACTGGGGGGAGTTGGCTGGGGGGCAGCGATCGCTGCTCAGGAATGGGCTGGGCATTGGTTGGCGGGTGGTGAGCGGTTGTATCGCTTGGGGGATTTTTGGTTTTTGTTTTTCCCTGGGTTTTGTTCCTCTTTCTCTCCCCCTCTGTTGTTGTTTTCCTTTTCATTACAATTTATTATTATTATTTTATTTTATTTCAGCTATTAAACTGTTCTATCTCAGCCCACGAGTTTTCTTACCTGTGCTCTTCAGATTCTCTCCCCCATCCCACCGGGGGGTGTGGGGAGAGGCTGAGCGAGCGGCTGCGTTGTGCTTAGTTGCCAACTGAAGCTAAACCACCACAACCTACATACATTTTGAGGTTTTTTTCCCCCAGTTTCTGTGACGGCATGACTGAAGTTCTGCTGCGGCTTTGCTTTCCATAGCTGATGTGTGCTGGCAAGTTAGTGAATGAAAGCCTGCATGCCTCCCCAGCCCCGGCAGCCTCCTATGGCAGCACTTGCTGGCCCTCGGGGGGGGGTGGTATCCCACTAAATCAGTTTTAAATGTCAGTAGAAAAGGGTGGCGTGAACAAGTTAAATTTCATTAAAAGTCAGATCCAGGTTTAGAATAGGGTAGCAGCCCCATTTCCTGGCAGCACGTGGCACACTAACACTTTCCATTTTTATCATGCTGACATTTTCGTTTCTCTGAAATAATTCTCTAGACGTAGCCCATGCCAACCACGAGCAGCTCTGCTGCATCCTGTGTGCATGGTGTTTCAGCATTAATTAAATCACTTCATCGCAGAAGGAGGCAAGGGAAACTCATTTCTTCTTGTACAAAATCAATCAATAAACAAACACCATCTCTCTCTGCAGTTCCCGGAGCATCTGCCTCTCCTGGGCCATGGTGACCATGAGGAGACCAGGGCAGAGCCGCAGCCCCTGCTGCGGGCAGGTTAGGGCTGAGGTTGCCGTGGTCTGCGCTCCCCAAGCCCGTTTAACTGGGGCTGAGCCCCAGCAGGTCGGTGGCTACAGCTACTCTGCAAATATGTGGCTCATCCCAGAGTCACCGGCAACTGCTGGAGCAGCAAGAAGTGCTGCCGTGGTCTGCGAGATGGCTGCAGCAGGGGAGCAGGTAGGAGAAAACACTGCCTGAGAAGGGGGTTTGCTACTGAATTCAGTTCATTTTTTGTCCCTGAGGAGAGGGGAAAAAAAAAAGAGCATTTCTATTTCTGAGAGCGGCAAAATATAAATTAAATCTAGGTTTGTGCATGCCTGCAAGCTTTGTATAGGTGAATGAAAACCAAATTCCTTCTCTCTGCCTCCCAAGCACCCCTGGCAAGACCCCAGTGCAGTTTTCCCCTTTCCAGGTCGCTTCCCAAGGGTGGAGGGTCGGGTCACCCCACCACCACCGCAGCTCCTGTTCCAAGGCAAGGAACTCTCCCTGTGGCAAGCCTGACCGACGTAAGGGACCTGCCTGGAGAACGCTTATTGCCAGCTTCTTATCCCCCACTCTCCTCTTGCTTACACTTCACCCACCTCATGTAAATTAATAGCGGTGTTTAATTTCTGTTGTACCTACCTGCTGCTCTTGGCAAGTTCAGCGGAGGGGGAGGGAGAAGAAGAAAAAAGCCCAACCCTTTCTATGGGGACCATTAAATAGAGAGACACCAGGAACATCTTCCGCACACCTACCACGGGGTGCTCACACATATGTCCCAGCACCTGGCTGTTGGCCATGGTGGGAGGGGCACCCCTGCTCCTCAACCCACCCCCTGGTCCTGCCCTGCGGGACTCCAGTGAGGACTGGTCTCCTACAAGCTGGTTTTAGGCAGGTCCTCCTCAGCCTGGAGCTTTTCCCAGGCTCTCCTTGGAGAGGCTTGTGGGGTTGGCTATGTCCCCAGGGATGGGCAGAGAAATGCAGGGCAGCAGCTCCTTCCTGGTGGTGGCCGTAGGACCCCGGGAGCCTGCCACGCGCTTGGGAAGGCACAGTGAAACAGGGTGTGCAACAAACCTGATCGGTGGAGGATAGTTCAGTAATTTTCAACACGTTGCTGCTTCTGCCATGCTGGGGGTCTCAGGAGTGGGGCCTGGGCTACTGAACAGAGATCCTCTGTCATTATGCTGAAGAGCAAGACAAGGGTGGCATTTAATGCGTGCACTTGTAATGTGCCCAGTTCCTTGCCAGCTTTTCTCTGCAGTCACAGCAAACTTTTGGAGCAAAGGGGACAGTTCATGCACTGGAGCAGAAAAATCTCTCCTACATTTTTTCAGTGCAGAATGAGCTCAAAGATCCTGCAAGGCTGGAGGATGCTGCCCGGAGCAGCCAACGCGACGCTTTCTCCTCCTTGGAAATGGCCTTGCAAGGAGCACCCCTGTGTGGCCGTACAACAGCCTCCCTCCTAGCTCCTCTGGACAAGCTCGGGCAGGTTGTCTAGTTCAGGTTTCAGCTCCAGGATGACTGACAGAGCCCCTTCATCTCCAATGCAACAACGATTCAGCCTGTGTCAGGAGCTGCTGTGGTGCCTGTCAGGCTCACGTGGGCTCTTGCTAAAGCCATCACAAGAGAAATTTGTAACAGGCTCTCCACACCTGCCTTGCGGGGTGCAGGCAAGCAGAGCCTCATGGGACTTAAAGACTCGACTCAATTAGGGAAACTCACTTTGCTTGATCAGCCCAAGGGAGAAATCAGAGCTACAGAGGAGAGGCCTTGGGCAGTGGTGTCGACCACCATCCAAAAAGACCAACCCAGATTACACAAGCACCACCAGCAGCTCAGTGTCTTGAGCAAAAAACCAGGCTGGATTTGGCATACTTGAAGCAATCTTTCTTATAAAATGAAATTCAGCCTGTGCCAGCAAACCACCTATGAAGAAACCAGCGTGTCCAGGGACATGCCAAATCACACAGCTTTCCAAGTCCTCTGAATTATCATCTAGTATACTGGTTTCCTCAAAAAAAATGAGGAATGAGCACACCTCTGGTAGTGGCTGTGAGGTCTCACTGAAGAGAAGCGTTACAGCTGGGAATATTGATGTTTAAAGCAATCCCTCGGCCACGATCAGCAGCAGCACTTCTGCACTTCCCTCAGTGTTTTAACAAACACCTGCACTGATGAACTGTATGGAACAGAGCGGGTCGATCTTTACTGCCGCATGCTGCATGGGCTGAATGCAGCATCACGACCATAAACATAAGCAATAAGTTCAGCAATTAAGCAATTTTGTAGGGCACTTGCAGCTGAAAGCTGGCTGGAAGCTGTGCTCTGGGGGTGCTTGGCCCCCTCACAGGAGAGAAGACCGGGACGCTCACCCAGCATCCCCCGCCTGGCACCATCCCACAGCTCAGGAGCAAGAGCTGGAGCATCCTACGGTGGAGACTCGAGCAGCGCAACCGGAGGAGCGGCAACTTTAGAAAATAACTTGTGTCTGCTAAACAACTGCGTAACAGAAAAGTTATAACCTGCCCATTAGATCTCGTACTGGGCTGATGACCGAGCCTGGTGAGAGCTCAGGACGTGCTCCAGGCCCTGCTACCTCTTGCTCTTTGCGGGGCCAAGGAGCTGATGGTTGTGGTCGGGCTGCGGGCACCTGCCCGACCCTACCTTTTGCTCCTCAGCTCTCAGCTTTGGAGCAGCTCAGCTTCAACATATCTCCCACCTGCAGTTTGCTTCTGCGTCTGAAATGGGTGAAATGGGTTTTTCTCTTCCCTTGCCTTAAGCAATGACTTCAAGGGAACAGCGACTTGCAGGAAAAGCAACCCGCCTTCTCCTTAACTCGTCCGGGTGGAGGCTGCAGGTCAAGCAGAGCAGGACAGGGCCCTTGGGGACGTGTGTGGGGTCTTCAGACACCTCTGCTCAGTCTGGTAAATACAGTGGAAGCAATTTGCACCTCTGCAGCCATAAAGTGGGTTTGTCCTTTACTTGTGCTTTGGGGGATGGAGCCTCTGCCTTCCAAAATTGCGTTTTCTTGTCAGGTGAATAACGTGATACTATTTTAAAAAGCATAAAGGAAAGCGTGCAGATGATGCTATCTAATTTCCTCATCTACTGCAAACAGAAGATTTCTGGATCTATCATGCGGAGACACAATGCAAATGCTTTAGAGAGAGACTTTAAGCAGCTGGCGAAAGAAACCGACAGCATTGGACCGTGCAGATCAGCAGCCAAGGAAACCTCACCTCAGGTCATCGATCCATCTCTTCTCGCTGGAGATGCGATCATCCACCCTGAGCCCTCTTTCTCTTTACATACATGCTCTTTGCTCAAGCTCCAAGCATTGATTTACTGAAAAGTAGCTACGACAATTCGAACAGCACTTGAGAAAAAATGATGTATTTCCACGCGGTGAGTGCGAAGGCTCAGCGGAGCTGAAGGCGATGGGAGCACCCGGGCCAGCAATGCCCCAGCATACCCCAGCCTGACTCCTGACAAGAAGGCAACAGAGGTGCTCAGAGTCCAGCAGCAGATCAGAAAAATGCAACGCAAGCACAAATCGGTATGCTAGAGACCAAGCAGCCTCGCGCCAGAGCTTGCAAAGGAACCAGAACCTGAAGCCCAGCAGTGTACCGGTGGCGGCACGGGCAGCATGGGTAGTTCCTGGGATGGGACCACCTTGCTCTGCGAGCCGGGGAAGCGCTTCCCACCCCTTGTATTACACACATACAGCTTCCTCTGGCTCCTCCGCCAACGTGATCAGTCACGGTTCACGCACACGATGATGGGTTTTGAGATCAGCATCCCCGGAGGTACATCGCTGTAATATTTCCACCCAGCTTCTGGGGAGGGACCTTTACGTTTCACTCCAGTGCCGCTGTCTGCCCTGAAGGGAGGCACGGTCTCGTCATTCGCTCAGGCTGGATACAGTAGAACAGCAGATGTTCACAGCTGTGCAAAACATTTGCATTAAGCAAATTACCAGTGGTCACAACTGATGAAGGGCAACACTACTGCTTTTCTTTTTTTAGGCCAACTGCTCATTCCGTCTGCGTTTGTATCAGCCTGCTCCGCTCCTTGTGGCAGGGCTGGCAGGCTGCTCCTGCGCCCGCACGCGGGGCTGGAGAGGGAAGGAACAGGGGTCCCAGCAAGTTTGGCGTGCTGACCCTAGGCAGGCAATGCAATTTGGCAAAAAATCAATTCGACAGCTCCACGTATTTTGAATAGTCATTTTATCACAGCTTATAGCAGCTTCTGCTTTATCTTTGCATTCATCAGATAACAATTCAATCCTAAATTCTATTTTAAAATCTATTCCAAACTCTAAATTCTATTCTAAATTCTAGTCTATTCACCCCACTAATAATTACGCAACGAAAGATGAATAGATGTGTAGCAGTACTTCAAAGGAGACCAGGTCCACTGGCCAAATTCTGCTACTAAATGACTGACATTGCTATTTAACCCCGGACTTCTAGTCTTTTCAGTAAGTGAAATGAGGGTGAAAAGAGAGCAAAATTCCTATTAAATATGAATTACTGCATTAAAAATGAACTGATAATCTGTAATAATTTTTTATGTTTGAAACTCTCTATCTGTTTAAATTTACTCAGAGTGAGCAGTTTTGTTGTGCAGGTAGGAACAAAGCTGTCTGTAACTCACTGCTACCTTCTATGCTGCTCCGAGATTATTATTATTTTTTTTTTATGAAACAAAAACAGTCCATCAATGAGGAAAATGAATCTTTATTTTTTTCTCTAAAAGCAGAATCCATGTACATGTTTTTTTGTATGGTTTAGAAGGTGGCTTTAAGATGTGAATAATCACATCACAGAAATAATACAGAACAACCAGTGAAGGAATGAAGACCCAGTTTGACAATTGCTTTATCAAGTAGTCCAAACATTATTTTTAACTAATGTTTTTGCCGGAGTGGACTTCAGGACAATATTAAAATCTCACCTACTCAACACAAGTACAGAGATAATGAGGGGAAAAAGAACTACAAAACACAATTATTGCTGCTGTATCTGCATTTCTGTTTCCCTGCAGGATGTTCTGTAATATGCTGGTAAAACAGTTTTTAAATATCAGTTTCATTAAGAATGTCATTCAGATAAATAAAAAGTAACCAACCAGCCAACCTAACGTAGTAAATTAGATTTCATCTGAGACCAAAAGAACAAGTCGGCTTACAAAAAGCAGAGAGGTTTTGTTTCGCCCGGTGAAGAGTAGACTGCTACATCTTCGAAACACTGAGGATGGATGGGCTTAAACATCTAGAGTCGATTTGGTTTGTAGGTGTTCCCAACGACCACAAAGCGCAATCCTGGCCGAACGACCTGCCAGCACCGGTGAGATCTCACCTCCTTCTGGGAGCAGGCGGTTCCCCAGCTGTGCTCCCCGAGGCCCCAGTGCTCCCGCGCTTACACACATGCCGGTTTTACTCAGCTCTTCTCTAATGCCACTAAAATCGGCCCAGGAGGGTACTTGTGCTCAAGTCGGGCACATGCGTAAGCGTTCAGGAGACTGGGCTCTCGAGGGCTATTACGTCTAGGAGAGGGGACGAGAACTATTGCAATCATTTAGGTTAAAGGGTAGACGGAGTAATAAACACTTCGAGCACAAGTTACAACAACCCTTTAAGACCTGAAAATGGAAGCTGGAAAATTATTTAAAGCATACTCGTAACTATGAACAACACAGTGTATTTGATACTGCCTTTCCAAACATCTACTACATACTTCACACCTACCAGTGTATGACCTTGTGATGCACTGCAAGGAAAACCCAGCATACGCTGGGATGACGCACGTGCAAACAGGCATTTCAGGTGTCACTAGGCGACTAGATCACCAGTTTCTGATGAAGCCTGAAGATATATGAAATGTATTCCAGAACATCTAAGGATGAAGTCTGAACATCTCTCATGTTACCTAGCAAAAGGTTAGCTGGAACAATCATTTAACACAGATGGTTTTAGGATTAGTTACATGGTTAGACTAAACAATGTGCACGTACATATTTAATTTGAACAAAATTCTTAAACTATGTTTCTCTAAAATTTACAAAGTATATAAAACGCATGATTTGACATTTATAAAACATCAGCCCTTTTATAAAAAACAAAACAAGGCCATAGAGTTTTGTTTTAAGTTTAAATCTATTGGGTTTTTTTTTCTCAGCAGTTTTAGTTCCTATGATAAATAAAAAATATAAACAGCACTCCACCACGGCCTTATAATGCAAGGAATAAATTAGCAAGCGTCACACTGTAAATCAAAATAAATAATTTCTAAATTAATTTTATTTAAAAAAATGGTCTCTTTAATTGCACAGTATTTTAAATTTTCAGTAGCAATGAAAAGTCAGTTGGGTATTTTTCTAAATGCTCCAGAGAGTATGAAAGCATTGTGTCTCATTTTTCAAGCTTTACACATTGCAAATACCTTGGTCAAACCATCAACTGATAAAACTGATAAATGTTTTGGTAGTCTCTTACTGCAGCAAGATGCTGCGGTATCTCTCACCCAAGGCATTTAGTCCTCCGGCGCTCACCTTGCTGGGGCAAACACCCCCAGCCTTCCTTTCCAAGTGAGGTACTCCGGTTTACACTGATAGCTTTGATATTTTTGGAAAAGTGTTCACCATTAGCTACGACTTTCACAGCAGAACATCATCAACAGCTCAACAACAGTCCACATACTCCAAGGCTGCAAAAGTCCCCTTCAAGGGCTTCACCAGACTGGCACGCCTTCTTTTTGGGACGTCACACGAACGCATCGGGCTTTTGGATCTCCCCAGAGCTATTCTGCAGTGGAGGACCAAGCTACAGTTCAGACATACCAAAGAAAACAGGACACCTGAAAATACACGATCTTACCTCAGACTACTAGCAGTAGTCTTAAAACCACTTGCCAAGTATATGTGAGTGTGTATATATACATATATACATACACACACACTTAAAAAAAAAGAAAAAAAAAAGAAAAAAAAAAGAAAACAAAGCTATTAATACTATCATAGCCTGGGCATATTTAGCTCAAAGTTAGGTACCCATGGGACATATTTAAAAACTCTAAATATTGGTAACACGTTGTATACAAAACAGTTGTGGGCAGATCCCCAATGTAAATGTGCATTCAAAATACTGTGTATCTATGTCCTATTACTGATGTAGCTATAATAGCTTAGGATTGTATCTAAAAATACAGAGTTTCTGCTAAGTGTCAAAACAACTCTCAGGTACTGCAGACACGGGAAAGCGTTGCCCTCTTCGTAGCGGTGGGACAGGCCTAACTTGAAGGTACTTAATCCTTCACTGCAATTCTAGCTCTCAGCTGGGGCAAAGACACTACCACTGAGCTACCTTTACTGTTTAAGTAACACGGGATGTTACAGTTCAGTTATTTGCATCAGCGCAATTACATTGACAACTGTATTATTTGACCAGTACCGTTGCGTTCATGTTTGTTACTGGTGTCCTCTCTAAAGACTGTTAAATATACAGACTGATCTCTTCATCACGGAGGAGTTCACATGCAACTCCTCATTCTCTCTATTATCACAGCAAAACCAAAGGAAATATCAAGGCCAATATTTTGTCCACAGTAAATTTGCTTTACCAACATAAGAGAGTCTAAGGGGAACTACCACATCATTGCACAACATTAAAAACCACCAAATTACTCCTGTTCTTATACTTTTAAAGCATTTTCAGTGCTTAAGTACAAAGCACGGAACCTATTACAAGAATTCCCTACCAATCAACACACTTTCAGGGATTCAATACTGCATTAAAAGTAGGCAGAGGCAATCAATACTGATAACCCAGGTCTAGGCGCTGCAGCACACAGTCCCATGCGTCTCCTCGCACCATTTTAACAACGTGGCTAAGCCTGCTGATCCAATACTCTAGGCAAGACTGCTACATGTAGGTAGTAGGAAGCATTCTGATGCTCGTGTGATAGGGAAAAATATGAAATGCCTCTATTACATACATGTTTCTGTTCATGCTTAAAGGAATTCAACTTTTGGCAGAAGTAAATTCCTACATAAAAAATAAATGTAGAAACCCATTAAAAACACAAATACAATAATTGCATTATTAAAACAGCTGCATCTACACTATGGTGTAGTACTTAAATGTAATTCAATTTAAAAAAATCTTAGTGTACAACTAAGATGAGACCCATTTCCCAGTCCAAACCTCAGCGTCAGCGCTGCATCGATCTCTACATTAAAACACGCTCTACGGATGGTGACCGACCAAATCCAGGGAAAAACTGTTGCCACAGGTGAAGAGGTCCTCTCCCTAAACAGACAACGCAGGACAGATGGCGTAGAGCCCCTCCGGTATCGCCGCAGGGACAGGCGACGGCAGATCCCGCAGCACATCAGCGGTGGAAGCTGCATGAGCACTACGTCCTGAATTGGTTTGCTGAACATGGTTCAGATTATTGGATATGTCTATAAGCACAATGCTCTTCAGAAGCATTTACTGTATACCCAAACCCTACTCGCTGCAACACATGGTGTCACACAAGTAGTGAAAATGTCTTCGTATTCAAAGGTGCTTGGACATAATTTTCAGGCAGCATTTTACCTTTATTTTAGTGAGTTCCCACTACAAAGATTTTAGAAGGAAGAAGATGCCAATAGTTTCTTTTTTCTTTTTAATATGTGAAATTGAGACAGACACCTAAATAAATATCTACTTTTACTTACCTAAGTCTATTCTATGTCTGAAATCTCTAATTTTTAAATAAGGGATAAAATGTTGCCCAAAATACTAGTTAATAGTTATACATTTGTGTTTCTACTAAATCTACAAATCAAAATAGTTCTCAGTTAAAAAGATACAATTTGTATCAACAGTAAAAGGTACTTTCTGGTTCTTCAGGGCCTTACTTTAAATTCCAGCAAGTGTACCAAAATTATCAGCAGTAATAGTGTAAACTAGTGATTTTTTTTTTTTTTTTAACACTGAACATCATTACAATGGATGGAAACCTAAAACTGTCGGCAACTGACTATGTCACGTAAGTACATCTGACATCAATTGCAAAATCTATTTCTATTATATATATATAAAAAAGCTTACGAGGTGCTAGTAAAACCCATGACTTAAAACCAGAAATATCCCTTACTAATACTAAAACAGACTTGATTTGTCTGTTTCTAAAACTACACTATTTGTGGCAAGAATCAGGCCTACACGATGCAACAGGCCGAAAACTAACTTCAGGAACACATACAGTATCTTCTCTCCCTGCAACCCTCCCCTCCCCAACCAAAACAGAAAGGAAAAAAAAAAGTTTAAGTTATTATTTTGAGCTACAATATCATTACCATAGTGCAGTTAATAAATGTTGCATATCCTCAACACACAAAACCTTTTCAGGCCAGCCTTGATAAATAGCAAGAAAAATCAAACAGTATCTTAAATACAAAACTTGCATTGAGATAATTAAATTCATTTAAAAATGGGTAAATATTTTATGAAAAGCATATTTTATCCAGTACACTTGTGCAGTAATACAAAGAAAAAAACCACACGAAACAACTAAACGGGGCCCTACCATTTCAGGCCCCCTTCTACTGACCAGAAATACACAGACCTGGGTAAGAACACATGGGAACTGAAAGAGGGTGGCCTGGTTTGGGGAGGTTCTGAGCGTTTGCAGCTTCTGTTAGGTTCAAAGTGGGCTGCAAATTCTCAGCACCTTTGAAAATCAGGCAATAAGGCTTTTACCTTATCCAAAAATCAGTTAAAAAAAAAAAAAAGAATTTTTTTCCCCTCCTCTGATTGCATGTGATCTTACTAATTGACTGCATCAACAAAACATGTGACTACTTAAACAAAACAAAGCAAGCAATGAAAAGTGCCATACTATAAATTACCAATATACTGTTACCCATTTCACTGTTAACTGGTAACTTAATTATTTGTTTAAAAAAATGAAGTCAGTGCTGTCGTAAATCTTTGTTTCCTATAAACAGATGATTATAGCACAAAAAAGCTCACAAAAACAAACATACATACATACATACTTATGGTGTTGTAAAAAGTTCAAAAACTTGGCTTGAAAATTGCCTGCCAGAAGTAGCAAAATCCTCTTTCTGCAGGTTGTTTTAATACCACTCAGCCCAAGGACAAACATCCAGCAAGTTAAAAAAAGAAAACAAAAATCCCAACAACATGTAACAAGGATAGAAAGTGCTGCATATAAACCCCTGATGCACCAAAGATTATAACCAGAGACCACAGATTTTTTATATATATATATATATATATATTAATTTAAACTGGAACATTCTCCAGCTGTGAAAATAGCCATTTAAAAATTTTCAAACTAGAACACAAAACATATCCGGTACTTCCAATGCATGGGGCTATACATACAGACTCCATGATACAGTATTTCACATAAACGGATTACTATATAACCTCCTTGCTGAGAAGGAGATCCCAAATGCTATTGTAGCAAACCTCCCTCAGCATTAGAGCTGAGCTGAAAACTACTAGACACCACAAAGATGCATCATCTCTCAATAACCTAGCTGAGATTTTTCCACTAAGATGGCTGCAGCGAGCTGCTGAGCGTCCGTCACGTGAGGGTTCTTCTTCATAACGATCCTCACAAGATCAGGGGGGAAGATGTTGCAGAGGTTAATGTAAACCTTCTCCCGGGTGTCTTGGTGCCTTGGAGGGTCTTGAGGGATTCCACAGTAAGGTACACGCCAGGTCTGGTCCTGCTGTTCAGGTAAGCTTTGGAAGGCGAACTGCTCATAACATGGCTGTGTGGGGTTAGTTGGCAAGGAGTAGGTCTGGCGGTAGCCATATGCATCCATCCCGTAACTCTGCCTATCCCAACTTCCAAGCCCATCTTGGCCAGAATAAGGCTTTCTGTGTCTTAATGGAGAATTATCATATAAACGCGAGTCCGAAATGCTGTCTATTCTCGTGGACACGAGGGCTCTCCCCAGATGCATGGTCTTTGAATGTGACGAACTCTGAGACGTAGAGTAGTCATTCGGACAACTGGAACGAGCACCAACTGTTGGATGCTGTAGATGCACAGCCATGTATGGAATCGGAGGTTTGTGGTGATGCTTTGGTTCTTCGTGACTATAGCTTTGCACTCGTGTGAGAGGCTCGTGGTAGCTCTGTAGGAAGGGCTGAGTGTTAAGGCGGCCATGGGGGTGCATATGTTGGCACTTCAAGTTCTCCTCTAGCTGTGGGTCAGGTGAACTCATGTAAGAGCGATCGCTGTAACCCACATAGGAATCACTACTGCCACAGCTAACGCTCCCTTCGCTGCTGCAGTCGGAAGCTACAGAGCTAATCCTATAATCTGCGTCCACAGAGAAGCGCCTTTCAGGACTACGCGGACCAGATATACCTAGATTTGAATATGCACTCAGCATAGAGTAATACCCTACATCCACAGGAGACTCACATTTTGGATACTGGTCATAAGGCATTGGTGTTCCGTGATTTTTGGTTGCCATCATCACTGTAGGATACTGTCCCTGTGGTCTTTGATCCTGAGGTGGGAAGTGAACTCCGGATGGAAGGCCGTTAGTTAAAGGTGCAGTACTTTGGGGTTTTGCAGCAGAGGAACTTGGCATACTAACTAAAGAAGGTACAGACCTGGTTTCCAATTTGTTTTTGGTGGGAAGCTTTTCCTCCAAGTCTTGATAGACTTGAGTCCTTATACTAGGATCCGATTGCCTCTTTGGAGCAGCACGCTTCAGCTCAGAAGTGCCATCATTTTTAGTGCTACAGGGAACACTATTGCTTTTTACCAGTCCTCCTTCACTTGTAGTTTTGGCAGCTGTGCTTCTAGACATGGCACGAAGTTCATCAGCTACAGATCGCTGAGGCTGATTTCCTCTTTCTGGATGATAGTATTTGCATTTGTGTCCATAGGTACATTTCTTCCCTATTAATACAAACATAATCAGATTAAAAAAAAACTTCAACCAAAATCTGTTAATCATCAAACAATGGAAATGCCCCTCATCCTCATTTAAAGTTTTACTGATGATTTGAAAGATCTTGCAAATGGTTTTGTGCGACACACGGTGAGATCTAAGATCTCCTCTCTTGTATCGTAGGGAAAAAGCAGCAGTGGTAGTGTGCCGCAGCTAGTGCTCTAGGAATGCAGACCAACACTACCAGCCGCACTTTCAGCTGAACATGACACTGTCGGTGTGTCTGTACACACCTGCTGTATTGGGCCAAGGAGATATACAGGCAGAAAACTTAACAGGGAAGTCCCACAGAGTTGTAAGATGAGCAGGTTTCAGCTCAGTCAAGATGGTAGTGTGCCTGTAGGAATGCTCAGTAGCTCAACTTCAGACAGCTCAATCAATTTTCTGGAAGAAAACTTAGATGTCTTATGACCAAATCACATTAGAAAAGGGCATTCTGGAGCCTGCAGAATTCAGGTGCTGTTTTGGATCTATTCCTACGAATGATTAATAAAGTTGCTCCTTTAGTTCAAGTAGTAGATAGAAATGTACTCTAACTAGCACATGAAAAAAATCACTTCAGTTTCCACCATCAGCTCAGCATTTCAACCATTCTCAGGCTAAGACAACAATGTAAAAACCTCTGTTAAAAAGCTTTTATTTTTGGCAGTGTTAAAATAAAGCAGGAGCTTGGATCCCTAGTCCCAGCAGTGCAGAAAACTGACGAGTTAAATCAAATTACCATATGGACACGGTTGCTTCTTATGTTCTGGCACAATAGGCTTCTTCCTAAGAAAATTGTCCAGGCTTGGACCATGGCGGCCAAGAGGATCATCAGGAGGCATAAATCTATAAAGCAAAAAAAAAAAAGTATTATGGAACCAAAAAAGCCTTTTCATATTCCTCATGCAATGACCAAGAACCTCATGACTGCGTCCTACACCATAACCTGCCATGCTGACACTTTTAAGACTGGGTAGTTTGAGAGCTGTTTTGAAAGGCAACCTTTCTGCTGCAGGTACTGCCTGAGAGATAAGTCATAGAAAGAGACTGCGTGGATACCCCTAGTCTGCTTCAGACACCTTCAGTCTAGCTCAGCTGACTGCTCTGTGGCAAAGCAGGGCACTCCTAAACCATTCCTAAACCAAAGTAAGGGCAGCAATACAGGCAGCGATTTCTTAAAACGCCACAACTAACTTTGCAAAACTGTGCTCACTCTCTTGGGAGTCTTGCATCAGTATTTAGGCACTCAAATACAAGTGTTTGCTTGGCAGAGTACTGAGTCCCTCCCACTACAAGAAGCCACTAGTAGTAACAGCAGTTGATCTGTATGCCGTGGTAAGAAGATACCATAGATGGATCTAAGCAGGCAGTTGAACTAGAGACCTCCTGAGGTTCATTCCAACATGGGTTTTTCTATGACTCTAGGATTTAGGAGTCTAACCACAGGCACTCAAAAATGCTGGCTCAGTATATCAAGAGAACTGGAATATTATACCATAGCATACACCAAATATAGCATATACGTTGGCATACACCAAAAGGGGAAAAAAATAGCATAAAAAGATATAAAGATATTGTTATAAAAAAGCTCTAGCAAAAAACAGAGTTCAAGTACTTTTAATCAGAGGACCAAATCTATGATTGACTATTCCTCCTGTTTTCCTGCATGTACCTAGTGATTTGGGTGTAAGATAAGAAACTCATACAAGTCTTCAAACTGTCCTTTCCTCAATTATTTTAGAGGTACATATAAAGATAGAATGACTTACTTGTCATTAACAAATGAATACATCAGCAAGCGTTCATCTATGAACTTCTTCCATTCAGGCTTTTCATTAGCTAGATCCCTGTAGTTATCATTAGAAACAATGATACCATCTGACTCAAAGGCCAACTTCACTATAAATCGGTCATCGTAGCATACCACCCTTCTCCCTTGCACTCGGCGGGATGGTGTGAACACAAGAATCTTCTCCTTTTCTAATTTACGCAAGATTTCTTGGTCTACAAGGAATAAGAATCGAAAGTTAAAAAAGAAAAAGAAAAGAAAAAGATGTTTGTTTAATCTCCAAAGACATTAGATTTGAGGAAGAAAATCCAAGCATTTAGGACTAAACATGTCTTAAACAGTTATAGTACAGCAGAAGGTGTCTGATGTATGACATATGAAGTTACAGTCAGCAGTCAACTGGCAATACTTTCAAAAAAACCCCCAAACAAACCAAAACCTCATACTCCACACAATTTCTCTAAGACCAACACAAGGGACCTTGTTCATGTTGCTGTGGTTAAAAGAAACACTACTTATCAAAATGCCTGTGAAGAACTCCTCTGGTTGAGGAGGGGGAGAAAGAAAAATCTTAAATCTTACTCAATGTTTCGGGAATAGGAGGGCTACACTCAAGTACAGCCAAGGGTTTCCCATAACTGAGCTCCTTGGTAAAGACAGACCCTTTGTGGTACCCAGCAAGAAACAGATTTTGAAATAATTCCAGTAGCTCACACTAATGGGATTGCCTCAGGAGCTTCTGCCCATCAAGAGAAGGGGTTACTACCAGTACCCACAAGGACTAGAAAACCCACACTCAGGCTCTTCACAAACGTTAATAGCATCCCCCAAAAAGATGTCAAATGTCATCCTGTAACCAAGAGAAAATGTGGAGTTTTTTTGTTTGTTTTATTTTACCTCCAGTAATAGTTCAGAACATATCTTTCCTTGAAGGGTTTACAGTTTTATATATAAAGTCTTAGCAAATCCAAACAGATTTCTCTTTAATCCTGCTAAATAAGTGTTTAACATTTTATCTAACTCCTTCTTGTCCTACACAGTCCGTAAATCACCTATCCAAAAGCATTTTCTCTTTCTCTGTGTGGGACCTGGAGATCCCGAGGAGCTTTGAAAGATGGCCTAAGGAGGTTGGTCTGAACTAAGATACTGCATGTAGCACCAGTGCACCTAGCACTGAAGCACATACCCCTTGTGTCGATTCTCCTAGCTATCACTCTCCTCAGAGCAGACAAGCTATGAAAGAAAAGTAAACAAAAAGCTAGGCAACATCTAAAATGGCAGAAGATGCTTGTGCAGTGAAGATGAGTCACGGCTCTTAATAATGGCTTAGATCTCAAATAACTGTTTTGTAGCACAAGAAACTTGACAGGGAACATGTTCCATCTAGAAAAAAAGACTCCACCAGGAAGAAATACAGCATTAATATTACATATAAGCAATAGATTTGATACAAGCATTTATCTGCTTAGTAGAAAAAGCACAAGGTTTTAAATGAAATCCAACCTTTTTGTATTCATACCCATCCCGCGCCGCCATGTGGTAAATGATGAATAAGAGTGTGATGGAAGGTGATTTTTTTTCCTCACTAAGAATAAAAAAATTTGCCAGGTAATAATATTGGCAATATTGGTAATAAGATTGGCAGGTAATAATAAGAAAGATGCAGCTGTTGTTTAATCCACGAAGCTTCTCACAGATACTGACAGTCTAGAACCATCCTCAGGTTAGTCATCTAAGACTTTTTCAAAATTCCAGGTGGCCACATATTTCAGGTGCATATCTCTGGAAACGGAGTGTCAGCACAAAACTGCACCAGTTTTGTATTCCACAAAACTGGTAGCAAACAGGCTCCCTGCATCCTGATGAGAAAACTGAAGAACTTCCGTTTTACAGAAGATACAATAACCTTCTTGGATCTTCCTCTCATTTTCAGGGTCCATGATGACACACAGCAAACTGATTTTTCATTGCTAGACAACTAGTCAATTCTAAGTCTTGCTGCTTTCTTGAAACTCCTTTTGGGGCTTCTAGCCCTGTCCACAGCTCTAGCAGATGTCAATTTATTTCTAAATAGCCAAATCTTTATTACTTAGCCAATGCTCTTCTCATACCTCAAACACTAGCATAGTGAAAGAGAAAGGCTTCAAGAGAAAGGCTCCACACTGCCTGTGATGAGGGGAGAACAGCAGCTTTCCAAACATTTTCTTTCATTAACATGATATATTCTAGTAGCAATCAAGCAAATGAAATGAAGTGTTGTGAAGATCTTTCCAGGTATTTCAAAATGCACGTGGTAATCAAAACATGCTTCCATATTCTTTTAGAAGCCATTATCTACTACTCTCAAAAGCTTCCCTCTCTTTAAAGGTAGCCAGGTTTAAAAAACAAAACAAAACAAAACACGCCCCCCCCCAATCCCTCCTCCCCCCCTAGAGTTTTTTTTAACCCCAAATTCTCCTCTGCTTCAACTTTAGGGCAGAGGAAGGATGACTCTCCAGTCTTCACACAGAATCAATCAGTTTGATCAAGAAATAAATGCCTCCACCAATTTTTTTTTCTAGATAAAAAGGTTCAAAATTAAGATTTTGAAAAGCTATCTAACTTGTTAATAGTAATGATGAAAAGGAGAGCCGTTCCCTTTCTGTCAGGATAATTCCCGTAACCCCAAGCGCAGGCAGTGACTCACTGCAGGTGACTGGCAGACAGGCCAGCCTGGCAGAATCTGCTCACCACAAGCAAGATCCCCCAGTGAATCACTAACTTCAAACCTCTTTGCTGCTAATGCTACATGGGCGTAACAGATTTAAAAAACGGCAATTACATTCTTCAAGAAATAAGTAGCAACGTTAATGGAAAATTTATCATGTGAGCAGGAAAGGAGCACTGGGAGAGGGCATTGCTTTGTCTTTTTCCTTCCTGAAGATCGCAGTGAAGTTACTACACCAAAGATACTTTCTATTATAGTCTTTCACTTCTAAAGATATGTTCATTTGAGCAGTAGCACTCATGCTGTGCAAAGCATCAAACAAACCAGCGAAGGTGGAACAGAGCTTACCTGTGATAAGAGCATCTGGTCTTGACTGTTCTTTCCTCCATGCTGGCACAAACACTGTAACGTCCTTGTGGCCTCTTTCCAAAAACCAGTCTACTGCCAATTTGATTCCTCGACAAGAAAATACTTCTTTGTTCCCGTGGCTGAAACACACATTAAAATTCCTTATTATATGACTTTGCTTTTCTATGACTGTAAACGGAGCACAGTGAAATGCGTATCTCAAAGCCATGCTCTTCATTTGCGCCGTGGTTTCTAAAGGCAGCTGGGAGTCAGTCTGAGCCTTGCCCAAACATGGCCATCACTTGCAAGATGGTGTGGGAGAGGGATACTAAATCTGCCAAACGTTTTTAGCATCTGTACACAGATTCGAAAAGTAAGGAAAAATATAAGTAGAGAATGTTAAAAATCCTCATAGCCCAACCAAAAGTACGGGGTATAATGGGCACCACGGAGACTTGATGAGGGAAAGCAGGAGGCCTGAAATACTACATGAAAGAGTGCAACGTGTTTAGGAAATGCCAGCAGATGGGTACAGAGCACCGGTGTGCACGACAGCAGGGGAAGAGACAGCAGATCCCCACTGCAGGAGCTCTGTGATGTCCCATCTCAACAGGGAAAGAGAGAGGAGAAGGACTCCAAGCCCAAGGGGAAGGCAGGCGCTCTGCGGGACAGATTAGGCAAACTGGAGAGACTGTCCAAAATCAACATGACAAAACTAAGAATTTGCTTAGTACTGCACTTCAGAAGGAGAAATTAATTGTGTATTAAAAAAGGTGTGGAGAGGCAGTTCAGCAAAAACTGATCAGACACAGGCAAAACAAAAGATGTGCATCTGTTGTGCAATAACTGTCTGAGGTAAGGCAAGAGACGCAATTATGTAATTTTCTAAAGGCAGATGAGCCAACTTCTACATCCAGTTTCAGGCATGACATATTACAAAAGACACAGAGGAACTAGAAAGAATCCAAAAGAAAGTGAAACGAGACCTGTGGGGAAAGGCTGAAGGAAGTGCATTTAGTTAATCTGGAAAAAAAGGCAGCCTGTGGAGGAACAAAACAATCTTCAATATATAGGAGGTAATCAAAATAGAGAACAGCAATCAGCCGTTGGGTGTCCATGGAAAAGTTTTGGTAGCAGGGGGCTGCAGGGTGGCATGCCAGGCATGCCTCGCTCCAGCCAGCTCCACAATGGAGGAGAAGGGAATGAGGGAACACCAAGGCCAGAGGAAGAGGAGGTTCTCCACGGGGAGCAGGTACACTCCCAGAGGCACTGCAGCCTGTGGAGAACAGGAAGAAAAGCATGAGAGGAATGAGCGGCAGAGAGAAATCGCCGTGTCCTGACCCCAAGCCCCGGCACCGTTCACTGCCTCTCTGAAGGGACTGAGTGTCACCTGTGGCCATGACAAGGGGAAGAAAAGGTGTCTGGAGTGAAGTGAGCTTGGGAAAAGGAGACGATAGACGTTTTTCCCCCTAAGTATTTTAATGTTTGTCTTTTTTGTTTCCCATTATCTGAATCAGTAATTAAATATTTATGTTAACCTTCCAACTGAAATAGTCTAGTCTATTCTAAATTCCCCAAGTTGAGTCTGTTTGACATTCAACAGTACTTGGTGAGTGATTTCCCTGTCATTATTTTGACCAATGAGTTTTCTTGCTCCTGTTCGTTCTGTTCACTCCCCTGTTCTGTGGGGGGGAGAGAGCACCCAAGTGGGTGGGTGTCCGGGTGCCCCCTGGAGCCAACCACCATACTCCCACTGGGTAAGGACAGAAAAGTCCTTAGCTAGTGTAAGGAACAGTTAAGCAGTATGTTAGAAAAAGCTTTCTAACTGATCAATGGGACAGTGTGCCTATGGATTTGGGGATCTCCTCACTGGACACTTTGCAGAACAAGTCACACAGCTCCGCTGGGGCCAGTCTGGGTTCTCCATGCACAGGAGGAGAACAGCAACTTTTCTGAGGTCTCTCCCAACCCCACACCTCGGGGTAGCAGAAGAAACACAGGGGCACAGCAGCAAGCTTTTGCTTGGCTGGCTTGTCATGTATAGCATGTATGCCACAATCTGCTTTCCAGAAAGGTAAAAGACCATTCTTTCACCATGGAGTGATGTGTGAAGGGGACAATATGATGATGGATAGACAGAGGGATCCTAAAAGGTCCTCCTACTTGCATGTTTTGAGGTAAATAAAAACACCAGAATGTTACACAAAAACCTTTTTTTGTTTTTAAGTAGGACCCTTTTAAAGTACCTACTATTTCCAGCTTTCTAAAACATAGCACTGCTGTATGTTCCCTGATACTTTAGGGAGCTTGAGTAATTGTGAGATGAACAGAGTGACACAGTAGAAGTGAGAAAAATTTTGAAACAATGTTCAGATTCCAGAAGCCTGTGAAGGAAGTATCATACACATTCACTTGTATCTAGGTGTGGAGAGAGAATGAGTCATGGCTAACAACTCTTGCAAAGCATCATCCTCAGCAGAGGTTGTGTTGAAGGTCACAGGCCCCAAACAAAACAAAACAAAACAAAAAAAAGGGGGGGGGGAAAGAGGGAGGGAGGGAGAGGGGGAAGAGCCCACTACCATTGTCTGGATTTAAGCGAGGAACTGTACTACTCCCCTTCCAATGATGCTGGAGATGGGACCTGGAAACATAATCTTACACTAAGGTATTGCAATTGTTGCCGGCTATAATAATCAAAGTTTGTAGACCTTAGCTGGCACAGAGTAGTCCAAGGATAGTTTAAGTCCATCTTCTGTGCCTATAGGGGCATACTAGAACACTGGCAGAAGCAAGACATCTATGTATCTTAACATCCTGTTTAGCTATGGGTATAGCCCTCTGCAATAATACATTCCCTGTTTTGTATGGTAATATCATGTAATACACTGTTGTAATAACACTGTAATAACAAAACATATCAATATTTTTTCTAGGCATTGTTTTATACTATACAATTATTCTTGTGCCTGTTTGGTTGAAAGAGTAGTATCTTTGTGTATGTCATAACTTCCCAGGAATGGGAAGCCAAACCACACATGTATGTCACATTTAAAACGCACATGCACACATGCATAGAAAAAATGGCCAACAGTATTTCCAGCCATGGGAAGTCTAATTACATCTCCCTGTGACAACACAAAATCAGGACATTCGGGTGCATTCAGTACCCAGTGGGCAGCCATAAGGCCTCCTTTGCAAAGCCTGAGACAC
This sequence comes from Mycteria americana, assembly GCF_035582795.1. NCBI lineage: Eukaryota > Metazoa > Chordata > Aves > Ciconiiformes > Ciconiidae > Mycteria > Mycteria americana. The sequence goes on from NC_134365.1 coordinate 203,593,818, forward strand.
AAGAAGTTACTGTTCATGCTATCAGCAGGTCACGTGCAACCATAAACATATTGCAATCCATTTTAAAACAGTCAGGAAGGGCTTGTTCCAGCTATTAAATTCCAGTGAAATCACTGTACTGTTATTACTTTAAACAATCTCCATGGTTTCAAATAGATAAAGCCACTTTTCACTCCTGACAGCAAACAAGCGTTTTGTTAGACTGCATTTTAGTTACAGTGTGTTTCTTCCCATAAGTCTGAGAAATCATTTCTGGAACGAAATCTTGGCCTTTCTCAAAGAAATAGACATTCTTGCCTATTGCTTTCCATAGGGTTGGAATTCAAGCCACACTTTTAAAGGCAGAGGAAGGACCAGGCAGTTCAGCTCCTTAGATTTCTCTTGCCTAATACAGACCAATAAAATTCTTTCATCCAGAACATAAATTTTAAATACACTTAAACTCTAAGAAACAGGAATGGGAAATGCATTACAATGCATACTAGCTTTTCTGCATTGCTGAGCAAGTGCATTTATAGCTTGAATAAATGTTCACTTTTTTTTTCTGCTCCTTTTCAGACACATGCCTAAGCTGGTATCTGAGCGGATACAAATTCCAAGAAATTTAAATGATTAGTGAGAAAGTCTGTGAAAAAGATGTGCAATTAAAATTTGTTCTTTTCTTCTGTTTTGTTGTCATGCAGATTTGATGCTCTCCTTTTTGTGATCTTTGTGCTTCATCAGCTTTACGATACATCATATGGTGGAAAGACTGAAATCATGCTTCTTCCTCTGTCTTTTTTCCTTCTGATTAGTTGTAAAGAAGAGGAGAAATGTTTGTACTTCTTTCTTTGTCAAGAAACTTTCCTTTAGAAATGTCTTCCCAATTATTACAAGTATGTGAAAGCTCAGAGCAGTCAGGATGACAGCTGTAGCCCTGGGTGAGACATTGGTGTATTCTGCTTTGGTTCTGTTTGCTGACTATATTTAATCTACCACTCTGAGTTGAAGGAAGATAAAGTATATTCCTTAAGACGTATCTATTTCCTTCATACTATGCACGAACGATTCTTTTTATTGCCACTTGTATAATTGACCTGTTGATAGCTGTGTTTTATTTTTAAAAGAAAAAAAAAGGCAATATAACACTTCCTGAGCGAAAATCAATCATGCATTTTCTAGGCTAGCAGAGTTAGTACAAAGTGGTAAAATATGATGAGAACATTTTCATTTTCTCTGTTACCCTCCTAGCCCCCAGATGAGATTTTCAAGTGACTAAGTCTTGGAAAGAGTTGTGGTATATTTCTAAAACACTGACTACTTACAATAGTTGCAAGACTTCTGGCATGCTCTAACCCAATACTCAAACCAACACAGAGCTTTCAGATTTTGAAAGCTACAAAAAACATACACACTGATGACAAGAGACATTAGAGCTGAGGTCTACAGTAATGTCTGTTGTAATATATATACAGGTTTTTATACAACTGAAATCCGGACACGTCAAGATACTTCCCATGTAAAAGCATATTGATTAAAAGCAGGAATAACAAAACTAAAACACAGATCAGCCTAGTAAATTTAGAGAGTTACCAAACTATTTTCTTCCACCATGTTATAGGAACAAAACAGTGTTCAGTCCACAGCATAGAGAGGTAAGAATTTCCACCCTGTATCAGATTAGTGACTCAGTAGTCTGGCAGCCTGGTTTTGTCACTAGCCTCATCCCTTGTTTTAATTTTTTTTTAAAAGCCTCACTAATTTCCTAATCACAGTAATAATTTGTCCCAAAGCATTTCTCAGTAACCTGGGCCTTCTATCAGTCTTGCATTTGTTCCTTATATATACATTTTGGTGCCAACATGAAATGGATGAAACAGTTCCCAAATGTTTTTTTTCCATTAGCCCATGACAAATTACCCCAATGCTTTGAGGTATTTGAAGGAAAAAAAGCCTTGGAAGCTGTAACACCTTTGAAAACATCTTTCGTCTGTAGGGCTTCCAATGCCGGGGCACTCTACAGAGCATGGCCAGTGCGGTTGCCAGCCAGACACACACGTGGGTGTCCGACCGAGCAAGAGTCACGCACTCCGCAGTCAGAGGTCAAAACAGGCAACGAGAAGCTATACTCAAAGCTACCAGTGACAAGCTCCTATCCACATGATCGTCACTTGTTGGAAAAACATTTTAATCTATTCCTTAAAGTGACTTCTCAAAATAACCTCAGAACAAGTCAGGCTACAAGGAAAATGCTGCATTAGGCAGCCAGTGCCACTGAAAGATGAACGTCTGAATCAAGGTACCAAGGCACCATCACATCTACCAAGCTCAGCAACACACACCCTGAGAAGAGGCTAATGCAGCTAAATTGTTTGTTAGATTGTTATAATACATATGCAATTAAATTGCCAGATGTAAACTACATCTGGCATAGACGAGACAAATCCAAACCATCCTTTGTGTGACTCTGCAGGGAGTAATTTGCAGTTGTGGACAAACTCCTGTGTAGAAAGGATATCAGCAAACCTTTCACTACGGCCAAATGACCTGCCTTGTGGTTAACACGGAGGTCAGGACTCAGTTGCCTAAACAGAGATGTCTAATGCTGGTTTAGGCACCTTTGGGTATCTCACACTTCCTCCGGCTGACTGCCACTCCCGAATGGCACTGGGGTCTCTGTCGCATCTGTCAGGCCTGGGTATATGTTTCTGATGCCACCAAGCACCTAGAACATTCACAGCTGGCAGGATGGCTGAGCATGAAGGCTGTAAAAAAACCCCTGTAAAATACCTGTCTTAAGTGGGAGTGCATTTAACTAAAAAACAAAACCCCCAAATCAGCATCTTCCTCTCACAAATAAAAATTAAGTATGCAATGGTTATCTCACATTGTGTTTTCCCTTGTGCAATGAAGTACCATCAAGCACCATTTAAATATACAGGCCAAGGTTTTCCAAAAGGGGAAACTGAAGTGCATCACCTCCATGGACTGGGAATCCTAACAGTGAAGTTTTCAGAAGAATCTAATTGCTCAAAACAAGATTCATTAATTTCAACCTGCAAACCCAGATGGCACATGATCAAAATACTTCAGTGCTTTTGCCTATATCATCTGAAAGTGGTTGTCTAAAAATTATAATACAGCAAGTAAAATATCCAATTATTTCCTTATCAGTGTTGTCTTCATGTTGCGCTCTCTGTAAGCACAGCAGACTTCTTTTTGCCTGTATGTTTTCAATACAATGTTTTATGTACATTTACATAAAATTTGAAACTCATTCTGTTCACTGTTAGCAAGGAAAGTCTGAAGGCACCCAGGGTAGCCAGGGAAAACTAGCAAACATGGAACAGAAGCAAATGAATAAAATAGTTAAATTTTCCCACTGTCTTTGTAACTAACAACTCTGTTCCTTATTCTTTACTTCTTGGTGGCAAAAGCCTGACTTTGATTCCAGCAAAGAAAAGAATCACAGCAATAACTAATTTCAAGAAATTTTCAGCATCCCAACCTTATCCTTGAAAAGGACAAGCAAAGGAAAAGGACTGTGCAAATATGCTGCAGCATATTTCTCTCTTCAGAAGGAACTCCCTCTCTCTCAACCTCAGCAGTAAAGAGAAGTCTTAAAATGAAGGGGCAAAAGAGAACCTCAAAACCTTGCCTCTGCTGCCTCATGGAGAAACAGGACCTTCTCCCCTTCATTCCAGACTGCGGAGGCTCAGCTGAGGATGTTGGGGATGCATGAAGAGCAGGTCCAAGAACACACTGGAGAACAGACAGAGGTAGAGGTGAAGAGCTGACGATCTGCTGTTGCTAGAGGGGCACAGATCACCTTCTTTCACCTACCTTAGTTATGTAAAGGGAAAATTTAGGGTAGCTTAAATCTCATCACATAGGGATACAGAACTACTATTGACTGAAATGTGTTATCTGTCTAGTATCTATGCTGTGCAGTTTACACTAAATAACATCCTGAGTACATCATTATGTACAATGCTTTTCTTACTCACGTGGACTAAGGTTCTCAATGAAGATTTTGCATTACAACATCGTCATCTACATGCAAACCTCAGCCCCCTTATGAAGCAGGGTTAGAGCTACACAGTTCTCTGCTAAGCCAACATAGGTCACTGCTCAGGTATGGCACGACTGAATCCTGGGTCCTATCCCTTAGTCCAGCCTCACTCTCAGCTGGGGGAAGTGTCTGTCAAGAGCTCCACAGCTGCTCTAGGGGACTGTCTAACTTGCTGTTCAGCTCTGATTTTAAGTTTACACACACACACAGAAAAATCAGTCTCATCTGTAAGATCGTTCTAACAAAAGACTTTGTGTGTGTTAGGCTTAAACGTGTAGTCATCTTTCCTCTTCTGGAAAAGGATTACATCAACACCATGAAAGCTAGAATAATGAAAGAACAAGACCAGATTTGAAGCATCCCATAGAAACTAAATGGCAATTCTTCAAGTCATAGCCTGCAAAAGTCACCTTTCTGCTATTAGGAAGCTGAATCAACTCATTTTGCAGCCGCACAGTCACTAGATGAGATGCAGGTAAGAAAGCATCCCTGGCAGTGAGATAGAGGTGAGGCTGAAAGCAATGAGTCTGTGACACTCATTCGATGTTTTGTGAAACAGAATCCTTAATTAGTCATGCAATGGAGAGGCAGGGCAGCATGCAGTGTTTGATCCCTCCAGAAGAGGACAGCTGTCTCATCCTACTTGTATTATTGGACATCACTCACCTCAGCTTTCTCCACAAAACTTACCTCCCCCATCAAATACATCCTTTAAAGGAGAATTAGCAGTTCTTATCTAGAATAATTCTAATAGTAAATGGTATCATCAAGTACACGTATTACAACAACACAGGAGTAAGAACATAGATCACAGTCTACCCATTTCTGTGAGAACACGTGAGAGAGCTCCCAAGAATATCTCTCAAAAGACTATCTACAGTCTTGCTTAGGGCACAGGCCTATTTCCCTTTAGCAACTCCAAACTGAACTCACTGGCCACAGCTTGGAAAAGTAAAGAGGAAAGAAAAGAATAGACTGTGCCAATTTATAGGTTAGTTACTCATAACAGGACTCTGGACATTTAGATAGAGAAATCTGAACAAGATTGTCTGAACTGCACGTGAATTCCTGTATCTCCCCCACCGCTTTGAACATTGTTCTTTTACATGTAAAAGCTGCAATATTTCCTTTTAAGTATTCAAAGTGCTTATTTACTATTACCTATTTTCTTGAAGAGGAAAGGACAGATCCTGCCAGTAAACAACTGGTTGCACAGCTGGTGTCAGCAACTGGGACTAATCTTTTACAAACACAGGACTTGCATTGATAATCAAGGACTGATTTCTAGGAAAAGGTGGGATCCACTTGACCGAGCAGAACAAAAGCATCTTTGCCAACTGGCTGACCAAAAGCAGAGCAAAAGTGTCTTTGCCAATAAGCTGGCCAACACAGCAAGGCATGAGCAATCCAGGAAGTTTCTGGAGTGCATTGATGATAACTCCTTAACATGGGTGATTGAGGACCCACCAAGGGAACCTGCTGGACCTCAAACTTACAAGCAAGGAAGAACTGGTCAGAGATGTGAAGGTCAGGGGCAGCCTTGGCTGCAGTGACCGTGAGTGGTGGAATTCAGGATCCTGTGAAGAAGGAGCAAGGCAAAAAGCAGGATCACAACCCCAGACTTCAGGAGAGGAGGTTTTGGCCAGTTCAGAAGAATCCCACATGATATGACCCTAGAGAGAAGAGGGGCACAGGACAGCTGGTTGATTTTCAAGGATCACCTCTGCCAAACTCAAGATTGGTCCACCCTGACGTGCAGGAAGTTGGGCAAAAGTGACAGGACAAGACTTTCCCTCAGCAGAGGTTAGGAAACACTGAAAGGGGACATTCCCAAGCTGCTGGGCCCTGATGGGATGCACTCAAGGGTGTTGAGGGAGCTGGCTGATGACATTGCAAGGCCACTCTTGATAATCTTTGAAAGACTGTGGTGACTGGGGATGTTCCTAGAAGAGAGAAAATATCCCTTCTGTTTTCAAGAAAGGCAAGAAGGATAATTCAGGGAACCACAGGCTGGTCAGCCTCACGTTGATCCCTGCAAAGGTGATGGAGCAAATCCTCCTGGAAGCCCTTTCCTAACAAATTATGTAGATTGGGTGAAGGTGATTGGGAACAGTCAGCATAGATTTATGAAGGGGAAATATGCTTGACCTACCTCATAGCCTTCTACAGTGAGATAACTGGCTCAGTGGATTAGGAGAGCAGTAGATACTGTTTATTGTGGCTTTAACAAAGCTTTTGACACTGTCTCTTATAACATCCTCAATGACAAACTAATGAAGTACAGGCAAAATAAGAGGACAGACAGGTGGACTGAAATCTGGGTGAACTGCTGCACTCAAAGGGTTATAATTAATGGCATAAAGTCCAGCTGGAGGCCAGTCAGTATTGGTATACCCCAGGGATTGATACTGGGGCAAGCATTGCTTAACATCTTCATTACTGACCTAGATAATGGGACAGAGTGCACCCTCAGCAAGTTTGCAGGGGACACACAACTGGGAGGAGTACACTACATGGGTGTACTGCCATTCAGAGGGACCCTGGCAGGGTAGAGAAATGGGCCAACAGGTACCTCAGCAAGTTCAACAGAGGGAATGCCAATCCTGCCCCTGGGGAGGACTAATACCAGGCATCAGTACAGGCTGGGGCCAACCAACTGGGAAGCAACTCTGAACAGAAGGCCCTTGGGGTTCTGGTGAACACCAAGCTGACCATGAGCCAGCAATGTGCGTTTGCAGCACAGAAGGCCGACAGCCTCTTGGGCTGCATTAGGAAAAGTGTTGCCAGCAGGTCAACAGAGGTGATCCTTCCCCTCTGCTCAGTCTTGGTGAGATACATCTGGAGTGCTGGGTTCAGTTCTGGGCTCCCCAGTATAAAACAGACATGGACAATACTGGAGAGAGTCCAGTGAAGGACAACAAAGTTAATCAAGGGACTGGAGCACCTGTCATATGAGGAGAGGCTGAGAGCTGCGACTGGGGAAGAGAAGGCTCAGGGGGATCTCATCCATGTGTATAAATACCTGATGGGAGGGAACAAAGAGGGCAGAAACTGACTTCTCACTGGTGTCCAGTGACAGGACAAGAGGCAATGGGCACAAACTGGAATATAAGAAATGTTGTTTAAACATAAAAATGAAAACTTTCTTACAGTGAGGGCATTCAAACACTGGCCCAGAGAGTATGTCGAGTCTCCATCCTTGGAGACATTCGAAACCCAACTTGACATGGCCTTGAATTGACACTGCTCTGTGCAGGGGATTGGACTAGAAGATCTCCCAAGGTCCCTTCCAAACTGAATGATTCTGTGATTAAATTTGGTAGAAAACAAGTAAAGACCCATTAATTTGATTCTTGGATACAGAAAGACTGTTATATTAATAGATTTAATCTGTTTTAAGGCCCTGTAGCATGCATAGCATGCATTCATATTTGGCTCATTTTATGTAGGTGGCCAAGAAAGCAAATTGAGCATAGGAAGGCAGGCCCTAAGTATCTATGCTAATAGCTGAATAAACATTAAGGAAAAGTGACTGATCTGGAGCTACTTCTGGAATGTGTTCAGTGCAGTTTGTGGAAGAAGTTGAACCTAAGTCCACCCACCAAGTTTGAGCTGTGCTAACTAGCTAACACTTACACAACTGTTTTGGATTTATGTGAAATACAATCCAAACCCATTTTAGAAGTCTCTGGATAACTAGTTGAGTACCAGAACAGTGTTTGTTCAACTGGACATAATTCCTTTACAGCCCAAGTTGAATAAAAAGATTGGGAATGACACATCAGGTAGAAAGAACTCACAGGAATACCCCATTTACAAAGAAGTAATATCCTCACTTTATGGGCTAACACATCTACTTAAATGAGCCAAAACTATCATATTGGTGTAAATAAGAGCTGGTTTTAAATTTCATTTTAAAAAGCCTCATTTAAAGGTAATAGACTTGATTAGGAGCTAAAAAAACCCTGGGCCTTTAGCCCAGAAATGTCTTGCATGAACTTTTATTACTAAGCTAATGAAAACCACATCAAGTCATCAGAAGACTAAAACTGACCTTCTAAACCATGGTGCTAGTAATCAGATAATCCTTATCAGTTACCCAATTAATTACTAATCAATTTGTTATTTAATCATTTATATAGCCATAAAACCCCCATCTCTCAGCATGTCTGTCTCTGGCATTTCCTCCTCTCTCTAATCACCGATGAAGCATGAACTTCTCACCTTCCCACAGACAAGTTTCTTGCTATGCACCTAGATGACTGGGGTCAGGATGGGTGAATGCTGTAGGCAAATGTGTTATCTTTGGGCACGTAAGTGAAAGTCTAGAGCATAGTAATCTCAGGAATTAATGGCAATAAAACCTAACTCCAAATCTGATAACCAAGACCAATTTTACAGACAGACCAGTTATCATAGAATAGCTTACCAAGGAGAAGTATCCCTTAGGCCACTTAATTCTAAATCACTATTTTATAATCTTAAGGAATCTTACATTTGCTTTAACCTCCTGTATGTAACTGGATACAGCAATTGCCCATAGCGATGGTGCCTACCAAAAATTAAGTACTAGACTGGTAGTGGGAAGGAGAGATTTGACAGCTGCCTACAAAGGGAGACTGGCATTAACCTGTGGTTGTTCTAACAGTGAGTACAAACCACTGAACTCTTACAAACCTCTAGCCTGATTACAAGATTGGCATACTGTGTGGTCGATGAAGACGCCTGCGAGAGAACCTGCATACAGCTTTAGGCAATTATACTGAACATCCGTGCTTCAATGGGACAAGGTCATTCTGTTTCCATTTAAATGTAAAAGCAAAAGCTTTGTGGTCACATACCTCATTGCAACATTGCTGCCATCAATAACTATTGGCCTCAGGTTGTCACCATCCTCTGTCACATCCTCCTGTAGTGGAGACTCTGACCTCTGAGACTCTATGGAAGACGCTTCACGCATTACACTAGTGTTAGCATTAGTTACAGTCTGATCAGTCTCAGTTTTATTCCCAAGTTTGACAAGTTCTCCCAAAATATCATTTATTAAAGCATCAGTACCAAGTTTATTTAGTACAAGTTGAACCTGCTCTTCAGAGTAACCCAACTTAAGTGCAAACTCCAGTTTGGTTTGATATTCTTTCACCACATCAGGGGGCTTTTTGACTTCCTTAGGTACTACCTGAGCCTCTTCTATCCTAAAGTCTTGCAAGATTTCATTTCTTTTTAGTATATGAGGCTCTAAGCAAGGAGATCGGCACAGCTGTCGGTGAGTCTTAGGCAATAAATGTGATTCTGATGCAGAATTATTCAGTCTCTCTGAATCATTATCAGAAGTTGTGCTTTCTTCAGAGTCACAGCTGGAGCTTCCAGAAGTCTCTTCAGATGCCTCCTTGTCTACATCTTCTTTCCTAGAATTAACCTTATCCATCGTTGGCTTCTCCGCCATTGACCAAGGTACAATTGCATTTATTTGTGTGCCAGTGCTCCCTACATAAAGGTGGCCTAAGTCATGCCCCAGATGATCCTTCAGGCCCATGAAGCTGCTGCATGTACTCGACTCCACTTTGCTGTTTTTCTTGTATTCCTGAATATAAAGTGTTCCGTATTCCTAAAGAGAGAACAAAAACGGTGCAACTGGTTACACATATTACTTGTTTTGTATTTTCTTGCTGCTTCCTCAGAACTGCATTTATTCTCTCCTAGCAGAGAAATATGACTTTTTTTTTTTTAAACATGGAAAACTTTTTTTTGGAAAAATTTTTCCTAAGGAACATCCATAGCTAAGCGCATAAACAACTGATCATCTGTTTTCTGAGCGTATCAAATGCTTTTACTTAAACATTTCGAGGAATGGGTTTATGAAAGAATAGGAAACCAAACACTGCATGTTTACGTACTGTAACACAGAGACAGAAGTCTTGTCACGATTTAAAGGAACCGAGATATTTCTTCTAGCTTTAGATGGTATTGTAACAACAACAAAAAAATTGCATCTATAAAATACTAGAAAAGCTTTTTAAACTAAATACCTTAAACTCTCTGTTGAATAGAAAGAAATTCGCGAAGTACTAGATTATCTGGCTTATTAGGCAAATATAAGACATCATAACACATAAAATGAATTAGTAACAGAAAACATGATTAAATAAAAACTTATTTGGCCCTAAAAGACACTATCAGTTCAACTGAATACACTCAAACTATTTCTGAATTCCCTTATAACATGATAATTAAGTCAAGAAAGACTAATTGCTCTCAACAGAGTGCTGTATTACTAACATGTACAGCATTTAGAGACATGGATTAATCTAATGGCCAATAAAGCCAATGGAAGTCTTTGCACTGATTGCATCAGACCATTCGTCAAGCCAACAAGGCAACAAAATTAAAAGTTGATTTCAACTCTTGGACTAGACTTGTGCAAGCCTTTCGCTGAATCAAAACTAAATACATAGATAGAAGTCATGCAGGAAGAACGGAATAAGAAAAGTTGACATTTTCTGGACTTCATACACTTGCCACATCAGTTTTTCTGGAGGAATTTTGCATAACAGTAGTTATACAGAGGTTAGCTACCCATTTCATCACAAGGATTACTTCCACAATCTACCTTTAAAGGCAGATTGCTACCTCTTTCCCTTATTTTTTTTCTTTTAAACAGGAATCTTTGTTAACTGCTTCAATAAAGAAAGTAAAAGATAAATTATTTCTCACAGATAAAAATGGACCATATGGACCAGTTGTACTGCAAGGTTACCATGAAAAAGAAGAATTTACATTAAGGGAAGACTATGAAACAAAGAGTTCTTTCACACTTCCATCTTGCAAGGCAAAATATAAAAGCAAGATATGGAGGCAAAGGACTTCACTTGAACTTGACAGATACATTACAGACACAAATCTCATCATGAAAGATATACTGAGAAAAAACGTCATGTCAAACAGAATCTCTTGATCTATACTAATACAAATTACAGGTGTGTCTCACAAACAGCCAAAATCTCTGTCAGCAAATACATTAACTCTCCCATCCCCTTACAGGTTATCATTTAAGAATGACCCAGTATTTTTAAAATATGGTGTACTTTCCTCTTCTTGGGATAAAGATCTGGGAGTGCACACAAGAGAAATTCACCCAGACTTAAGACTAGAGAGAATCAAGCAAAAAATCCAATCCGTGGTTCAGCAAAAGCAGAGTATATAGGTGCTGAGTGCCAAGACATCACCACTGTGGTGGAGCTTTTTGGTTATGGGGCACAAAAACTTACTTTACCTAAGCATTTCTAGTTAAAATAAATAAATAAATACATCTGTCATCAGTGTTTTCATCTCCAACACCTTAATCCAGTCAAGACTGATCTTGTTAGAAGGCAGTAGGGCTGTAATGCTCTCAAGCAGCGTATCAAGGAATACTACTTTCTCTTCACACGAAGCTTTGGGATTTCAAGCAACACCACAGATTAAACACAATGAGAATTTAGGAAATGAACCTTTTCACACAGTGATTTATTAACTAACGTAACGCACTCAATGGCACAGTGCTTGTAACAAATCACAACAATATCCCAATAAAAGGATACAGTTAAAAAACCCAACACTGTGGCCTTCGCAGAACTGACACCCAAAAAAAAAAAAAAAAAAAAGAAATCTCAAACAAGAAACCCCTATTGGAAGCGAGGCTGCTTAGCAACCAGCCTTTAGTTGCTAGGATGCGCTCCTTTAACATACCATCATGAATACTAGCACAGCAAAAGAATAATTTGGTATGAACAAAAGCCCATGAAAGAGAGCGGGACTTAAGTGCGTCTGGTTTCCCCTCGGAGAACAATGCAACTGCCAAACCGATCTGGAAGCCCCGACATCATTGTTCCACCAACCCCACAATCTGCTCTGACTCTAGGAAGTCTAGTTAATGGGCAACACTTTTAAGCTGGACTGAAAAGTTGAGCTGGCTCATGTACCGCCGCCGCAGAATACGGGGAGATAATGGGTCACTGCCTAAATCCATGTACTGTGAAATGTCATTTTAGTATTGAACTAAAAGTAGAGGGATGGGTTTTTTTGGAAGGGGGAAAGAGGAGGTTGCATATTAACAGCATGGAATAAACAAAGCTTGAAGTGCACTGATCAGAAAGAGGATTTTTTTTTTTTTTTTTTTTTAGTGTTAGTTAAAATAATACTTAAGTCATTCTCCAATCACTTCTTCCTTGAAGTTTAAGTGCTTTACAGCAACTACAATCATAACACCCTCCACTGGGATTCAAAGAAGTCACTAGCATACGAATGTGTCTGAAGATCAGGCATTATATGAAACATACTTCAGATGACTTGCACATCAACTGCCTATGAAAAATGACCATAAACTGAGCTTTGTCCTTTGTTGGGAATGTATATATAATCAGCCTCGCATCTATCTGCTTTAAGTCTCCTGTCAATCTCCATCTTGCTCCAATATATAATTGCTTCTTTTGCACAGAACTCCACTGTTTTTCAGAAACTATTTAAAGAGAAAGAGAGTAATAAGAGCAGCAACTTTAAAATCTGCCACAGATAGTATACAGTCACCATACTATGGCTTTAAAAGGGTAGTTAAAATGATGTTTACACCGTAAATCCAAAGCTAAAGATTTCTGAAATAGTTTTGCATAAGCAGTACCCTATTCCTGGCATTCGGCCTAAAGCCTGCATGCAAACTGAATTTATTTTCAGCCAAATTTTTACGTCTGTGAACTTTGTACACCATAGTTGTGAGCAGCAGCATCTCTTAGAAACACTAGACTCTGGAGCTCCCAACATGATGTCCTTTATGAGATTCATTGATTAGAACCATGAAAATCAGATGTCACTGTTGAACACTGCTGGAATTGATTACTTTATCTTGATCTGGTTACTGAAGAGCAACATGGTAGCCAGTCTATTTGAATGAATTTGTATTCCAAATAAACACTAGTGTACCTATATATAGGACAATGAAGCTCACGAAAACTAGAAAAGGTCACGTTTATCCAAGGAGTAACATCAGATAAGAACTCCTCCTTACACTCTTTATTTACAAGGAACTCTCATTACGCACGTATTGTTTTAAAGTATGCTTACTGATACGATGCAATACAGCTAAGAAAAATATCTGCTATGAATTCTGACTCAACTGAGAGCCAAACAAACAGACGAAATCAGCCAAAAAATTCTTGTCAAGAAAGTTTTCAACTTTTGGTTATGCTCACCACAGCTGAGTAACTGAATTTATACTTATGAAAAAGTTAATAAAATGGGTAACTCCCAATTTAGACATACTTATGACAACATAAGTTTTAAACTATAGCCTGTTTAAAACTACAGTATCTCACACTAGGTTTGCTGTTAAAGGCCTAAAATACTGTATTACTGAGTCAAAGACATTTATCAAGTGTAAGTGTAATACTCCGGATGAGCACTGTGCTACTACATTGTAGAACTGTATTCTTTTCCCATTTCTTAAAAGTCATCACTATTTTCCACTAACCATTAACAATAAGCATCTCATTAATTCACCTTCACACAAATATTTCTATTTCTCAAAGGGATGCAGGCAAGTAGATCACCTAATCTTTTAATGTGCATTCAGAATATTTTCTACTTACAACTGAACATAGGAAAGTAGTTTAATGCAAATTTAATTCACAGAGGAAAATAACAAGGAGTAAAATAGTGTGTCACGTGGCACAGTGTAACAGAAATTGTGCATTCTCAAAGGACCGTCAAAAGTTTCTGAAGATACATTCTACAGTGAAATAGTTCAGCATGTTTGCACACAGGCAGACTTTTTCTAAAAGTCTTCTAAACATAAAACGGAAAATACTGAAATCCCAGTTTTTGAAACACTGTCATTACGTGTCACAAACAGAAGTGCAGACCTGATCAGAAAAGAAAAAAACTGAATGTACCAGTTATCCAAATGATAAAGATACCGCAACAATGCAAATAGAATAATGAATATGTAATAAATACCTACTGCTGTAGTCTCTATGTATTTAATTACCATTGTATTTCAGCGAGTGCTGTTGTCTGCATCATTCTATCCAACAAAGGAAGGATGTCCCATTGAACAGATTGGTTAATGCTCTGGGGCAACAGATGTCTACTGGAACTGCAGGAGACCAGCAACTGGTGGCCTGCCCATCTTCTGAAAACTTTCAATAGACTCATGCATATGTTCACACAATAGGGCATGTGGTTGAAATGCAAACCTCTTTTTAACCCTTTTATATGCTCTCTTTCCCTCCCAACTGATATATGAAGGTCTTTGTTTTGGTTTTTTCTTTACAGGATCCTTGGAACTCATGGATTACGAGTGTTTGTTCTTCAGCCTAACATCTGAACTCAAAACATAAAACAAAACAGATTAGAAAATTTATAAAAAAAGCCAGGCTGGATCTGACACACTTACAAATAGTTTTCAAAGAACAAAACCTTTGACTGGAACACGTTCCCACCTAAGAGCATCCTAATGCTCTATCTCGCACTACAGTATCTTCAGATAGCCCACAATGGAGCTCTTCCTATTTTCACAAACACAGGAAATTTCACCCATTGTATGGTATAATGGAAAAGTTGTTTGATCTTTTTTTTCTTAAAAGCTTTTTCTACCAGTCACAAATTAAAGTAAATAGCAGCTTGTTTGCAAAAAAGGGTAAATACCTATAACTAAGAGTTGAAACCTCCCCTTCCCCCCAGGGGACTAGAGGAGAATTTGTTCTGTTGATGGCTACTGCCTACCATTCTCAAATTCTTGGAAATACAGCATTACCGATGCTTTTGAAAGTTCCTTAATAGAATGCACTGAGATCATCGCTCTTCAATATACTTAATCTTCATATATAACTGTTTTTCTTTCCCTCTTTTTCCAAGAGACACCCAACGTGTGCAAATCTCAGCCGACACACGCTAGCTACGTTGTCCAAATGCAAACCAATACGCTAAAACACCAGAAAGGTGAAACGTCCCATTTCTGCAGAGAGAAGCCCATATACTTACGTTCGCTGGAAAACACACAGACATTGGTTTCTTGTAGCTGTTCCAGAAGCAACTCCTTAACACGATTTCAGCTGCAGACTTCAGGCAAGCAAGCAGAACAATGAATGGACGAACAGATGGACCCGCGATGTCTTTGCTTAACCTATTACTGAGCGGACGCGGAGCCAATCACGACCCGCAGAGCTCACAATTAGTTGGCCAGGCAGATGCAAGGCAACCTCCCCACCCTGCATCAGGTTCGGAGGTTTCTAAGATAAGCAAGTTGATGTCATTCTCAGGGTCTGCCCCGGGCAGCATGTGTATTAACGAGGGGTGTGCAGCAACAATAGGCCATACAAAAGAGACTAGCAGGCAGCTGCTGTATGAGAGCCAGAGTCATTAGGGAGCAGGCTGCCAACAAGAAACACCTGGCTTGGGCAGACTTCAGCTTCTCCTCATTGTTTCTAATTCATGAAACAAAGAAAGGAATTATTTTTAAGTAGTAAAAGTTGTGAGTTCCTATTAAAATATATCAGTCTTAAGGAATATAATCCCTTCTATTGTGGAAACAAAAAGTTCTTTGTAAGGAAGAATATTAAAGAGAAATAAATCTATCAGTAGCTATTGTAGTCCCCTCTTCTTGTTAGCAAAATTAATCATATTGGTATAAAGTGCAAGGAGGTATGAAAGGAACCCACACTAAACACTGAAATGTATTCAGAAACCGCTTTCTGAATCTCCTGACACTTTTGTATATCAGTCAATAAATGTAATAAACTTGCGTTTACACACAACTCTAACAGAGTACTTGTGGGTAATTTCAAAGGAAGGTGAAACTGATTAAACTAAAACCACATAATATTAATATGTGGAATAATGGATATTTTTAAGCAGTGGCATTGAAATATTAGGGCACTTGATAGAAAGGAACTGTGAACTACTCTTTTGTTCTGGAGTCACTCATAACTGTTTGCAACAGAACTTCTTTCCCTTTTATTTCACAGATCTGTTCTAGATGCCAAGATCTTCCTGTCTCTTTGCAATGACAAAATATTGAACAAAAGTCAGGAGCTAGGCCATAGCCAGCTTTTTATTGTTTTTATTTTTATTGAAGTAAGCCACATGGAAATACAAACCCCAGTCCACACCTCCCCTCCCCACCCAACATTTCTGATACCACCAAGCCCTGCAACACACTCATTTAGCAATACAACAGTAGCAAGGTTTGATGCTTGATTAAAAAAAAATGACTACTAGAAAAGAGTATTTACTGAACTTCCGCATCATTATGTGACTAAAAGCAATACTGAGAACCACAGAGGCACCTGTCCTCCTCTCCTTGGGAGGACAGGCGATCTGCTGGGAAATATCTACTGTGATTTAAAAGAAGAAAAGAATGAGAATAGGTTTGTTAGAACTGTTTTGAGTAATTTCCCAAGCTTTATGTGGATATTAAAGCAATTCAACATAGTAAATGAAATCACATACCATCATGCTATCACACTGATGCATTTATCATGTGCCCAGATATTAAGCTGCAAAGCAGAAACCCCAACTATAGTTTCTCTGCACTGTCCATTAAACACTCCTAAGAACAACTACTAACACCACTATTTTGGAGCTTTTAAGTCGGACGCAGGGGAGACTCCTCACTAATTTCTGCCACTGTGAACACAAAGAGTAAGAGAAAGCTACCCATGAGCACAGTGGGACGCCTGATCTCCAGCACTGGATTAAGCCTCTTTGCAAACAGCGAATAAAAGCAGTGATCTGAAAAAGCTAATCAGTCCCTGCTGTGGTATTTAGACTACCTCAGTTGCTGGTATTGGATAATGTTAAGCATATTAGAACTTCTGTAGGCAAAATAGGAAGACAGTCCAGTTCACCTATGTCCAAGAACTGCCCTTAAACGCAAGCAGGATCACTTGGCTAGTCATAGTTGAATATCTCCCCGATTAGAGCCAGGCACTTCTTTTGCAATACCAGAAATGCTTGTTTTGCAGAGGACATGTATGATACCCTTTATGTATATCTGTAACAAATTGAGAACTCCGTAGCACAGAAGTGGTGTACTTAGGGCTCTACAAGCACAACTAGGGCAAGTGTATGAGCTGGCTTAAAAATCTGCCTTAAAAATAAAGTTGTAAGGAGTTTACTTGCAAAGACCTGCCCCCTCAATGTCTTCTACAGTAACAATACGAATACACCGCGCTCCCCAAATAACTCTCCATACTCCAAGTGCATGTCTTCAGGGAACCAGGTCTAAACTTTAGTTGCAGATTAACGTTCACGCTAACGCCATGGTGCAGCACTGACTACGACCAAAGTCAGAACAATCTGAAGACTTATGTTATATTGTTTAATTTACAGAAAATATTCTAGCAAGCTGTGGTTGCATGAATTAAGACGACATTTTCTAATTCTACCCTGTGCACAATATCAGTTACTTAAACCAGCTGCCTGTTCTGGAAGCATCTTCTCAGCTCTTCCCTAAAAGAAGTTGGGCTGTCCACAGTTTACAAGGTGTTGGGTCGTCCTATTAAATCATGCTTGTGATGACAGAAAAAGCATTTGTATTAAGGTTTAATCAGTACACGAGGCTTGCTTCTGGGAACGATGAGCTCAACAAAGAAACCTTAGTAAGAAACACTGTGGCTTCTCCCATCACATCTGTGAGAGGCTATAATAGCATCACTAGAAGGTACACAGCGCAAATGGACAAAGCAAGTTCTACTTCTTGTGCTAAAACCTCCAAATCCAATAACCTGACTAGTTCAGCAATCTCCTATTACTATATCTAAAATACAAAGAGTCATTAAGTTAAATCCAGTCACCAAAATACAGCAAACGTAACAGCTCTTCAAATTTCTGGTCTTGCAAGATCAGTAAGCTATAAACACCTATTTTTGTGGCTCCTAGAGATCACACATTGTGTACAGTGCCCATCGGGTCCCTAATGCCACTTGATTAAACAGCAGGCCAGCACAAAATCCTGAACTGGCTGGAGGCGATAGGCTCAGGGACTCCATGGTGGAAGGAGATTTCCGAACAGCAGACAGCAAGGTGATGGGATGCTGCAGAGGCATGGACCAGGGTGAACCTCTCAGTGGGGCGAGGGGTGAGGAGGAGAGCGTCCCCTCCCCTCCACTGCCCAGTTTGGTATGAAAAGCATGCATGGGAGGATCAGAAAGACCAAAGGAGGGAGAGCTGGAGCAGCTGGGAAATTCAGACAGCGTAGGCTGAAGATATTAGGAAAGCACTACTGTAAGGGGAAAAAAACACCCTAAAAAAAAGCTGCTAGTTCCAGTCAATTCTTATTTCAAACACATTGAAAACAAAGCCTTATTTAAAAAGAAATTATTTTATGCAAACATACAAAACGGTCATTCTGTAACTCAAGTGGTATTACTGCAGCAATTAGAAAGACAACTTGTCCCATTAAAGTATTTCATTATCTTTTATTGTAGAACTTTATGCTAAACCTCCAATAATAAATGATGCATTTGCAAGAATACACTGCACAAGTTAAATCAATCACATACAATTGCGTTTATGAAGTAGAAATGAAAGGTGTATGCTACAGACAAAACTCACTGCCACGCCATTGCAAAATATCCTACATTTACTGTTGGACTTGGGAGCTGCAAGGGAGATGCTTATCTTTAAACTTATGAGGTGGCAATACAACAGAAATTCTTCTTTTCCACTTAGTATGTTAAGAGATGCAAACTATCTTAAGTAGAACACTCTGAAAGAAGTTTACTTAGTTTTGAGGAATAGTAAGTGGTACTCTAGACTGTATCTACACACAGTCATAAAAACAAACAAAAAGCCACCACCACTCTACAGCCATACAGAGGAATGAATTAAATGACCAGTAAAAAGAGCGTAGAATTCAGAAAAACATCTGATATTATGATAAAGATGAGTAAGGCTTTGCCTAGAGAATAATTAGGCTTTAAAAAAAAATTTTTAAAAGGATCAACTGCATTTTCAAATGCTGTGTAATTTCTCTGTAGAAAAATATGCACTTTCAAGTGCATTAAAACAAAGCAAAGAGTTCTTTCACTCTTTGAGAGAAGACTCAGCTGCCTGTAGTTATCCTTAAAATTTAAGAAAGCAGAGATGCATTTTCCTGCAGGCCATCATCTTAAAAGAAGGTTAGAAGGTCTACAGTTTCTAGTATAATCCCATAGATCATCAGTATGGACTGCATGCAAGACTCGAGCAAACTGTTGCAACATTTATCATGACATTCTCTAATACGTTTGGAAGAGAAGACGAAAACCCTAAGTTTTATCAGAAGTGATTACTTTTTTGCTAACCACGGGTATAAACAGATCCAGTCTTTCCTTGTCTGTGGGTAGACAAAGGCCACAACCATGAGCTGTTTGTCATGAGACGACAAGGTGCCTGCCTGCAGCTGCACCTAACTGCACAGTTTGCCTACATTAGGAGCCCAACAAGCTTGAGCCATACCAGCTGACCACACAGAAAGCATAAAGCAGCATTCTGCAACAGCAAACACACTGGCATCACCCATCAGTATCACACTGAGAAGTAGCTCCTGAAATTAGATACATTTTCTGAAGCAAGGACTTTCATTTTGAAAGTGAATCGTTTTGATCATGTGACAAAATAAAAACCCACTATGTTTACCTAAGAGGATAATGAAAAAGTAGTTGCCTCAGCACCATAACTTCGGATATCCATTGTAGGCATGGATCCCTAAGCAAAGCTCCTTCTGCAGTATCACAGAATCATTGAGGTTGGACAGGGCCTCTGGAGGACATCTGGTCCAAACCCCCTGCTCAAGCAGGGCCACCTAGAGCTGGTTGCCCAGGACCCTGTCCAGACAGCATCTGAGTATCTCCAAGGATGGAGGCTCCACAACCTCCATGGGCAACCTGTGCCAGTGCTCAGCCACCCTCACAGTAAAAAAGTGTTTCCTGATGTTCAGAGGGAACCTCCTGTGTTTCAGTCTGTGTCCGTTGCCTCTAGTCCTGTCCCTGGGCACCACTGAAAAGAGCCTGGCTCTGCCCTCCTTGCACCCTCCCTTTTGGTATTTATACACATTGATAAGATCCCCCTGAGCCTTCTCTTCTCCAGCCTGAACAGTCCCAGCTCTCTCAGCCTTTCCTCATAGGAGAGATGTTCCACTCCCTTAAGCATCTTTGTGGCCCTTTGTTAGACTCACTTCAGTACATCCTCCATGTCTCTCTTGCGCTGGGGAGCCCAGCACTGGACACAGCACTCCAGGTGTGTCTCACCAGTGCTGAGCAGAAGGGAAGGATCACCTCCCTCGACCTGCTGCAGCACCCCTCCTAACACAGCCCAGGACACTGCTGGCCTTCTCTGCCACAAGGACACCTTGCAGGCTCAAGGATTTTCCCATTTTTAAGTGGATGCTCCAACTCAAGCATGGTTAAAACCTGGCACAAACATACAAGTCACTATAACCATACCTGCACACACGGCATGCACACACAGACGGCATGATCACAGAAGTCTTGTTTGTAAGGGCAGTAAGTCACATTGCCAGAAATGCTTGGGTTTTTTTGGGAATAGACACCCAAGAGCACTGCGCCAAATGTGTCAGGGAAATGTTTTCCTTCACTAGGCACATAAGCAATGTGACCATTTCCACAGTTTTGCCAGTTAAGGTTCAATTTTGCAACTATGCCTGTGTTTGTAGGGGTAGATCCCTCCACTCCCTGCTCTGATAGAGCCACATGTAAGACCCAGCCCATTCTGTGAGTATTCCTTTAGGACCAAGGCCTCAGTTACTGTTTCCTCCCTGAAAAAAAAAAAAATTATTTTATTTAAAAATGCAACTATAAAGGAAAAATACAACAGCTGCCACTAGCACCAAGTGGTAGGTCTAACAGTCTTTTTAGCTTTCTTTAAGATTGCACTTAATACAGTATCTTGTATTTGTTTCTGCCCTTTTTGGGGATGCAAGAGCCTAAAACATCTTAAGTTATTAAGAAAATTACCCAAATTAAAAATCCTTAAAAAAAAAAAAAAAATCAGCTGCCACTGGTTTTCAAATTCCAGTCCACAAACACCAACGGGTCTATCCTATTTTTTACACACTTTGCTAAAGAAACCCAAGAAAATCCAACCTGCAGTTCAGCTACTCCAGTGCTGGGCCTTCCAGCTCTACCAGAAAGTTTTCAGAGATTTGCAAGCCAGAAAACGTTGAAAACGCCTGCCACGCACTAAGATGGCTGTTGAGCAACTGCTTTCATCAACACCAGAGCAGCATGGAACACGCTGCCGATTTCTGCAATGAATGGGGGTACAGTGTTTATTTCAAGATTATCGCTGGAGGGCACTCTGTTTAATTTCTTTCTTAGTTTTATTATTTATGAATTGAAGCAGAGACACTGAGATACAAAGCACTCTAGGAAAAAAAAAAAAAAAACAAACTTTCCAACGATACACATTAGATTTGATCTCTTCCCACTTCCAGAATGAGTCACGCTGTCTGGATGCTTTCTGAGCACGAAAATTTGAACTGTCTAATCAACTTTCCCTGTGACAATATTGGGCAGCCAGACAATGCCTACAACTGTACAAAGTGTACGTCATCATGCTTAGCAAAGTACTTTTATTCAAATTTGTTCTGTCAGAAGAAAATCCTCTAACAAAACTAACACGGTTATGTGAAAAAAAAAGTATTCTCTTCATTTAAATACAAATTTAAGAGACTTAGCTAGTCAACCTAACATCTTTTATCTGTGCCACAGACTATTATTAAGAATTTGAAAGACTCGTCAGAGGAAAATAGGCCTCTCAAACTGTCTAGCAACATGGCCAGGTTGTGTTTCAGGTCATGCTGCTGGCAACAGAGCTCCATAATCTCCAGGGTTCCTGGATGGAGTTCAAGGTGTTGGTTGGACTCTGTGTCGCCCTAAATGGCTTCACAGGGCTATGCTTATTTGAGAGACAATTCCTGTGCCTGTACCACACGGCTGCAGTTGTCATTTTGGACTGGAGCCTTCTGTGAGAGAGCTGCCAGCAGCGGATTTTCTGCAAGACTTTCAGCCTTGCCATTTACTCTCTACCGGGATGAAAGAGCCAGAGAATATGTTTCGGTCCAATTTTTTACCTGGATTTAGTAAGTTAAAAATTGGGGAAGACAATAGACGGTCATGCGGTTTGTCGAGACACACTTAGCATATAATTATTTCTTACTTTCTGGGGAAGCTTTTAATAGACCTGACAAGTAGCAACAATAGCCAGATCTTACAGAAAGTGGGTTACTGTAGCTGCAAATCCAAGTTCAAAAATAAACAGAAAGAAAATAGCTACACAGAAGTCTATCTTACTACCTGTCATTTAGGTATGGCTTTTCTTCAGATTTACTGTATCCCTGACCTCAGGAGAGACCACCAGGAAGTCCCCACACTGAACTACGTACACCAGGCTTCGAAATCATAGTATTTTATATGTTAATAAAACAGCTTGCTCACTTTTGTTTAATAACCTAATATATCAAAAAGAGACAAACCATCTGTTAGTGATTTCATACAATTTTTGTAGGTCTTCAGAGTCATTTCATTCTGACCTCAGAAGTTTGCAGCTTTTAAAGTAGAAATTAATATTGCAGACCAAATTTCCTTATGTTTAGTCTCCACTTTATGAATCTCCCCCCCCGCCCTTTTTTTTTTAAGTTGGAAAGCCAACTAGATTTTAGTCCTGTGAATACCTGCACAGATTCCTTCATTAAGGTTAATATTTCAAGCCCTCTTTGGCCCCTAGAGCTCACATTTTACTTTTCAGAGTTCCACCACGTCATGAAGTTAGATCTGACAATGACAGGTGCAAATGAGAAGACCTCATTCAAAACTGGTGATGCTATTAACATTTAGAATTAAGCAATTTAGTTTGGAAGGGATCTCTGGAGGTCAGCTAGTCCAACGAACCCCCACTCAACACAGGGTCAGCTACAGTAGGTTGCTCAGTGCCTTTTCCAAGTCAGCTTCTGAGCATCTCCACGGCTGGAGATTCCACAACCTCCCCAGGCACCCGTCCCAGTGTTTAAGCATCCTCATGGTGACATTTTTCTTCATCTGCAGCCAGAATTTCTTCACTGTAACTTGCAACTGCTGTCTCTTGTCCTTTTGCTGCATGCCTCCAGACAGAGTACTCTGTCTTCTCTATACCCTCACATTATGCACCTGAAGACAGCAATAAGATCCCCCTTAGTCTTCTCGTAGTAAGGCTGAACAAGTTCAGCTCTCCCAGCCCCTCCCTGTATGTGATGTACTTCAGCCCCCTAATCACCCTGGTAGCCGTCCACTGGACTTGCTCCAGTAAGTCAGTGTCTTCTCCTGTCCTTTGGAGATCAAAACTGGACACAGTGCTCAAAATGCAATCTCATCAGTGGCAAAAAGAGGCAAATGATCACTCTGCTTGATCTGCTGGCTACACTCTTGCTCATACAGCCTATTTGGCCTATTACCTATTTCTGCAACATCATCTTGCACTTAGCAAGGGATGAGGCTTTACTTTTCACAAAAGCATCCCATGTCAGCAGATGAACTAAACTCTATTTACAATGCCCACTGGAGGCATCTGTTTGCAGTCTGCCCGCTACAAATGTTTTCTCTCCAGAGCTCCCACAGGCATACGGATGAGCGTATCCAAGCTGCAGATGAACAATTCAAACTGCTCACAGAAGCAAGTAGAGCACAGCAAGAAAGATCAGCCTTAAGATGATGATGCTTGTTTTCACACTAATGAGTTTGCTTATCTGAGGTCTCTCTTGCGACAGCTGTATACATCAAAAGATAACCGATTTGTAACATACTAATGTCTGAAATTTAGCAAGGTGTCCTGTGTGAACTATAGACCGCTACCACAGCCTTTGGAGCTGCCAGTTTTATGAAACAAATCAGATGGAAGACCATCACCAAATACTGAACAAAACCTTACGGAGAGACCATGCATGGTACCAACACAGTTAAACTTATCAAAGCCAAAGAGCGCTTACTCCGAGTCTTGAAAAAGACTAGCTGCATAATTCCACAATGCAAACCCATGCTAAATCTCTGTGAAGATCTGTAGCTTAATTTCTCCTAATTTATCAGGCAAGGGTGGTTTACCAAGTTTCACTTAAAACATAAGCGATGGTCAATTCAGAGAAGAAGGCAAAGAGCTCACAAGAAAGAAAGTCGCAACTTTGAGTAGTCCTGCTAATAAGGTCAAACTCCAGCTACTGGGCATCACCTAAACACATTTATGAGCGACGCAGTCTTTTGTTGGAACAAGATGAAAGTCACATCAATGTATGCATGATACCAGATGTTATTTTATTCCACACAACGGCTACAATAAAAAGCTATTAACAGACAAGTGAACAAGTGGCTAGGGAAACAACAGCTGAAGCAGAAACTCTGATTTTAATCTTGCAGCAGGAAGCATGGGCTGTAGCTCAGCAACAACTTCAAGAAACCCAGACTGTAATCCCAACAGCGACAGTTCCAGAAACACTAATGAGTCCAACTCACAGTTCGGCAAGAGCAGCAAAAGCCCAGTTGGCAGCCCAGCAAGAATGGCAGCAGCAATCCCAGAAGCAGCTGCTACAGAGACTTGTGAACCCAGGTGCACAGCCCTGGGCACTTGTACATCATAGCCCTTCCCTAGCCAGAACAAACCATTTCCAGAGGTGTATCTGGCATTACAAATAGCATGTATTGGAATTATTGCTGAAGGAGAAATCATCTGAGGTTTTCAAATCAGTTGAATGTTTTAAGGTGGAAAGGCCTTAGGGGATGCTGCTGCAAACTATGAGGCGCTCAGACCCTCCATGTTATCCAAGTGGAGGTCTCCATGAAAGACTTGACGGTACTTTTTACAAGAGAAATGTCTCTCATCAAGGATGAGGCCATGCATTGATGCTGGAAAGATTAGATAACTCAGCAATTCAAACATTAGCTTTACAGAGGAGGAAGAATTGAAAAGACCTGTCAAGAGTCAGGGCACCAACTATAAAAGTGACTAGGAAAGCATAGAGATGAGGATTTACAGATACCAGCTAGTTACATTAACAGTTCTTGCAGAACAAAAGGAGACTAGGAAAGTAGCTTCCGTTAAAGTAAATGCAATCTGTCCCTTTTCCAGCCAATCTCTGCCAAACCACCAAATTTAATTAGTCCTAAGATAAAAGGTCTAAGTCACAGCACAACAGAAATTTTCAGCTCATCGCAAAACTTCAAAGTTTGATGGGACTGATTCATTGATTTCGCAACTTAACACATTAGCTTTTACAGCTCATAGGGGAGGATGGCTCACACAAACGGTCATTTAGGAATCATCATGACAGTTTTTGTCAATTAGTAAAGAAGTCAAGGATTTAAGACTCTTCCCAGCCTCTGAGCTTTACCTACTCGCAGCAAGCAGACTGCTTTTCAGGTATTTGCAATAACCTGTGTCACATTTACTGCTGAAAACCTCCAGCTTCACTGACTTTCCCAATCTCTGGCACTCCTCTGCAACTTTCAACCACCTCCCAAGACATTCCTTTCATACCAAAAGAAATTACTGTATTTCTTCCATTGGGAGGATTATTAATGTCCGTTAAACTCTCCTGCACTCCCAACCACTGAATGTCTTGCTTTGTCTCTTCCCTCGCCTCTCCCCACTCTTTTCTCAAAATATCAGCTTCCTATTAAGTAAAATCCCTCCTCCTGAACATAGCTTTAGTTTCCTCACTATCCACCCTCAAGAAAACCGTAATTTTAACACCGAATACATTTTAAACACTTTGTATAATCTTGCAGAAGTTTTATGCAAAGGACACATTTATCCTGAAAGAACTCGGAACCAAATCACTTTGGTCTAAAACAGATGTATTGGGAGCTCTATTTGTGAGCACGTAGGAGCTTTCTACATTTAAAGGACAGCAGATCCTGGGATGGTCTAGCATTCTATCCTGTATCTACCTACCCATATACACACACATACATGTACATAAACAGACATCTCCCCTTCCAGGGAGGGGGATGACGTACGTCAAATTTTAAAGTGTTACACTCGTGTCATAAATCAAGCAAATACAACCTTAAAATGGGCAGGCAGTCAGGAGAGGTAGTCAGGTGCATGCTGTGAGGAGAGCCTAGAAGAATGATGAATCTCACAGTTGGAGAGGGTGAGCTTCGTTACTCCCCAGGGCAAACTTTGAAAAGGTCTTGTCTGGACCTTTCCAGTCGGGACAGCAGAAGTACAAGTCTTAAAATTAAAGTACTCTTCAAAATATTCTCATTCTGCAGCTATGATTCAAGAATGAATGGAGCTTGAGTTTACCAAAAAGCTAAAATAATTCCTTAACTCGGGAATACAATATCCTTGCAGAATGGGAAAGTCAGTGTCAAGTGTCAAGCCCAGCACTTCATACTAAGCAAAATACAATTTGGATTTTTGGTAGTGCAAGCTCAGCCTTTTACACAAGAAATGTGATCTAACCTGAAGTAATCAATCCTGATAGGTAAAAGAGAAATGCCTAGTTCATCTAAGCAGAAAGCCCCAAGGTTATAAAAACCTTCCTCAATTTCTGCTCATCACTGAACACCACAGTAAGGAACACGCTTTTTGACAGAGCCTCAAGCTGTTACACAAAAATATTTAAAGATGCAGAGCTTTACAGTGAAAAACATCCATACAGTATTTTTCTCCTCTAACTCTGGAGAGCTGCCTATTCCACAAGACATGCAGAAGAAAAAATAGAGAGATATAAAAAATAATAATTCTAAAAAAAGAAGAAGAAGAAGAAAAGAGGCAGGAGGAAGAGATAGGAGGAGAGAAATGCCTCATAACTCTACCAGGAAGGCAATTATGAGCAGATTACAATTGATTTTCTATCTATGTGCTAACTGGAAATGACTACAGTTTGAGACCAGGAGGTAAGAAAAATGACTCTGCTTCTTGTTACACCGTCTCGCCTCTGTTTTTGTCATATTCTGCCTTTAACATACAATTTAGTAACTAAAATTAAGTCAATTCTTTCAAGCATAAAAATACGGGCTTGTTCAATTAATGGGTTTCTTGCTTCAAACATATGGCAAAAGTAGTACATTTACTGTAAATATTTAGCAAGCTTGAAGACAGGAGGCATTTTAAACATAACTATACATAATAAGAGATATAAAGCATCACTATACAGTAACTTCGGTCTGAGGTTCTCTTCTTCTGAAGAGACAGAAACATTTCAGTCTCTTCATAGAAACAACTGACTACAGACTTTGTACAATATCTGTTTCTTATGGTATCTCAGATATAATTTCCAGTACTACAAGACAAAAAACGAAGTGTAACCATCCTAATCACTAATAAGGCTGCTGGCTGTATGTCATGGCAACAAACACTATGGAAATGAGTGAATGATGAAATCTCTCTTGAATAACTTAAAAAAACCCTTATCTATGACTTCTTAGCTACATGTGGGACACTGCTTCACATAACAGCAAAAGCAGCAGAATAATATTTACAGAACAGGAAAAAGAGGAGTTTTACACCATAACCTTACACATCACACATTTTCTAACCTTCCTCTTAGTTACCATAATCCCCTCCCCCCCTTTCTTACTACTGTCACTCTCTTTCAAGCACTTCAGTTTTTAAGAATTATTTAAAATACAGACTATGAAGAGATCCATGACTGGAAGCTGAGGCTAGCAAAATTCAGATTAGGGTCTGTTTTAATTAAAAAACAAAGTGCAACCAGCAAAAAAACTACACAGACTTTAAGTGTTCAAGGGCAGATTTTTTTTTTTTCAATTACTGGTTCAAGCCAGAAGTTATGGATCTGATGCCGAAAATACCAAACAAGATTTTATTACTTCTGTAATGAAAGAAGTCAAACTAAATCACACATCTCCTTTCTACCGAACACAGAGTTGCTTAGCCATAGCCATTTCTGAGTATAACAAGAACTGACCTGAGCCAAGCAAGTTCCTTGTTTCACTTCATGCTGACTTTGAATTGTCTTTTTCCAGCTCGCTTAGAGTATTTTCAACTGCACATAGGATGTATAAGATCTCAGAAGAAAATCTCATAAGGTTTTCAACTTACCTAAGTAAAATTGAACAGTAAATAGGTTTTATCAAATATCGAACTGATTCAAGTCTCATCAACTGCAAGGGTAGTTTTCTTCAAAAAAATAAACAGCTTGGTAATATCAATAATGTTTTTAAAGGTTGGTACAACCCAGAGAAGCAGGCAGTGAAATCACTCCAGCGGACTGCTGCTCAGCTCAGCAGTCAGCCTGAAATGCACAATCTACACAGATGAGTCAAGTCTGGATAATCCCTTCATGCTCTGTCAGGTTGAGAGCATGGGGTTTGTTTTTAAATTACATGCCTTCAATAAACTCCACTTCTCTTTGCATTTACATTTTAAGTTGACATTTTTTAAAGTGTGTTTTGATTTGCAGATGCCTAAAAATATGGTTAGTGGAGCTCTGTCTATCAGGACCTCATAGATAATAACTGCCTTTTTAAAAGGATCACAAACTCTAATGGTAATTACAAGATCACTGAGTGACTGCTGCCCTATGGAAGTCTAGTGGTAATAACCATGTTGGACTAAAACCATAAATACGGCAAGGTTTGTGGAGAGATGAAATACCTTGAATTGGTTCAACTACTTCCATTAGGAAAAAAAAGAAAGTTTTTGAATTCTCAAGCTAAGTGGTCCAATTAATAAAAAAGAAGGGAGAAGGGGGAGAGAGCAAACACAAAAACCTTTCCCTATTTCCCTAAAATAGTTGCAAATGTGTTTTATACCGACATAACAAATTCTCTTTAAAATGACAACATGCTGGAATTTTGATCCATTCACTACAGTACAGTCTGGTGAAGTGTAATCTCACCCTGGAGCATCACCAGGTAGAAAATTTAGTTCATTAAGATTTATCTAATACAGTACTGGAAGAAGTGTTACCATGAACTCACTGGCTTGCTATATGGGCAAACGCTAAGTGGCAAGGAGATGGTGGAAGAGGAAGTATCCTGCCGCTTTGAAAACCCAGACATACTTGAATGGTTTATTTTCTTTCCAGATCAAAAGACTATGCTACTGCTATCTTAAGTATGCTGTTAATTGCATAACCCGAAGAGCCGCAATTATGAATTATGTCTCCACTTTGCAAACACAGACCAAGAGGACAAGACACAGTAAACAAGACATTTCAATACATCTGCTGTTAAAGAAGTGTGGTCTACTGTTCAGCAGGATGGGTTTATTTAATCCAACTTTCAGCAACACCATCACGTAAGGGCTATTTGGCTCTGTCAAAGCTACCAAACCAGAGGCCCGGGAGTGCCAGACAGGACCAGGACCGGCTGCAGAAGGTGCTGTACAAACACAGCACGGCAGAGTTTCCTCCCCCAGGGACATTATAAAATAACGTCACTGCTCCACAAATACAACCGTACATGCCCGGCATTACTCAGACGTGCCTGCGGAATTAGGTCCAAAACACACAGGTGAATGAAAATTAATTTTTAAGAGACATTGCAACTTAAAAGTCACAGCTGGATCTGAGAACGGTTCAGCCAATGCTTTTAGAGGTTTCTGCCTATTACGGTTTGGTTAAATAGAGCAAGCCAAGTTATGCAGCCGGTTCTCTCGCCCAAAGTGCACAGAATAAATCTCCACTGTTCTCACAGAATAATTAAAAAAACCACCCCAAAACCCGAAAGTTAGAAGCAAGGGAACGGCAGGGTAGGTCGAGTACCTGAAATAACTTTTAAATTCCTCCTCAGACTCCCGGTACGTCCCCCGGGACAGCTGCAGCTCCGACAGCCCCGCGGGACCAGCCCCCGGGAGAGCCCCGCGAGCGGCCAGCCCGGCTCTGCGGGGAGGCACGGCCGCTCCCGCCGGCTCGGCCCGCGGCTCCCGCCGGGGTCGGCAGCGACGAGGTCGAGAAAAACTTTCCGCAGGGACGGGGCCCGCCGAGGGGCCGGCCGCGGGGCCTGCCGAGGCGCGGGGCGGCCGGCGCCGGCCCGCCGGCCCCCCAGGTGGCGGGGCAGAGGGACGGGGCTGTCTCCTACCTCCCCGGGAAGCACGGAGCGGCGGCGGCTCCTCCCCGCCGCGCCGCGGCCTCCGCCGCCCGGCCGACCTCCGCCGGGCGACCTCGGGGAGGCGCCGGGGGCAGGGCCGGCGCCGCGGCCCCGTGTTGACACACGCGCCGGCTCGGCCCCGGCAATGGGCGGTGCCGGGGCGGGAGCGTGGAGCGGGGCAGCAGCCGCCGCCGCCGCCGCCGGTCACGGCACGGCATTCCCCTCGCCGCCATCGCCGCGGGCGGCCGCGCACCGCGCCCCGCCCGGGGCCGGGCCCCTCACGCCCCCGCGCCGCCTCAGCCACCCACCTGCAGCCTGCCGGCAGCCGCGTGCCGCGGAGGGCGGCCCGCCCCACCGCCGCGGGCGGGAGGAGCGGCGGCAAGGTCGCCTTCACCTCGTCCGCCGCCGCGCCGCCTCCTGCCGCCCGCCTCATGCCCGCGGCGCTGCGAGAGGCGCTCCGCGGGGCCCTGCACCCAGCGCGCCGGGCCCCCCTCGCCGCCGGGCCGCCGCCGCGCCGCCGCCGCCCCCTCCCCGCCTGCCGCCGCGCCGCTGGAGGCTGGGCCGGGGCGGGCAGGGCCGGGCCGAGCCGGGCCCGGCGGGCGGCACCTGCTGCCGGGGCGCGACGAAGCCTGACAGGGGAACCGCCCGCCCCGGCGCTCGGCGCCGTGTGGTGAGGGCCCGGCCCGGCCTTCGCAGCGGCCTTAGGTGGTGGGTGGCTGAGGGGCGCGGGTCACCGGCCGTGTCGTGCATCCCACCCCGGGGGCGAAGGCCGCCGTAGCAGCACCCTCCCGAAATGTCAAGGCATTACCGTCTCCGGCTGGGGCTAGAGGGGAGGCGCCGCGCTGAAGCGGTCCGGCCGGCGGTGGCGGTGCGGCCTGGGCGGCGGGTCCTCCGGGCCTGGCAAAGGTCCGTCTGCCATCTGAGAAAATCCTCGGGTGCTTATGGACGTTTACTGTTCAAGTCTCCCCATGCCTTACTGTCCCTGTCTTATAGATGGAGAAAGGGAGGTCGTCGGAGAGCTTTTTGCCAAGGATCACAAACTCAGACTGTGGCAGAGTTGGTAGAAACCTTAATTTCCCTCCCGTGTTCTAATTATGAGGTGTTTCCTCCCACCCCGCAGTTACTTTTATGCAGATGAAGTAATCTACCTCTCACCATCCCACCCTGCCTTCTGTGCTCCTGACGAGGCGGCTGAGCGCCAGGAGGCTGGTTAGAAGATATGAATGAAACTCTGGTGTTGTGATTACAGCTTGCGAGCTGACTGAGCGTATCGTATACAAGACACGACATACAGCTATTGCTACTCACAGACTGGAAGTGTGTATATATAATTGTTATTCGCTCCTATTCTACTACTGAAGTTTATAAAAAACTTTTCCGGTACCCAGTGGAAAATGGGCTACTTTTTTTTCAATTTTGCATCTAATCTATGCAAATCCTACACAGAAATATGAACCTGAAGGGCCACTCCGCAAGGTTTATTTTTCCAGTAAAATGTGATAGATTGGCTTGGACAAAAGATTGGAGAGGAACAGGGATACGTGTTTCAATAAACCCTTCCTTTTAGAGCTGACATAGCCTGTAAGTACAATGGCATGATTTTGTCTGTTCAACTCGTTCAGTAGGAGGTCTGTGTTGAGTTCCTCAGTGTATCTCATCCCAATCTTAGGCATGAGTTTGGAGGGCTTAGCTCATGGTGCAAGAGGCTGGCTCTCCCCTCTGGTTAGTTACTAGCTGTGCAGAAGGAGTTTGAGACCTCTACTAAAAAAAATAAAAATGCTTGTTCCCTCAGTCCCAGACATGCTGATGCTGTTTCAGAAATGTCGGAGTGCTGTCCAAATGCGACTATGAATATTAATTTAATAGAGGAAATTGGTGAAAGCAGGACTAAAGAATTAGAGACTTGCAGTGCTACTTTGCTGCTTATTATGGAAGCCTTTGCCGGTGATTGAGGAGTGTATGAGTCAGTTAAAAGCACTGCAGTGCTGAAGAAAATGATTCTCAATTATCAGAATAAGAGAGAACAGAATGATATGGAGTGGAATTGATTTTGAAACTACTTAAACTCACAAGAGAGTTTCACACTAACTTTTTTTTCCTTAGTATACTATAGTTCTGGTGAGTTTGTCTAAAGGATCTTTTTGACCTTATCTCCTGTTTAGAAGAGATTGAGATTCTGTAAACCTACAGTACCTTTGTAATTGATTAAAACATGCTAGTTATAAGCATGAGTTAAGTCTGCTCAAATGTGATGTTTACTCAAAACAAAGTGAGCTGCTTGATGTCACTGCATTGCTCATTGGCAAAACCTCATTTCCTCTTCATTGCCTTAGGAAGCAAGTTGCTTCCCAATTAAAACAGACATGTGGAAGCCAGAATCCAGGATTTTTCTGTCCCATGACCAAAAATTACAAATAATGGCAGTAGTACCTTGCAAGGGAGGGTTGTAAGTGTTAAACGACTTTCTCTGGGTAGGACAGTCAAGGGCTGGGAATTCATACGCCTCCAGCACTTCCCACATCTCT
Organism: Mycteria americana; assembly: GCF_035582795.1. Taxonomy (NCBI): domain Eukaryota; kingdom Metazoa; phylum Chordata; class Aves; order Ciconiiformes; family Ciconiidae; genus Mycteria; species Mycteria americana. Next base: position 203,626,454 of record NC_134365.1, read on the forward strand.
CTCTTCCTCTGGGTTTGGTTCCCCATTGTACGTCCACAGTCTTTCCCACATCACTGTTCTTCAGGTTTTGCTGAAACTCAGGATTTCCGTAGCTTCTCTGGGACTTTCAGACGTTGCACAACACTTTCCTGGTCAGCAAATGGAGGAAAAAGTTGTTATTAACAAATGAGAACACACTCCTGGGATTAATCAGTACTTAAAAGCAAGAAGAGGGAAAACAGGACTGGCTGCCCCATTCTGAAACCAGAAGCTCCTTCGTTTCCAGAATCTGTATTTGTGTAACTACCACGTAACAATACAGAATAGCAAAAGTTTATAAACAATACTTTTTCTGTAAAACTGGCCTCCTGTACATGTTAACTCTGATTTCCCTTCTATCTTCTTTATGAACCTCTTGTCAAGTCAGACTTGCTTTAGCAGCTTTGCATGTTACCTCTTTTTTAATTAAAAAAACGGAGTCACATTTTCAAAATTTTTATACCTTCTCAATTATGTTGTGCATTTAATCTGCCATTTCTGCTCTCCCCTTACAAGCTACAGCTGTTTTCTATGACTTGAATATTTTCTGCCTGTGACATGGAGAATGCCTTTTTTATTCCTGCAGTTGTCCAACGAGCTGGCCAGCCCATGTAATTGAACCTACTCCTCACCCTCTTGGCCTGGGAAACCTGCATTTCATGCCTTCATTCACAACAGCCCACTTCTCAGGTAACCCCTGCCCAAAAACTCTGTGAAAACTCGCTTGATCCAGCTTGTTCTTGAGATTATCAGATGTGCCAGAGCAGATAACTGATCTGAGCAGCATGTCACCACTATTAGTGTCTGTTGCTTTTGTCTTCTTAAGTAACTGCTGCTTTACTTGAAGATCCTAAACATTAAGTCTACTTCTTGCTGGCTTTCTGCTTCAGTCTTTTGAGTAGCTTTTGTAGGTAGACGCTCCTTTCCTTTCTTCACTTAACCACAATTATGATCCCTGATTCCAAACTAGCATCCTTGAAATGTCTAGATGATTTGTCAGCTCTTTCTTTAGCCTCCACCTGGCATTATTTTCCCTTTCAGCCACCACATTTTGGCCAGTAACTTTTTCATCTCAGAATCTTGTGCTGCTTCTGCCATTATTTACGTAGAAAAGCCTACATAGTTTATATGACAAAGCTGCTACGACAATGTACATTTTGTTAATTTATGTTACCACAGCAACTGAGTCATGCGAAAATGTAACATTACATTATTTGGTACTGTACCTTGGTATTCTGATAAAAAGCTAGGGAAACATCGTCTGTGTAGAGCTGCTATGGAGCTGGGGCTTAACAAGGTAGATATCCGTGCCTGCAGAGTAGATATCAATGGCTGGTGTCAAGATGGGTCTACCAAGTAGGATCTTCTAGAATCTAATTCCAGTTCTGTTCAGTTCTGGGAGGAATTGCAGGCATGTTGGAGGAGGGGATTAGGATGCTGACAAATACAAAACTGATCTAGAAAACATAAGGCAAAGCTTGGTAGGGACAAAAGCAAGCTGCTAAAGCTAGGCAGGTATAAAAAATTGCAGAAATTCAGGAAAAGGAACAACTGGTGAAAAAGTAATCTTCCAGAAAGGAATCTGGAGTCTACCATAAGTCACAAGCTTAGTATGAGTCAGCGATATGTTTTCATGGCAAAAACAGTAAACATCCCAGGAAGATGTATGTGTGGGAAGCAGTCTGTGGGCTCTGTGCAGTAGCGGTAGGACACCAGTGGAGGGGCTAGTTTTGTGCACCATAGCTCAAGAAGTATGTGAACCAACAGGAGACAGGGCAGGTGGCAACAAGAATGAGCAGAAGACAGGAAGGCTAAAGGACCTGGGGTTGTTCAGGCTAAAGAAAAGAAGGCAGAAGAAAGACGTGGTAAGAGTCTTCATATACTTAAAAGGCCATTGCAAAGAGAAAGGGAATAATCTATTCTTGGTAGGTAGGGTAAGATGTAATGGACTTAAATTGCATCATGGAGGAAAAGCTTTTTTAATGGTAACATTAGTGAGGCACAGCTTTATATTACAGAGGGTGCAATAGTGTCTCCATTACTGGATGTCTTTAAGTACGTACTGGACAAATAGTAAGTACTATTGATCTGACATTGGAATTGGAGGATGAACTAGGTGACTAATCAAGGCCCATTCCAGACCTATTTTTCTGTGATTACATATAATCTGAAGCTTCTCATTAATCATCATTCCTTTATCCAGTCCCATTGTACATTCTGTTTTCTTTTCAGGTAGGAACCCCAGTCATTCCTGTGTTCTTTGGAGGACAAAAAATGTTTCGTCCCATTTTTCTCTGAGTGTATTTGAAGACCAAGCCTTTCTCGTTTTCCTGGCAGCCTGCAACGGACACCGACTGGTGAGTTGTACTACAGTGAGCTGCTGAGATAACTATGATAATTTCATGTGAGTCAAACATGCAATAAAAATTAGATGACTCTTGTCGCTCTATTCAAACACATTCCACGTAAACCCTACATAATGTTAACATAAATCTGAGATTCTTTAAACAGATAAAATTTCTCAATTCATAGAATGTTATTGTATCCCAGACCTACCTCATACACGCGATCCTAAATTCTCCAATCTTCACTGCTAGGAACCCATAGAAGTTTTTAATGTGAACTATACGATGTTACTTAATTATAGGCATGACTTGCTTTTTCAAAGTCTTGTATATTTCAAAAAATGTAGTTTAACATTGACTTATACATAAGTAGCTTATACCAAGAACAACTGGCATTTTTTTACTTGGCAGATCTAATCAACAGACAGCATGCCTGATAGGTTTCTATTTTTCCGACCATGTTATATAGTCTAATTAGATATTACTACTTTCTACAAACTTTTGCTGTTACAGCCTTAAATCAGCATGTCTGTGAGAGCAGACCCATGCACATTTTGGGCACCCTAGAATAAAAAAGCTATTGCAATAATTGCCAATGCTGAATGTATTTCTTGCAGATCTTTTAAAGACAATGTCCATCAGGAGTTTAAACCTACCTTTTTTCCCTTTAAGGACAACTTCAGCAAATTGTATAGTCATCCTTTCAGAGAATGAGGATTTTCTTCCTGTACTGATTTCTTGTTAAAGATTAATAGTGTGCTTTTCTACACAAAACATGTATTGCCCATGCACCTGTGCTGATCAACATATTCATAGGTGATGTGGAAGAAGAGGCAGGGAATAAAGTGGCAACATTTTGTGATGATATTGGGTTTCTCAGGGTCATAAAAACTAAAATCCAACAATGAAGAACTATTGACCTCATGTGAGGCAAAGGACGTTGGAGTTGTAATGAAAATGTCAGTGTTCAGCTGTGGCTGAAAGAAATAGGTATTAAGGAAAGAATAGAAAACAGAAAGCATCATTATACCACTGTACAAGTTTATGGTGCTCCAGTTTTTCGAATGCTGCAAGCAGCTCTTGCCTTCATATCTCAAAAGAGATGCAGTAGAACTAGAAAAGAGTGATATGGATGACCAGGGATATGGGACAGCTTCTCCATGAGGTGCGGCTGAATAGACAGACTCTTCAGCCTGAAAAGGACACAGCCAAGAGAGGGTATGAGAGGGATCTGTATACCACGGATAGCACAAACCCCATGAATAGACTAACTGTCTCTCTTAATGTAGGAGTTAGGGAGCATCAGATAAAATTGTCAGATGTCAGGTTTCAGAGAAACAAAAGGAGAAATTCCCTGAAACTACCAGTGTTTTCAGAAAGCAAGTGGATATGTTCATGGAATAAAAATCCATCTAGAGCCATTAAAAACTAAGGTGCCAGAGATCTCTTTTTCAGTAAGTCCCTAGGACAGCCGTAAGCCCCAAGTTTCAGCCCTACTGGAGCCTTTATACATTGGTTTAGTTCTTGTGTATGGCAGATGGTGTCTTCGGCTGGCCGCTGTCACAGAGGGTTCCTGGGCTGGACCGAGACGTGTGTCCCAGTGTGAACATTCTTACTTTGTTGTTTATTAGCCTGCTCACTGAGAAAGCTCTGAAACGCTTTGACTTGTCCGGGGCTATGCTTCTGCAACCTTGCAGCACTGCAGGAGACACTTAGCCTGGGAAGTGATCAAAAGAATAAGCAGGAGGCAGAAATCTGCCTTTGGTAAGTCAGAGCTTTTTTATTTTTAGTAAAAAAAAAAAAGATTGCCTCCTATATCCATGGACACAGACAAGTGTGGACAGATGCCTGACTCCATTATCACCTTCTCCTTCATCATGAAAAAGCCAGCTAAATCCAAGGCACTCTGAGGCCACAAAATGGGTCAATAATACTGGGGGTGGGGGAAGCAGTGAAGAAATTCCCTTGCTGTGCTTGCCGGAGAGTGAATCCAGTGGATGCAAACCTGCTTTCTGCAGCTGGGAGACATCAGTTGGGGGATCTCTGAAGTGGGTCAGGGCAAGGGTCATGCTTGCTGTTCTCTAAATTTCCAGAGCATCAGCAAGAAGGAGAATTATCCACTGTCAACACATCCAGAGGTATGATTGAAAACTAGCATGGGAATCTTCTTCCCAGCAGAGCACAGGAAAGCGAGAGTTTGATGTTTGAAAAAGTCTGTCTGACAGGAATATTAAACAGGCTTTCACTTAGCAGGATGCGTACATGTTGGCTTCTGGAGACCAGGAAGGACAGAAGTCACCTTGAGCAGCAGCTTATTGGAGAACTGTGAGACACTGTATAGCCAGAGGAAGAAGATTAGTGCTGAGGGATCCTTCATACCTATGATCCCCTTTAGGCTGGGGAGAGCGCTAGGAGAAGGGGGTGGAGAAACCCAACGTTAGCATAAGAAAAAGAATTTTTAGGAACGTCTTTATTACCCCATATATATTAATCTACTGTCATGCTGCTGTTTAATGAATAAGGGAGAGAAGGATATGGGAATGTAAAATGCCTTCATCCCCTTTATTTACTATTGGGTGTTTGTATTGTGAAGCAATGAAAATTCAAACAAAAGTAGTTGCTACAGCATTTCAGATTTTGAGTCAAAAACCTTAAAACATCGAGCACTTTTGGATGCATAAATTTTACAGAATTTTCATTAAGTAAAATAATTTGTGTTTCCATCCTCAGTTCGTTTTCTTGATTCCTTGATTAGGAAGAAATTTTCACTCTGAAATTTCCTTTAGTTTATCTTAAAATATTTTAAATGCCAAAAATTAAAATGAAAGAGCACTTGGGTGATAATTTTCAGATAATCAAATGTTGACCTTAGGTCTTTTATTTTCTTCACAGCTGGCAAAAATTGGCAGAGCACCACGGAGGAACAAGCTCTTTTCTGTCCTTCTGCAGCCAATATGGCTCTTAGTCAAATTCTGCTGTTTCACCTGGCAGTATTTTTTATTATAAGTTTTATAGCTCAGTGCCGTGGGTTGTTGGTACTTTTGTAAGGTGAAGTGATACCATTTTGTTTCCTTCGTTTTGGTAAAGTCTGATCTTGCTGACGCAAAAAAAAGAATCAATGCTTGTGCTTTCTTTTCTTGGGGGGGGAGCTATTTCGTATATACTTCTGCTTCATGATGGCTCAGAAGTCAAGACAACAGTTACCACAAATGAACAAAATGGCTTTCGGTTGCAGTAAGAATTCATTTTTTTCAGGAACTGTGCAATTTGGCCAAAAGCTGCTAACTACACACTACCATTTTTTTAGTGGTTTTGCATATCATTAATGAGATAAGAGTAATATCTTCTCTCTTCATGGTTGCTGTTCTTTATACCTCATCTCCTGGGAGATGAGAATCCTACTTTCTTATTCCTTCCATTTATATAATTTTTCTTCCCCCTTTTTTTGAACAAAGCCCTGAAAGCAAACAAGCATTAAATCATCTCAGTATTTATTTATTCAATGTATTTGAGACAGCAATACTATGATAGTTGGGACTGAGCATCCATGTTCTCAGATTTTGGTTCACTTTGATTTCTTTTCCAATTTTTGAACCAACATAACAGTTTCCAGTGTCTATATTTTAGTCGGAAGGCAATAATGACTTTGTACAATCACTTTTTTATCTGCTACAGTGTTTGAGCCTCTTGGGTCTGATTTCCCCCATTCCTGGCCACCCTTGTATATCCTTATAAGCAGAATCATAGAAATCATAGAAAATAGTATGAGAAGAGACATCATTTGGCCCATCTTTATATTCCACAGCAGGATCATCTCCATCTAAATTAGTCTTGAAGGTGTTTGTCGTACTCCTTTTTGAGAATGCTTGGTGATGGAGACACCATATACTCTGTAGGCAAAATGCTCCAGTGCTGACTGGTCTGTACTGTTTGAATAATCTTCCTGGGAAATGTATTTCAAATAGTCATTATGGGATTAATTCTCTAAGTGTAGATGTCTACAGGTATATATCTACACATACTGTAGGTTTCTAAGTTTCTGCTAGAAACTTAGAAAGTGGAGATCTGGATCTTGATTCAGTTGTCTACAGATAGATGATGAGAGCTGTCTGAGATGGAAAGAGCACCCCTAATGTCTAACCTATATTGAAAGCCATTTCACTCTGTCTCATCCATAGGACAGGTATGGAGTTCAATTTATTTCTTTCCTCTTTGTTGTACCTTTTACCCTTATTTATCATATTGCCTCTCATCTTCTATAGGCTAAACAAGTCCACTATTTCTTTAAACATTGTTTATTCTCAAACGATCCTTTTTGTTCCTCTTTGGACTCCTTAACTGGTTCACGTAGTTCTCATAATAAGGAACTCGAAACTAAACACGTGGTGGAAGAGAGATTGCATGGCATTAAATGTATGCTGCGTGAACCCCAGCTTATCTTTTAGGACAATGGGTGGGGAACTTAATCAGAGGAAAAGCTCTCTTCCATTACATTACCACTGAAACAAAAACAGTACATGCAGCTATGTAGTGCTCGCTTCAGGCTATACTGACAGTAAAGCTGAGCACTGGATACCAGTGAGCCACAAGGCCTGGTAGGAGAGTATCAAAATCAGCACATATCACGTCAGCAAAACTGTGCTTGCTGTTTCTCGATGATTTATGTCTACAATGCTTTAAAAAAGATGCTCGCAAAAATAAGATGCCAGAAGTGCTCTTAAGAAACTTTATTATCTCGATCACTAGTTTAAGAAGGTATTGCCTTCATTCTTGAAGTTGTGGAGTAAATTTTCAAGTTCATGTGTGTGGGAGGAATACTGAGAGGATTTTTTGCACATATCTAAAAAGCAAGTTGATCTAAAAATATGGTCCATTGTAGCTCAGTGTTCAGAAATATTACTCTTTTCAGTTCTATTTTTATAAACAGCTTAAATGATTTATAATAGCTCCTTAAAAAAATTCCTTATTACTACAGTACATCTTATGATGGAGGATAATTGTTTTTGAATCTTCTAATTGTTCATGTGTCAATCAGTCTATAAGAAACTCAGAACAGTTTTGTGAGAATAACGGAACAAACTTCAAGTGGAGAGAGTTGTCTGAGGTCAGAGGACATACAAAGAAAATGCAAATGACCAGACTGATGTTAGGACTGTGGGAGAATGCATGAGTGTCTGCAAAGACCGTTTGTGGTAAATCTGTACCACTTTGATCATACCTTGATTTTAATAACATTATGATACTAATAATGACCATAATGCACTTGTAACCTGGGATTCTGGATTTCACATGAGTATCATTGGTTTAGAGAAATCATCACAGTTTGAAAAACAGAAACCAACATAGAAGATAGAAAATTTACTTCATACGCTGTTGCCACTGTATGTTCATCTAGAAACATCATATTTAGCTCCTGCTGCTTTGATGTTCCAGGTTCAAAATTATCTGAGAGGAAAGACAGGACACTGGAGACAGAGCTGAATTAGATTTTCAAGTCTGAACTGTTCTTGCACCTCCAGATCCTTAGGGAAGAGCCCGCTGGAGGCAGAGAGTGGGCTTTTTGGTCAGTTGTTTTGATGCAGAACCAAGATCCTGGGTGAATCCCAGCTATGGCATGTGACCTGACACATGGACTGAAGGCTTTTATGTTAGAAACCGTGTGAAAATTAATTGGGTTTGTGATTCTGAAGTTGAAGACCAATCAACATCTTGATTCGATGCCCTCTGCTTTATGATATTGTCTAATAATATGTAAGGTTTTCCACTCACACCATATATTGCAAAGCACTTCAAATTCATATTGTTATTCATGAATAAATCTCTCCTGCAGTATTCTCTTACTATTGTTACTACTACTTGTTATAGTTTTAAAATTAAGTTATTTGCAAATCAGTATCAGTTTATTGTGGTGTACTAACTGCTTCTAAGTTTCTCTGTGGCCTTTTGGATATGAGTTTTGTCTTGATAAAGCTTTACATTGTTCAGGACTTGCTGACATAAAGGACAACCTGCTTCTTCCAGTTATTAAATTATTATTTATTGTTTGTATTATTGTTACACTTAAAGGCTTATTAGTAGTAGATCGAAGACATTCACAGGATGAAAAGGGGATCTCTGTCCTCTCCATAGCGCATAACTTAGAACAAGAGAAGATAGATGGATGCCACAGTCAGAGGCATGTGATCTGAATAACATTGGTTTTGGAGATATGAAATGAGATATTTCAAGATTTATATGTGGACAATTCCATTTTTCTCATTTGAAAGTGACTTTTCTACTGAAACTGTATGGTGAAAAACAAAAAATCATCAAAACTAAATGGAAATCTGTTTTTAAACCCAAGTCATTTCATCTTTTTTTTTTTTAAATTGGCACAAACACTTCTTATACTGATTTGCGGTGGAGAATTTTTTTCAGGTCTTGAAAATTTTCCCCAGGTGGGAAAATTATTTCCCATCTGCCTTTTCCCCAGAGGACAGTGGGATGAGGGAAGGCTCTTTGGGTCTTGTGGTACAGCCTGCACTAACACAAGCATGTGTACAATAAACTGTACAGCTCACTTTTCATGAACATCAAGCAATTTTCTAGTAACTTTCCCTGATTTTGACTTCTTCCAAGTAATACTTAATTAATACCAAGTAATACTTAATTACTAGCATGCCACTAGTGCTTTTCAAAAGTTAGAGGTAACCACATTGTAGGTGACCTGTGTTAAAGGACAGCTGCTCTCTAGAAGCACTGGGAGAAGCAATGTTACAAACAAACTGAAACCATGGCTCACTGCTTAGCATTTGAGAGGCAGGATGTGGAAAAGGCCCTGACACTGGTTCTCTTTTTCTCTTGTCAAATGTCAGGTTAATTTTAGTTACCACTATTGCTTTTACTTGGTGTTTGTTCTATACGTAGTTGGTCTGAATTTGCTTGAGCATTGTAAACTATTGAACCTAAGGCAGAGTGACACTAAGTAGGGTTGATTCTACGTTAGCAGAAGATTTGTTATTGTTTAGACACACTGTTGTGGGGTGAAATCTCACCCTCTATTTAAAAGTGACAGTGTGAAAAGATTAACACGTTAAAGAGGCATAATGACTTCTGATTTGATGTTTTAATATGTCCTATTGCAAAATTCACTGGCCTGATTGCTGTGTATGCAATTTGCCAAAATTACTTATACAAAACACGTTATGAAAGGGTGGCATCTTAGGCAGAGGTGAAAAGACAGCTCAGAAATGCTTTCCTAACCCAAATATACTTGCCCCATGCTAGACCTACCCCAAAAAGAGATGATTAATCTTTTAAATGTCTTGAAGTCCCCAAAAGTTTTCCTGTGTTTCACTGTCTATACAACACATTCACTACAATATATTGTGATCACCACCCTGGTTCAAGTAAAAATAATACTGCAATTTTATATTGCAATCCAAAATTAATTTAGTGCAGGTCTGGAGAAATGTACATAATGCCGGATGGAAAGCTGCTTCTCTATCAGCAGCAGCATGTGGGTTTTCAGTAAACGAGGACATTTGGTGATGTTTCAGCTTTCACAGATGAAAGGTAAGAAAGATTTACATTTATACATAAACATGCACAGCATGGGGGAGGCTCATCTGCCTCACTGCTTGCGGCAACTGTTCAAACGAAAATGAACACTTGTTAAGAGTACTATTCTGGGAAGTGCTAAGAGTCCACGCTGCTCACTGCGCCAACGGCCCCAAGAGCAATACACCTTAGATGTATGCCACAACACAGTCTGGCTGACAAGCGTTTCCTCAGCTTCAAAGGGTTATGGAGTTCAATGAATTGCTTATTGATCAGACATGAAAGAGCTCAGCAGCTAGTGGTGGAGGTTCCACCGTATACCAGAAAATTCCATACTGCGTCCTAGGGAGAGACACAGGTTGATAATGAAACAACATTAGTACAATTACTAACCCAGTAGGAGGTAGGGAGGTGGGAAGAGTCTGGGCCATGTGTCTGCCTTGGTACCAGAGCACTTGTGTTTCTGCTTTTAATGAAATCCCATCCGATTTGGGACAGGCATCTGTTGCAAAATCCTCCATGGATTTGTCTTACTGGAGGCAAATCCGTCTTGGTGTTTGCTGAGGGGATGAGTGCAGAGCCACTTTCTTCCTGGGATAGATGGGAGAAACAGTGAGCTGCTTGGTGTCCCAGATCCACGTGATGCTATAGACCCTTATTGTAGGGGTGGCAGGAATTGCTCAATGGCAACATTAAACACCTTTGATTTTAGCTCGTGTCCATTTGTGGGTTTTGCCCCTGCTAACAGTCCTGTGCAGTGGGTGCGTTCAGGGTTCTGGTACCTAGGTGTTCTGCATGATGTTTCTGTTCGCTTTGTATCCTTGGGTAGTTTCTCTCCACTGGGATTTTGGTCGGCAAAGAACTAAACTGTGCTGTTTTGTTGAGCAGAGGAATGGTTCCCTACCATGGAAAAAACAAATCCCCAGGCTGCTTCTTGGAGCTATAACCTGTTAGAGACAGAGCTGGGTGTTCCTGGGACAATCTAATGTCATGTTGGAGGGAACCAAAAGAGTACTGAAAAGCAATCACAAGGCTACTGTCTGTGCGTTCTCTAGAGCTTACTCAAAAGAGTATCGCTTGTGCTCATATTTGCTGCTTTTTAGTAGGTAGCAGTGAGACTTTAACATAAGAGACAGTTGCCTGACATCAGTCAGGCCATGAATTTAGTCTTACCTCTTTCTGCAAGAGGCATTGCTAACCAAAGATTAGAACCTTGCAGCTTGGGCTTGGCTTAGCCATCTTGATAACAGTTTATAAGCATCTTGCCAAAATATTAGCATAATACGTACCAGGACTGGCTCTAGGCATATCGCTGCATCAACCAAGCCTCTTTGTAGCTTCTCCAAATGGGTTGCTGAAGGCTACGGTTGCAGGAGAATGATACTCCAGTAATGGTTTGCAGAAGGTTAAGTTTGTATCCTGTTATCTGAACAGAGCTTGCAGCAAGCCTGAATGAAACTTGCTGTTCTTGCCTCATTTTCTGTTAACACATTTTCAGGATCATCTGCTAGTATTACTGCGTGTATATTTGCATCACACTTAATCAGTATGATTAATCTGCTATTTTTACACGGGCGACAATCTTCTATATTAGGAAAATGCCACATCCTTGCCTTAGAGATCACAACAACTCTCCCCATATCAGTCCTTATTTTAAGGATTAATTAAATTTGATTGAAATGATGTCATACCCCGGGATTAACCCTCTTTTTATTTGAGAGTAGATGAATGCTTCCTTCTTTAATGTGATTTATTGTTTGGCTGGGTGAGAGTTATGTGTCCGGAAGAAGGCTAAAGTTGAAAATACCAAGTAAAAATGCAGCCTTCTAGTCAATTGCTTCTCATCCATATAGGGCAGAAATTTGTAAGATACCCAGTTTAGCTCGCTCTAACCGGATTAAGACCGTGACTTCATTCTAGTGGCGTGTCTGAGCTGGTTTAAAACTAGATGGCTTAAGTACCACTGGCAGTCTCAATGTGCCAGCGTGGTACCCCGCATGAGCTGTGAAACCTGACGGCATGACTTTGGGGAAGCTCTAGTGATTCAGAGAGTTTCCCCGCTGCTCTGTTGCATGCCACCAACACTTGGCGTCAGTCTGACTGCTCACACATGTTTCTCAGCCCACTCCTGGATACCTAAACTATCTACTAGGGCTCCGAGGAGTCTGAGAGGGAATCGGTCTTCCTCAGGATCACCACTAGTTCTGGTGTATTTTTGTCTCTACTTTTCCAGCTACCCTGAAATCACTCATAGCATTATGAGTATTAGTACTATGAGAACTGCATTTTTAAAAATAAAAATGAAAAAAACTATATTACACTAAAGCAGAAGGTGTGAGAAAGTCATTGCTTTGTTTAAGGTCAAATACACAGAAATATGTGAGGTTCGTTCTTTTTCGTTCAGCTACAAAGCTCTCAGGTTGTTCACTGAATCCAGTTCTTCAATGAGTCTCACCCTCAAATTTGCTTGTCTTGAAATGGATTCTGATTTGGGTTCAAACTTATGTCACTATTCTTCTCCAGAAGCCTTCAAGGAAGATTTCAAGGAAGCCCTCAAGTGAACTTCCGTAAAGCTCTCTGTGGTCTTTTGGAGTACAGTTTACAACTTGGTATGTAAACCTTCATAAAGTAGCCACTGAAAATGAAATTTTATGTCAACATATTAGTTCTGTATCACTTCCAAGACAGAATGTTTATGTTTATAAAAGGGGGAAAAATGTAAGTGATTACTGGTGCTTTATAGATAATAGTTATGAAGATGATACCAAAATGAATCCGGGAGCAATAGCATATTGGTGTTAAATGACTCCCCTCTTTCCCTGTGGGCTCACAGGTCTGGCTTTCTGACAGTGGGATACCATGGTGTGTGCCAGAAAGCTGATAAAACCTCAAACAGTTAGTTCTGTGCTGTTGGCCACTCCACTCCTCATTGCCCGTGAAATAGCATTTTACACTGAGCAGATGCTGTCACAGAATCTTTACTTTGGAGGTGCCTGGTTCAGCTGAGAAAGCAGCTTCATGGTGCAGCTTCTCACTGTTCATTCCTGGCCCGATGGCACTCGTACTTCACCGCTCTGTGGTGGGGGATGCGTAGGAAACTGAGCCTTTTGGGAGGCTTTTTAAAATTCTGTTATTGTAAACCACAATAACTCCAGCTGGTGCTGGAGTAAAGATACCTTACGTGTGCTTATGTATTTTTAAGAGCTCCAGCTAATGCTTGGGGGAGGTTTTATGTATATACTTTTTTATATATATATATATAAAGATAAAATTAAATACTATCTGCGTATTCATCTGTGAACTCATTGTTTTATTCAGTGAGTAACAATCAAATGAGGTATGTTTTTCAATGTAATTTTTTTTTCACTGGACCCTGACATCCATGTAGTATCAGGGAGGGTGGCATTAATTACCCATACCATGTGATGTTCTGCATCTGTTGCTTGTGCTATTTATTGCTTTTGATTCTCAAGAAGTGCAGTACTTAAGAGATATCTTGAAAAATTGTTTTATCTTGCCAGATTTTTCCCCTATTTGATGAATGTGTTTTCGCCAGGAAAGATTTTGATAGAGGGTTATTTTTCCCCTCTGCTCGGTGATTGTGTGCCAGGCTTTACGAAATGCTGATCTGTTTTTCTGTCCAGAGAAAGCATTCAACGATGGTATCAACATTTAAGGGAAAAATGACTGATCACAGAGGTTATGCACTAGTGGTTGTGGGAAGAGCCCTATTTGCTTCAAATGCAACTGCTAATGGGTTTTGCATTAAACTAAAACAAAGTTATCGCAGGCTTATTGCAGTGACTTGCAAACCAGCCAGGGTCACGTTTCTGTTAATTCTGCACCCGCACTCATTGCAGAAAACTGTTGCTCTAACCTGTCAGATGGTGTTGATCACAAGAGCTCCAATGCGTGTTGCTTTTGGATAAAGTGTCCTCAACTGCTGTCACTTTTGGTGGCATCGCTGTCTGCGGGTGACCACTCTGAGCAGCTGCGGTGCAGGGCTGCGGGCGCCTGCCTCCGTGTGCAGCCCCGGCCGGGAAGCGGGTGCTCCCAAACGGCAGCTCAGGATGCTCAGAGTGACTGTCCCACCATCACCTTCATTTGTGCTGAGTTTGTAGCACAGTTCCCACATGGTTTTGGTCCAGGCCAGCTGATGCTCTGTTGGACAAAGCCTGGTTTAGCACAGGCCTGGGACTATTCCCTGCAGGCAGTTCAGATGCGGCCACTCTGTTTTAGTAGATGGAGGGTATCTACATGGATGTGAGCTGTACTGTGCCAGCTGGTCAGATAAGAGTCCCTGGCATGTTTTATTTACTTGTACAGATGTGGTGTAATGGATAGTCTAATGGGCCTGACTATCGGTATTTTAATTATTCCTCTGTCATATGGGTTTAGAAAGTATTACAGAAGTGCTATGAGAATAAATACATTGAGAAAAGGCTGTGAGATGCTCAGAAAATGTGGCTACCAGGACTACTTAAGCACTATTGATCAAACTGGAGCACTCTATTTAATGAATCTCTGCCATTTCTTTTCCTACTTTAATGTTCTTGCATGCTCAGCATAGATGACACTCAAAAAGCATGGAGAAGTAAATGCATATAAGCCAGCTTCCCCAAAGTAAATGACAGGAGAAAAATAACAGTGCCATCACGGGCATGTATTACTATATTGCAAAGCATATGAATGTTTTAATTGCTGTTGGGAGTGAGTGAGTTGTTCCTACCTGTTGTTCCTCTTTGTTTCCCTATTTGACATAAGGAAAAGCATTTATAAGGTCCTCTTAAAAAAACAGGCAGTGTGTTACCATCCAAAAAGCAGCTCTTTCTGCATCCAAGGAATCCTTTTGGTCTCTCCGGCAGTACTTTTAACACATAGCCCGACTGGAAGAATACAACACTGGCCTGAAGGCTGCCCCGATCACGTAGACACAGACAGAACTGTGATGTGCCATACGCCAGAGCTCTTACGGCTTCATTATTTTAACTTACTAGGTCTCAATCATCTTAAAAACAACAACACTTGATTGTGCCAAGTGACAATGTGTTTGCTTCATGACTGTGCTCTGCTCTGTATTGCCTCCCCTCCCAGTGCCTGGTTCATGGACAATGTCCCATCAAAGCCCTTTGTGACCCTGGCCTGAGCTTCCTGGGACCCCGCTGGTCCTGGTGTGGTGTGCGATGGGAGATGTCCTCTGCTGGAGGACATCCTGGACTCGTGAGGCCCTCAAGGGCCATTGCCGTAGCCAGGCGTACTCCAGCTCCCTCAAGGTCAAAGGCAGTACCGTGGTCTGAGAGAGGAATATTTAAAGCCCTGAATGTGCTGGAGCTTGTTTAGTGTCAGAGGAGCTCTCACACACTAGTAGCTAAATAAATACCAAACTAACTGCAGACTCACAAACATGGAAAGCCCTTCCAAGCTGAGCTTTTAGTTAAGAATCACCGTTCCCAAAATATCCATTTAGCTTGTCCCATGGGTCACCCCAGCTATCTACTGTATTAAAGAGGCCAGGAATTACTTTCTCTTCCAAGTGAAAATATGTGGCAGGTGTCAGCATCCTTTCCAAGGTAGAAGGCCAGGCTGAATGTTTCCTTTCGAAATTAAAGGTCAAATGTGCCAGCAGAGAATTGCAGGAGCCAGAGCAAGATGCCGCTAATCAGATATCTGAAGCATCTTGGCTCAGGGTGAAGCACGGGCTGGACGAACAGGGATCGGAAGCCCTTCTCTCTCCTGTCCCGCAAGATGTCACAGCCCTGAGCTCCAGCTCTCTGCGCACCACGCGGGCTCTGCCCATGGGCCTTCCTTGGTCTCTGCGCAGCAGATTGTCCATCCCTCATACTCAGCAGGGACTAGCTGCTAGTAGCCCTTTCAAAGTGATTATTTTGAAGGGCAGCAGCTCAAGGGAGGCAGGGTGGGGATACGGATGGGAAAGATGTTCACAAAATTACCAGATTCGGTTGTTGAAAAGTTGTGACTCAGACTTCCCCCCTCCAAATTGGTGCTGTTTTCTTTAAAAAAACGATTTATTTTCTTTTCTGGACCTCCCTCCCCACTCCCTGGCCACATCTCCATACTTTATTTCCCCACAGCAAGAGTTAGAAAGGGGATTAATTTGCACTAAAGGCCAAGCTCCTCGCCCAACCACTGGCCCCAGGCTTTGAGCCAGAAATAGGCAGGAGCCAGGATAACAGCGTGGCAGCTGACACCGGGGACCTCAGCCGCAACCGAGGGTGGAGAGCCCACTCCCAGACCTTTAGGTGACTTCAGAGGGCAGAGGGAAAGGCAAAAAGAGGCAGCAAAGTCTATTTTAGCAGGCTCAGAGGAGCAGGGCTGAGGACGAGGGACTCAATGATCAGTTTTGTAGCTCTGTGCAGATCCGAGGAGGCATTAAGGAACGTCGAGGTGTTTGTGATATCTGCTCCTTCCTGACTCACTAGCAGGATTGCCTGTGGCAAGTATTCACCTTACTTTTAAAATTGGTCCAGGATTGGGATTTTTTTTCCCGAGAGTAATTAAAATGCCCAGAAAAATATGTTTTTTCTTATGTCTTTGCTGATGACTGCTGTCAGCTTGTTGCAGACATTTTGTCCTGTCTATGTCAGGTCTAGACCTGCTGTTAGTTGGTGTCCTGCATGGGCTTGGTCTGAGTCTGCTTTATACTGCATCCTGATAGCTAGACCTGAAAGACCGTTCAGATAAACTTCAAATGAATTTAGGAGAGTGCAATGCCTTTGAAGGGGCCACTGGTGACTGGGGCCAATGCTATCAGGACATTTCTTTTCCACTAACTCTAACACAGTGAATAAAACCAGTGCTCATCACTCATCTTCTGCAAAACATGCCCCTTAAAGATGTCAAAAATTGGTATATAAAATCAAATTTTTAAAATTTGGACTATTATTTATTATGTCTTTAGGTTTTTTGGCTAAGAGGATTGTGAAAAAGAAACGGAAAAATGGGTGAACCCTAAAAACTGAATAAAAATCTTTTTTTCCCCATTATGAAACATAGCTTTTCCATTAGCTGAACTCCTCTCCTGGTCAGTCAGTTCCAGTGGCAGGGCTGAACTCTACTTGCATTTGACACCTCTGAATGCTCCTGTGGCCATTGCTTGCAGTTATACCCAGATCTAATTTGTAGAAACAGTAGGCAAGAGAGGGGAAATTCAGTCTGAACATTTTGTCCTTGAAATTATGGGCACAAAGTTAATAACATAGCTAAAACCTTAATGAGTATTATTTTCAATCCCCTTTCTGAACCAGAACTGTTGACATCTCTGGTGTAATCTCCTGAACGCAACCCCACAAAAGCCTTCGCCCACATGCCCCGTTGTAGGAACCAGAGCACCTGAACACATCCTTGTTTGTTGTCCTGTTCAATCAACCTTAAATACCAGTAGCTTTGCCTCAGCAATGCCCTGGGCATGATTCTCCATGCTCTGTACACTGACTCAGTACCCCACGCTTTGCCATGAATCTAACCTTCCCTTTTCTTTCTTCAAAGCCCTTGAGGGCAAAAAACCATTTGCTGGTAGTAGTTCTGCTTTTTCATGGATGGAGGAAATATTCTATTTATTTCTAGAGATGTACATTTACCTTTCATGTCCTTTTCCTTTTCTTGTTAGCTAAGAAGCTATTGCAAGAGTTTCTTTTTCCCTTGGTAGATTTTTCCACATAATTAGTGAGAAATGGCAATTGCAGTGTTCACTATGTACTTGTGCTGTGGACAAATCACATTCAAACACTGTGAAAAATGTAGTGTCATTTCCCACCGAACATAATGAACAATATTGTATCACCTACCGAGTGGCAATCTGTAAAGCACTGACTGCTCAGGAGTTGATGCAGAATGACAATTTAATGGTTGATGTTCTCTGTTTACTCACAAAGCCTACGTAATACAAATTTGTAGTCCACAAGATGATGTATAGGGCTTAATTTTTATTTCACAGAGTCCTTCTGGAGGGGCTATGATGGTTTTGGTCTGTCCGAAAATGTGTCTGTCAAACAACCTCAGTAGTGATGGCCGTACAGGGCAAACATGTGGGCTAGCTTTAGCCAGCCATCTCAGGTGCTGGTAGCAGGCTAGCCATGATGCTTGTCTTGTGCTGCCTGTTTGCCCTTCGTCCCAGCCTGCTGATTGAAGCTGGCGGCTTTTGGGATGCAGAAAATTTCCCATTAATAGTGGAACTGGGATCAGAAATGTAGTCATTTCTAAAATTACTGCATCTTGAGAGGACTGAGATAAATGGGCATCTTGGAGGATGAAAAGTCCTCAACCCCTTCAGTTAAGCCTTCCAGCGAACCCACTTATGTTTTTCTTGAGATAAAGCAGAGAAACACTCACTACCCTGTTTACTGTCTCCCCAAGCCAATCAGGTAAAGCTGAGGACTCAAAGTAAAGGAAGATCATTAATTACCGTACAAAATCCTGGTCCCCCCACTGAGCAGTAACCCTTAAACAAAGCAACAATTCATTGCTGCTACACCATGAAACATTTCCTCATTCAGTTGGTATGCAAGGGCACGTGTTGCATGGCAGCAATGAAGTAGGATGCAAAGGTGAAAAAAATATTCTCAGTCATTTACTGTTATCTGTCTGACAGCCCTAATAACAGTAATTTAATAAATGATTCAGTATTTTTTACAGGAGGCAGTAAAAGGTCAGTTCTTCACTGTTAAGAGAACGAGACTTGTATCCCAGACATCCAGTGTGCAGTACATGTACTCTGTGCAACGTCCTGAGTATAAAATCTGAGTTTAACTCTCCTGGCCAGATTCTGACTCAGGAAGAGTACGAAGGCCTGATCCCACGGTCCTTCAAAAACAAGGAAACTACTCCAGTGGTCGTCCATCTAATACAGGTAAAGTTCTAATATGGATTAGTTAGGTTAACTTCAACCTCTGTTGAAGTCAGTGAAATTGCTAAATATTTACCTGGGTATAGGAGAATAGAAATCCAGCAGGTTATTTCTGCAGCGTATCTTAGTTCTCAAATCTGCAGACTCTCAGCCTGGTCATAGGAGATGCTCCTTGCTATGTACTTGGAAATCACTACAACAGAGCTTGCTTTCTACTCATGGCTTTCATTGGAAATCAACTGTAATATTTAACAGCTTTCAGCCAAAAAAACCTTTGACACTTTTATTGAAGAAGCCACTTAAACAATTACTTGTTAGGTTATATGAAATAGCATAGGAAGTCAACTGTTATTTGTTTTAAATGGAAACAGAATCAGTATCCTTTTAAACAGAAGTTTTTCCTAGCAGTGTCAAAGCTGTGGATGTCACGGGACATGCCGTACTCCTAATTCCTAGATGGGAACCCAGGTGTGACATTGGACACACTGGCCCCTTTTCTTGTGCCATTTCCTACATAGCTGAGAATTATAGCTGGAAAAAACAGGGCTGGATGGCTCCTTACAGGTCACCTACAGTTGTCCTTTTACCCAAGGAAAAATGAACTGTTTCTATGCCGTCCCTGAGACATGTTTCTCCAATATGTTCTTAAGGACGATGAGGATGGGCAGGGGTCAACTGAGGCCTCACGTGCTCTGAGCAGGTTGTGGGTATCTTCCACAGCTTTCCTGCCCGCTCACCTCCGGTTTATTCACTCCCGGGATGATTTGTGTCTTTTTACAAGAGTTTGGCTTCTCTTCATCCTGTGCTTCTCTTTAACTGTACCCTTTCCTGAGCAGTGCTTCATCTTTCTTTCTGTATATGTGTGTCTGTAAACGGGAATTATGGAATTAGGGAAGTATATCCATTATGCTAAGGAAAACCAGAAATGTTTTTTTCTGGTTTTGTTGGGTTTTATTTTCTGTTTCTCTTTTTGTTGTCTTTGTTGAAATGTGTTTCAACAGAGGACTTTGAGAAAGAAGGGCAGCACTTTTCATCTTGGTTTGGCTAATTCATAGCAAAGTCCCCAACTGTACTAATTCAAAGCCGTTATCATGCCTGGATAATTGTCTGGATATAAAACAAATATCATTGTCTGGATAATACAAATTAGCTGGATGCGTTGTGGCTGGATGCATCACTGGCATGTCCCCCATTGTAGGAGGGACATGGGAAGTGACTTAGCCCTTTACTCAGGTATAAGCCTGGCCCAGCCACCCTAAGTTTGAAATAAGAAGAGAAAGTGGCACTTGGGGCTGGTTCAATAGATGAATAAAGAATTTTATAATTTGTAGCTAAAATTTGACACTGTCCACTTGCAGTAGATTTATGAAGACATGCAAACCTGGAGAAAATTATGTTATTTATAGGAGTGTCACAGGTGGAACAGATTAACTGAGATCGTGGCCACATCTTTTTAAAATTCTGTAGCAGATCTACATTTCAAATGGTAGTTTCTTTCTGTTTTCTCTCAGCTTAATTTCAGCAGGGCTAAATTCCTGTTTTCAGCCTGATTTGCACAGATGGATTATCTGGCAGAACATAATACTGACTCCTGAAAGAATCAGATTTCTGTAGCTGGTTGCCATAATTCACAGCATATTTAAGGCAGTAAAAATTTGCAGCAGAGGGAAAATAGAGAAAAAAAGATGGGAAGCAGAAGAAATGATGCCAAGGTCACGTCAAGATCAATGAAGTCACGGGAAGGAGATGCATTGATTTCCATAGTCTTCGGATTGGGCCCATAGGAGACAGTTTATGAGAGCCCCTGGGCATTGGGGTGAGTTTGTCTCTGCAGTTTATTACTTGTAGTGGGATTACAGCAAGAATGAATTTAGCAGAGTCATCAACCTCTCATATAGCTCCTTCCATTTATACTCGACGTGCTGTCCCTTCCCTCCTTATATTTCGCTGTTCCTCCTCTGCACCCTGGTTTTGCAGCACGTGGAGTAAGAGGCAGATGCCTTTCAGGTGAGACTGGGACGGGGTAGTGAAGGCTGATCTGATTAATGTGCTGTGGGAAAAGAGGGCAGGTCAGGGGAGGAGAGGTGACACCAGGGACAGTTTACCTCAGAATCCCCTGTGTGAGAGCTGCAGGCACTATCAACTTCTCCTGGTGTTCCCTGCACCTGTGAAAAGAGTGGAAAATAGAATTTCTCCAGGCCTTTTGGACCCATGAGTGTTGCTAAGCCCTTGAGAAATAAAACTCTGCAGAGGCCACTCCAGCTTCTTCAGCAAGATAGAAAAGGACAAGACATAATTGCCCAGCATTCAGGGCAGGACTCAGTTTGAGATTATGAAGCCTGAATGTAGGGGTCTGAGAGCTCTAGTGCCAAGGATCCCATTGCGAGCAATGGCATCCCAGCTGAGACATCGCTGGGGTGGAGGGAGCTGTTCGGTGGCCAGGCACTAGAGACCTGCATTCCTGGCGGGTGCCTGCACACAGTGTCATTTAAGCTGCTTGGCCTCCAGCAGGCCGTGGTCCCCTGTAGGTCATGGGGCTGTCTGCCAGCCCCACATGGAAGTCTTGGGTGTCCCATGGCATCCCAAACAGCACTAAATTCTCATGTATGGAAAACTGAATCAATCAATCAGGGTGAACTGAATTATTCTCTGGGGTCTGCTGTCTGTGCTTCCTCCGGATTCAATCCAGTTGTCTGCACGTAGGAGCCTAGTGCTGATCGAGATGTCCTTGAGTATCCAAGACATCCATGTGGGCTGGTGCATGTGGCACAGGACCTATAGGAGACTAATGCCCTCTGTAGCAGCAGCTGGGGAGCAGACATGTCAGATGGCACTCAACACTTATCTGAACGGAGTCCTGTATCTCCACTGACCACAGTGGGCCCTAGGTGCCTAACTCACATGTAGACATCTCTAAGTACTTGCCTGAATGTACATGGATACTCTGCAACTGCTTGCTACCCTGGGCTAACTACCCTTATCTCCTTAGCTAACCATACCTTGAGACAGGGGCATCAGCTGGTGAACCCAGAAGGCACATTCACTGAATGAACCCTGTCATGACTGCAGCGTACATCCTTACATTGGAACAAAGGAGGCAAAAATAATAGAATTATGCACCAGAACTTTTATTCTTTACTTCGGCAAAACAACATTCAGGGTTGTTGGCAGTGCTGGTGAAGAGCATTACTTCACATTGAATAATTATTTAATACTGTGTAATCACACTAAGATATTGCAGTCATTTCCCAGGAACTAATCTCTAACCACAGAGAATGATAAATTGACTGACATCCGTTGATTTGTTTGTGACAGTGTTTAAAAAGTAGAAGTTATTAAAGCACTGTTTTGATCAACACGACTTCACTGATTATATATCTCATCTATCTTGCTAGGTTGATTTCCCTCTGTATTATTAACTCTGAAACCTGGCTTCTTCTAACAAAGAGTTATTTCTAAATCCAGTATTTCCATTACGCAGTTAATTCCATCTGTTTTTTTGCACATGTGCTGGTTACAGCTGAAAAGTCAGTGTTGGCAACATGGTGTTATGTGCAGTGCCGAATATAGGACATGAGGTACCCAAAACTTCTGACTGATTAGTGGCAGACTCCCCTCATATACTGCAAACATGCTGGAGAAATCAATGTCACCAGGGTGCAACGTCACCCGGGACATTTTCTCCACACCTCCAGGACCCCCTCTGCGGGCTCTGTGTCTGTGGAGCACTGAAGTCATGGCAGGCAGACTTCACTTCACCTAACTTCAGTCATCTAGAAGTAAGGTCCAGGCTAAGCATATGAAATAGCCTCTATCAATGGCCAGAGAGGCAGAGGAAGGCATTTCAAAGGGTGATTCACTTCCCCCATTGACTAGAGAGGGAACTTAATGATTAACTGAAGCTGGATACCTAACTGTTAGACAGTCAGTTATGTGACACGAATACCTCCAAAGTCCTAAATCTGTAGGAGCATTTGCAACAGCTCTGGAGCCTTTTGCTTGGTACGTAGAAAATTGCTGCATCTGCTGTGATTTTAAGTAAAGGCCTATCGTCAGTAAAATTGAGGCTTCAGTAATAAGCCTGACATTTTAAATTGTGTTAATGAATAGAAAGACCTGGAGAGACCGTTTAAAATTACATGCCTTTCTATCTGTGCACTGAGTAACTAATGCTGGTCTGGTTACGGATTTCTGTGTAGTTTATCAGGGTACTCAGCCTATTATCTTACTCATTTCATCTGGAGCAGAAATCAAGAGTGACAAGTACCACTGCACATATCATTATCAATCACTGCCACTCTTTCTGCAGTTGCCTTAATTACACTTCATTCCTTGTATCAATATCTTGCATTCCAGGTTTTAAATCTTAGTTTTAAAGGTATTCGTGGAGAGCTAGTTTGGACTTTGGCATTTCTGGAGACTGTTTAATGGTGAAAACACATTGCCAAATGCAGAAAGTTTACGATTTTTTCTTCTATCTGGTATTAACTTTTTCTAAGTGTGATTTTAACATTTATTTTTCAGTCCGATGAATCATACATAATGGATTGTATTTTGATCATCACCTCTGATTTTAGAGTTAGGTTTGAGTCTCCTAAAAGGACATTGTTTTTCAGTCATATGAGGCTCCAGCTTCTTTTCGATGGCACCAAGAACCTTCATTTTCCACTTTGGGTTCCCTTCACAAATCCAGGGTCATTGGTTTAAATAAGAAAACAAAACAGAAGTAGTAAGAAATGGACAATTGTTACCAACTGTGTCCTACATTTCATTATGGTTACAAAGCATTTTAGGAGTCTTTGGAATGATCAAATAGTAAAATGCAAATCTTGGCCAGTACCTTTCAAAGCTGACAAATCATTTGGGACATCTTAATTCTTAAGTACGCACCATTGCACCTTGACTAAAATTGCTGGATTTGACAAATGTGCCAGCTCCCAACCTCTAAAAATCAATTCCTTTCATTCAGTTGAATTAAAACTCCAGAAACATTGACCACTAAATGTACTGATCTTATGTTTAGGAGGAAAAAGGCATGCTTCTTCCTTCCCATGCTATTTTTTCTGTCAATCAGATTAATGAGCAACCTTGGTTTAGATAGAGATTTTCTGTACAAGTTTTGTTTTGACCTTGAATATTAAATTTGGCTCTGGCAAGCAACACCAGTAAGAATTTAAAAATCCATATTTGGGATTTCAAGGTTTGTTTTTGTATTTGTCCCTTTTATCTGGTGCCAAGAAGTCTTTTATTGCAAAATTATTTCTCAAGTCCTTTCCAATGAATACCTAAAATTCTACCTACGGCAGGGAACAATCTCCCTTTTGATAGGTATGTTTCCAATATCTTCTGCCCATTTCCCCTTCACATCCCAGTTGTAGTGACATACTACGATCAACCACAAAAGTAATTCAAATTTTCCAAATGCCATATTAAGAATCTGATTATCTCAAAACAGAAGAAACAGGTGGCTCATCTTCACAAACTGTGCATTATCAAGTTCAGAGAATAGAGTTGTGATATTAAGTTGATTAAGTCTGCTTATGATTTAATCTCATATCCAGGGCTTAAGTTTTTCTTCAATGAGGGGAAGAAGAAATCCACAAGCCATGACTCCGAAAAGTATCTCTTAGCAGAAAGACCTGTAACTGGAAAGACATATGGTCTATTATTTAGCTTTCTTCTTATTTTGATGTGTAAGTCTGAGAGGTCCATCAGACACTGCTTCTTTTCAACGCATCTTTCTCTTTCCCGGTTGCTGCTAGTAGCTGATGGGAACTTCACCTTCTGATGCCAAGCTCAGTTTTTGGTGGGAGGACTTTTTTCTTCTTTGATTACGGGTGAGCCTCAGACAGCTCAGGACTTGGCCAGCTTGCTGCCTGCTTCAAAACCTGTAGCTAGCCACTGTTCCCTCTAAGACTGACAGCAGCAGCATTCCCGTTGTATGGCGTTCCATTGCATACCTGAGGTGATGGCTGATGGGCCTTTTTGGTGCAGAACAGCTTGGTGGGGAGGGCAGATGTGGCAATGTTCTTGCCCTCAGGCATGAAGGGACTCTGCTGTCTCCTGAGGGAACAGAGCTTGAAAGGGTTGATGAGATTTGGGAGATTGTGAGAGACTTTATGGGCTGGTAGGTAAAAGCAGGCCACTCTCTTTCTCCTCTTGAGCTTTCCTGCTTTTTCCCACTGCCCTGTAACCCATCCTGGAATAAAAGTGACAATGCAGGAACAGTCAGTTAGAAATAGCTACTCTTGGATTAGTCTCCCATCAGGAAAATCAAGAATATTTTTTTCTGATTTTTGGAGCAGGAGGCTTTGTGCCATCTGCAGATCAGGTCCTGTATCCAGTTTCAGGCCCAGTTTCTCAAGTTGGCCTTCTGATACTGAGGTCACCAGAATCAGTGACTGCTCTTTAAAACGTGGACATTAATCCGAAATGCTTCACACTGAGATCAGAGTATGCACAACTGAGATTCAGTGGAAGAGACATGAATATTGAGAGATTAAGAGATGATTTAGTGGATTTGTCTGCTGTTACTCAGAGTGCATCACTAAAGTGGACCTATAATTTCAGCTCAGTTGTGCAATTTGCATCGTGATGTGAACAAAGAGGTCACAGAAATGGTTTGCCAGACGATGTGCAATGAGCACATCCCTTGGAAGCACATGTGCAGGAATTGATTCATTGCCTCACTGAATTAAATTGTGTTTTAAGCATTAAACTGACAGCTGCTAAGCAATTAAAAGAGAGATGCCTATTCTCAAGTGCTGGTAGAAAGAATATAGTCAACATCTTTAAAAAATGTACCATTACAGCATACTTTGTGACAGGTTTCAGTCCGTTACACTTCATGAATTATTAGCAAGTTTGACAGCATAGGAAGCCTTTGATCAAACCAGTCCAGTGCTTCAACATCACCCCAAAATGGCAGACAGGAATTCCTGGAGAAAAATGAAACAACTTTCCTCCCTGCTTTGGACCACAGTGAGTGGGAGTGTAATTGCTGTTCCCACATAATTTTCAGCAGTTTTCTATTTGTAATAATGGAACCTTTTTTTTTCTTCTTCTTTTTTTTTTTTTTAATCACGAAGGAGCCAATACTGCAGAGAAGACAGTTGTTTATAGGCATGGTTTTTGTACAGGCTGATGAGGAGCCAGGCTCTAGCTGCCAAAGTCAGTGCGAAGCCTCCCACTGAGCCCGATGTCCCACAATGGCATGCGAGCACGAGCCCCAGTGTCACCCGGGGGTGACAAGTGCCCCACCAGCAGGCACCCACCAGAGGCACTCCTGCAGCTTTTTTGTTATTGGAGGCTTTGATTGTGGAGATGAACTTCCCAAACTCAACACATCCTGGCAGCATCTTGACAAGATAATGGGTCTGTCTGCCCATTAAGTCCAAGATAGGTTTTTTCTACTCATTTTCACAATGCCTTACAATAATTGTGCCTCTTCCCTTCTCTCCCCTGTCATTTCTTTGGTGAAATAACAGGGTCTGTAGCTGTCTGTTTGAAGAAAGCCCCTTCCCTGCTTCTGAAGACAAGCAGACGGTATTTTGGGATAACTTTTGAGTGTTAAACCCTAGTCTGAAGAAGCTTATGATTCACAGGACACGTTTAAATGCTACCCACTGTTCACCACCTCTTGCTGTTATACAGTCTCTCAAATCCAATAAACACTTCTAGGGCTTTGTCATATTCTCTTTGTTCAGGTACGTGAACAGTCTTCTGTAGGATAACACGTAATTGATATAGCTTGACTTTCATTGTACTGCAGATTTAAATCCCCATGGAGGATCCTAGTTTGTCAGAGGCGAGAAGTCTTCCATTTGGGAAAAAAAGGACTCAGTTCAGTACAAACCGCTCTCTGGTGAGGCTAAGGGAAAAAAAGAAAACTATTTCGATGAAGAACTAAAACTGAGAATAAAGAAAAAGGTTCGTCATCAAGACTTTGAGGCAAATAATAGAAAAATCTCACTTCTAGGCCAGCAGATCCAGGCTGCTGCAGGAGAAAACAGTTTAATGGCGGAAAGGCAGCAAGCTGTCAGAAGGGGAAATTATCCTGTAGGTAGACCCATTCTACCCAGTGCAGACTCTGTACCCACTTGCACTGGAGATACTCCCTTTGGGAGTGCCATGGGGAATTTCTCCCTGTGGATGGGAAGAGGCAAGCTAAAATGGAAGATACTTTGGCTGTCAAGCATGTAGGTAACTGGGTTTGTGATGCCTGCTGGACGTAACACTGGGAGATCTCGTAGACCTCTACCTCTGCTTGTAGGGAGTACCTGCATGATGGTCTGCCTTTTCCCAGTATGCCCCAAGAGTCTCCCTAGAGGTCTGCGGGATCTGCCACCACTGCACCCAGCAAGTGTCATGAACCCAGTTATGAAGGAGGGGTAGAAGCTGTCAAGTAGAAGCCAGGTGAAATGGAAGCTGTCAGGTGGGATGATAAGCACCAGGACCCCATGGCCATCTTAGCTGAAATGGTCCCAGTGCCATGTGACAGTACAGAAAGACCAAAAATCAGTCTCAGGTTGTGATTTAGGAAATGGGAAAAAGAAATGATGTAGAGTTCACGCTCACTGGAAACTTTTGAAAGAGAGGTATCCTGTTTAGGAAATGTGGTCCTACATTTAGAAATGTTAGAAATGGAAGGTGGCATTCAAAATTGAAAAAGTTGTATGGGAGATTAATAAAGATCTGTGAGAAAGCAGAGAGATATAGCATCTGGAAAGGCATGCCCTCCTGGGTGAAGGCATGAAAAACCCCACATCTTCAGCTGAGCAATAGTGTAGCGACTGATAACCCAGGAGAGAAACAGTGAAGATCATTCTGAAGAAAAAGTCCTATTTAAACAAGGTGCATGCACACACGCACACACAAGTAAGTTACTCTGTCAAGGCGTCTGCGCTTCCATTGAAATGCTAGAAGTCTAAAAGCTGAAATCGGGGAACAGGTATATTTGCTTCTGAATTTGGAAGTTGACATAGCAGACACTTCAGAACTGGAAAGGAAAAAAAGGTAATCTTTGGGACATTGTAACACCTAGGAAAAACATATTACAAAAAAAAAAGAGTGGCTGCCCAGCTCTAAGAGTGGTGCTATATGTTAAAGAAGACATGCAGTCAAATCAGATAAGTAAGTTAAGTGTGTGATTCAAAACACAAAGTCACCACAGGTAAAAACTCCAGACCTAAATAGCAAAAATGCAGCATTAAGACTATACTTCAGACCAGGATGGATGGAGAGAATGACTGTAATGTACTAATAGAAATTAGAGAGATGACATATGGAGAAACCCAGTAAGAATGAGATACACGAGCTGCTTTATATAAATTAAGTACCTGCAGTGTGATTGCAACATGATGCTGGGAATACATTTGTAGAGGAGCTACACCATAGAGGAGCTAGTCAGGGAAAAGACAGGTAGAGCAGCAGATCTCCACTGAATCCAGAGCTCTGCATGGTCCTGGTTTTAAAATATTACTGTCAAAGCCACAATGTTCAATTTAAAAACAAAAAAAACCCCAATATAAATATGATTATATTTGTAAAGAAACAGACAAGAGAGTGAAGTGTTCACAGGGGACATAAGAATTGTCTGAAAATACCAGAACTTGAGCAAATGCATGATCCCTCTCAATAGCATCTGTAGGAAGACCAACAAAAAAAGCCACCATCAAACTATTGTGGTTCAAGAGCAGGATAAGTCCTTAAAAAATTTCCTTAGAAAAAATCCTTAAAAAAATATCCTTTAAAAATATTTTCCTTAAAAAATATCCTTAGAAAATTTAACTTAGTGAAAAAGAAAAGTAGAAATAGACATTAACTCTGGGAAGCAAAATATAAAATCATGGTAAGGCAGGCCAAAAAGAAACACAGAACTTTAAAGCATGAAAATGAAGATATCCTTTCTTAAACACACATGAAGCAAGAAACCTACCAGAGAGTCTGTAAACGCTCAAGCTGCTGAAGAAGTTCTGAAAGAGTATGGGTCCATAAAGAAGAAGAGCATGAATTATTTACATTGTTTATTTTAGTGGAGGAGGTTGGTGTTTCTTTAAGGGCATGAATGTTGGAGGATCACTCTTAAACCAGAGCACCACAGAATCACGGGATGGCTCAGGCCTGGAAGGACCTCAGGAGGTCTCTGGTCCAACCTCCTGCTTACAGCAGGGTCAGGCCTGAGGTCAGACCAGGCTGCTCAGGGCTTCATCTACTCTAAGATTAGTAGAGAAAGTTTTACAACATGGTGCTTAAATGAGTGGAAGCAGCTTAGTGTTTGTGAAAGAATGTAAAGGGCATTCTGAAGTTGCTAAATAATAAGTTGTTATGAATGTCCTGTTGATTAAAGCTGCCTTCGTGACAGAGAACCAGAAGGTGACAAATGTGGCTCTGATTTCCCACCTGGATTTTCCAGGTGGAGTCAGAGATCCGTGGGCCACCCTCACTGAGCTGAAGGGAACTACAGTAATGAGGAGGATCAGCAGATACATGGACAAACATGGACTTGGGAAGGACCAGCAGATCTTCTGTAGAGTCTGTAGCTAAAAGCCAGTAAGCATGGGAGCTAAGGCGATCTGGTTCATGTACTTGGGT
Source organism: Mycteria americana (assembly GCF_035582795.1). Classification (NCBI taxonomy): domain Eukaryota; kingdom Metazoa; phylum Chordata; class Aves; order Ciconiiformes; family Ciconiidae; genus Mycteria; species Mycteria americana. The sequence continues at coordinate 203,655,812 of NC_134365.1, forward strand.
GTCCAGAAGGCTTTCAGGAAGGTCCATCACTAAAGACTCAAAGATAGTAAGTTGCCGAGGATCAAGGAACACATTTGCTCATGGATTAATAACTCATTAAAAGATGGGGAAAAATGAAGCCATGGATATAGAGGTATTTCAAAGACTTCTTAATCCTCTGTGGGAGTTATTAAATCTCTTGCTGGAGGTGGGAAAGTATCAGATAAGTATTTTGGGGAAGGTCATAGATGTACTTTCATTTAATAGCATTTCCTTTTTGAATGGCATGTGACAAAGGAAACAAATGTCTCTTAGTTGCATAAAACCAGTAGCACATCAGGACCTCACAGGATTTCATTCAGTTTCTTCTTTTCCAGTTTCGGTCTAGTCAAGTCTTTCGGTGAAAGTGATTCTGCATTGTGGAGACTGGTGTTTCTTTTCTGTCATCTAAAAACTTTACTTTGTTCCTTTTTTTTTTCAATGTACTTGGCTAATTAACTGATTAAAGAGGCTTTTATTTTGAAACAAAGAAACTCTTTTCATAGAATCATAGAATCATTTAGGTTGGAAAAGACCTTTAAGATCATCAAGTCCAACCGTAAACTTAACACTGCCAAGTCCACCACTAAACCATGTCCCCAAGCACCACATCTACATGTCTTTTAAATACCTCCAGGGATAGTGACTCAACCACTTCCTTGGGCAGCCTGTTCCAATGCTTGACAACCCTTTCAGTAAAGAAACCTAATATCCAATCTAAACCTCCCCTGGCGCAACTTGAGGCCATTTCCTCTTGTCCTGTGGCTTGTTACCTGGGAGAAGAGACTGACACCCACCTCGCTACAACCTCCTTTCAGGTAGTTGTAGAGAGCAATAAGGTCTCCCCTCAGCCTCCTTTTCTCCAGACTAAACAACCCCAGTTCCCTCAGCCGCTCCTCATCAGACTTGTGCTCTAGACCCTTCACCAGCTTCGTTGCCCTTCTCTGGACACGCTCCAGCACCTCAATATCCCTCTTGTAGTGAGGGGCCCAAAACTGAACACAGGATTCGAGGTGCGGCCTCACCAGTGCCGAGTACAGGGGCACGATCACTGCCCTAGTGCTGCTGGCCACACTATTTCTGATACAAGCCAGGATGCCATTGGCTTTCTTGGCCACCTGGGCACACTGCTGGCTCATATTCAGGCAGCTGTCGACCAACACCCCCAGGTCCTTCTCTGCCTGGCAGCTTTCCAGCCACTCTTCCCCAAGCCTGTAGCGTTGCATGGGGTTGCTGTGGCCCAAGTGCAGGACCCAGCACTTGGCCTTGTTGAACCCCATAAAATTGGCCTCAGCCCATCGATCCAGCCTGTCCAGATCCCTCTGCAGAGACTTCCTACCCTCAAGCAGATCAACACCCCCACACGACTTGGTGTCATCTGCAAACTCACTGAGGGTGCACTCGATCCCTTCATCCAGATCATTGATAAAGATGTTAAACAGAACTGGCCCCAACACCGAGCCCTGGGGAACACCACTTGTGACCGGCCGCCAACTGGAGTAAACTCCATTCACCACCACTCTTTGGGCCCGGCCGTCCAGCCAGTTCTTTACCCAGCGAAGAGTACACCCGTCCAAGCCATGAGCAGCCAGTTTCTCCAGGAGAATGCCGTGGGAAACCGTGTCAAAGGCTTTACTGAAGTCTAGATAGACAACATCCACAGCCTTTCCTTCATCCACTAGGCGGGTCACCTTGTCGTAGAAGGAGATCAGGTTGGTCAAGCAGGACCTGCCTTTCCTAAACCCATGCTGACTCGGCCTGATCACCTGGTTGTCCTGTACGTGCTGCGTGATGGCACTCAAGTTGAGCTGCTCCATATTCTTCCCTGGCACCGAGGTCAGGCTGACAGGCCTGTAGTTCCCCGGGTCCTCCTTCCGGCCCTTCTTGTAGATGGTGTCACATTTGCTAATCTCCAGTCAGCTGGGACCTCCCCAGTTAGCCAGGACTGCTGATAAATTATTTTGCTTCTATTTCGGCTCCTGAAGGTAGATACAATAATTCTAAAAGTTGATCTGGCTGGGGATCACAGTAGCAAGCATGCGTTGATATGTCCCATATCTCAGGATAGGAAAGCACCCTGCAGGACAGCCCCTGCAGCTGTAGATCACCACCACCTCTGCAGCTCCGCTTGAGACAGAGGTCTGTGCTGCAACCTTTTCTGGTGGCCTCCACCCCTTTGCATGAGGGGTCTTTGGGCCCTGATGTCTCCTAAGGCCCATGTCGATCTCCCAGAGACAGTGTCCAACATGTTGGTGTACATGGGGTTTAGAGGTTGCTGTGGTGGGCATCCTGCTGCAGGGGCTCCTCTCAGGTTGGTGCTGTGCTGGGCAGGACCAGTCGTGCCCCGGTCACTATGGGGACATGGTGCAGAGGCCACCGGTGCTGAGGTCTGATTGGCCACATCTTGATGCCTCAGGGCCCACAGGACAAGTGCTCATGCATGGACCCAGGCTGTCCTCCAGCTGCGGGAGGACTGCCAGGAAGCCGCTGATTTGGGTATTTGGGACCCGTTGGGCTGGCTGGTGGTGCAGTGCTCAGAAATACCATTTGGGCCTCTTCCACAGGTTGAAACAGGGGTTTCAAACTCTGCTTCGGGTCCAGAAAAGATGAGGGCAGGCGACCAAAGTTATCTCCTCGGCGCTGAGGAGACTGCAGTGGGAGGCAGAAGAGCTCAGGCTCCACTGACTTCCTCACTGCGAGCTACAATGAATGCAAACCAATCATCTCTCAATGAAAATTTTAAGAACGATTAAAAAAACCCCAGATACATGCTTTGTTATTAAAATAAACCCATGAAAAATTAAAGTAGGTTGTGATGAAAACTTTCAAAATGTATCCTCTTATTTTGTGCAGTCTACATCATGAAGCTAAAAATGATACTTATATTTCAGTGTTGCTATGGTTACTGATACTATTCTTCTGAGTCTTCAGAGGAAATGAATTGATTGTGTTAAGGAGGACACTGTATACAGGAGATGACCTCTGACCTTCATGATGGTTTCATCTATATTGGTCTAACTGCAAACTTTCATGGCCTAATCTGCACTTAGCTGAAGTAGCTATAGTTTCATTTTTCTGTCTTTGTACAGACAAGTTTAAACTCTAACAGGCAAGGTTGAAAGTTTTGACCTGAACTCCCAGAAGACAGAATTTATTATTCATTTACTATTGCTCCCCAAAACACTCTGTGAGATAAATACCTTGTTGAATGTCCTGGTAGACTTTCTCATTTAATTTGATGAATTCCATATATTTAAGAATGCAGAAGGTATTTTTTGTAGTAAGGATGATCTTACAACCAAAAATATTTGTTCTTTGAAGCCTTTCTCCATCCCCTTTGTCCCAACCCCACGATGACTCCATGTGCTATTCACTGTGAATCACAGCACCACATGATAGCTCAGGCTGGAAGGGACCTCAGGAGGCCTCTGCTCCAACCTCCTGCTCACAGCATGGTCAGCTCTGAGGTCAGACCAGGCTGCTCAGGGCTTCATCGAGTTGCAGTTTGAAAACCTCCAAGGATGAAGTGCTGGTTCCTGCCCCAAAGCACCTGTGACCTCCACGCACAGGAGAGACAAAAAGGCAGAAGAGGAGCCAAGTCACAGAAGGGGATTAGGGCCATATGAAGAGCTGGTGGCAGAGCCAGGAACAAAGGCCTGATGTCTGGTACTCAAGTCAAGTCAACAGAAGTCAACAAACTGTTCTACAGACACTGATTTTATGTAGTTTCCAATTTCTCCAGAAGCAACACAGCTATGCAGCCCTTCACTGTCGGCAGGCTGCTCTCTGGGGTGGTGTCTATCATCGGGGCATGCAGTCATGCGACAATTAAGAAGACCATCTCACAGCTATGGTGCCAAGACCACTCAGGCACATTTAGCTTGTGCCTGTGCTGGGAGAGCCTGAATCCATTAAAGCAGACATGGTTCTGCATTAATCTTCCTACCTGGTTGTGCTGCATGGAGTGGCTTATGGCTGTTAGTGCGTGATTGTGGAGCGATGCCCCAGGGGAGGAAAGATAAGAGGTGCTGCTGCTTGACGATAATGCCTTTCAGCAATGAACTGCCACTGGTTTGAGGGGAGTATGTGGATGATTTAAAACAAGGAGACACGCAGAATTGGCCTTGTTCTCAGTACGTTTGTGCTGTAATCGCGCTGCACTGATGACGTTCAGCTTCAGCTAACGCGTTAGCTGCATTCGGAGCCTACTCATGGCAGCTTAGAGTTAATGCACAGCTCGTCCTACAGTCTCACTTACTAATGAGACCGTTTGTCTCACTTGGCTGGAGAAGGTGAAGGCATATGCAGTGTGCTAGATTTAAGACTAGCACAATATTGTAGGGACAGCTTAACTTTGTCTAAACCTAGTTTAGCTTAAATCAAATGGGTAGTTGTTTGAATTCCCACACACAATGCTTGTGTTGTTTTCATTAACTCTGGAAATCACTCTAGCTAAATCAGTGCATCCCCTGGTGTAATATAATGAGGTCTCTCCTCAGATGAGTTACACTGATATAAAGAAGCTATACAGGAATGGTCAATGCAGCATAAAACTGTCTGTAAACAAGCCTTAAAGCACAGCAGATTAAGATGGCCTGCTCAGGGATTTGCACTGGTTTAATTAATTTGGTTTGTTAATTGAATTCCATTAAATTACAGAAAGTTTTGAGTTAAGACAAAGCCTCGGGCCCTGATCTTCCATTCGGACCTGTCAGTAGCGCTGGCTGAACTGCCTTTGGTGAACACTTCATTTCCAACAGTACAGTGTTGGCTACCGCCAGACTATGAGTGAGTATGACCCAATTTGCCAAATGCTTTCCCTGAAAACCAGTTTCAGGGGCTGATGATGAGGTGGTCTCCTATTTACAGTCTCTGAGCTCACTAGCTACAGCACGACTCAGGGTGTGTAAGACCCAAGTTCACTTTGAATCCTCTGTCTAAGGGGATGCGAACTGATAGCTCCTTGGCTGAGCAAAAAGGTTTTCTTCCTCCTCTGCCTTGAGAGCCATGTGCCCTGTGCTCATCAGAGTAATGCCATTTCTTGTAGGGTTGGTTCATGCAGCAGCTTGGAGTATCCTGGTTGTGGCTGCTCCGAGACCAAGGAAAATTAGAGGGAAGGAGTGGGAAAGCAAGAGGAACATATTGGCTGAAGTCAGGAAACACAGCTTTGCCAGTGCCCCTTCTGGAGACTGTGTTAGTTACATGGCTGTGCCTTGTCTGAGCAAAAGCTGCGGGCTATGCTGGCTCCTCCTTAGACATGGAGTGATGCTGTAATGTGGACTGGAAGAGCCATAAAAGGTGTTTTCTCTAGAAACTAGTGTGAAGATCTGGTATGGAGAGATAACCTCATGTTCTAAGTCATTGGGTCACTGTGTTTCCACTGCTGTTTGCTTGTGCCATGTTAAAAAACAAACAAACAAAAACCTAGGAGTTTTGGACAACAGGGTGAGCCACTGTAACTGGGATGGGTGTGTGGGACAGAGCACAGCAGTTATTTCTGTGAATTGCACACTTATAAAAATGCAAGAAAGGACCTTTACACCACATAAAAGCATATAAATTTAATGTAACTTGATTAAGCTTCGTGTGAATGGTGCATATTTTCTTGACGTGCCAAATACGAGCAAAAAGAAAGAACCCGATGAGTAAACTGCAGCAAGGAAATGCTGCTGTGTGCTAGCACCCTAATTCCTGCTCCGGTGGGTTTCGCTGGCAGTGATGATGGCGCATCTTCTGAGGGTCTAGACATACAACTGAACAACCATTTCTTTTGGTTTTTCATCCCTCTGTCCCCACCCTCAACATTTTTGTTCCAAAAACATTGCCTGAGGCACATTACCTGTGCCTCATGGGAGTAGCGATGTGGGTGACTAACCCTTCCATTTTCCTTCTCAGGTGGTGCTCTCTGGCTAAGTGATGCCTTCCCAAGGCAGCACATCTCCTGGGATGCCTCGCAGCAGTGGCGCGGCCCCTTGCCATAGAGAAAGAGATGTGATACATCCCGGGAAACACAGCCCCTCCGAACAGCCCGGCTCAGGGAGAAGGGAGCAAAGGGCCGTCAATTGGGGCAAGGCTGTTTTACATCTTAGCACGTCTGTTTGCTGCAAAGTGGCAACTACCTGGTGTGGAGTGGCTGATAACCGTGTTTCATGTGCTTGCAGCTCTGAGGTGCTGCCAGGAGGAGGTGAGACCCTTTCCCTGCCCTGGAGCCAGACCCTGCGTGAGGAGGGAGAGCCCTTCATTTCACCAGTTGAAGGAGAGATGGGATAAGATGCCAGGAAGTGTGTAGCAGACGCACAGGTTGGGTATCTCCTCGCAGTGCTGGTGCTGGCTGGCTTCCCCTCGCCCACGGCCGGGCTGCGCGCAGGGCTGAGCTCCGCACCCCCGAGGGCTTTGCTCTCTGCCGGCTTTGGCGCGGGGTGTGCTCGCAGCCGCGGCGTGCAGGCGCGGCCAGGCGAGAAAATGCAGTAGCACTTCCTCGGGAATTTTGCAGTTTACTCGTCAGGTCGCTGTGGCATGGGACCAGCATTGCTGCTGGGGCACCCCGGGACCCCTGGGCCTGCGGGGGTGGGAGCAGGGGCATTTCTGCAGCTGGGCAGGTCTCACGGGTGGGTTCTCGGGGGGCATCTCTGGGGATCTCCGGCCAAAGGGGCGGCAAGGCGGCTCCTCCTGCGGCCCCGGGCGTTGTTCCCGCTGCTCAGCGGCGGATCCGCTGCGCGCAGGCAGGGCAGCTGGCAGAAAAAGCAGATCTGGCGTCTGACAGGCATTTTTCTTCAGCTTTTAGGACGGCACCGTCTAGCGGGCTGGCTGAGTATTGCCGGCTGCCGGAGGAGCTCCCGGCCCAGCGCGGCCTTTCTCACAGCCGGTGGGGGAGGACAGGCAGCGCTGCAGCATCGCCCGCACCCGCCGCCGGCCCGGGGGTGCTGCGGTCCGGGCGGGGTGCTGCGGTTCGGCCTGGGGGTGCTGCGGTCCGGCCCGGGGGTGCTGCGGTCCGGGCTGGGTGCTGCGGTCCGGCCTGGGGGTGCTGTGGTCCGGCCCGGGGGTGCTGCGGTCCGGCCCGGGGTGCTGCGGTCCGGGCTGGGTGCTGCGGTCCGGCCCGGGGGTGCTGCGGTCCGGCCCGGGGTGCTGCGGTCCGGCCCGGGGGTGCTGCGGTCCGGCCCGGGGTGCTGCGGTCCGGCCCGGGGGTGCTGCGGTCCGGCCCGGGGTGCTGCGGACCGGCCGGGGGTGCTGCGGTCCGGCCCGGGGTGCTGCGGTCCGGCCTGTGGGTGCTGCGGTCCGGCCTGGGGGTGCTGCGGTCCGGCCCGGGGTGCTGCGGTCCGGCCTGTGGGTGCTGCGGTCCGGCCCGGGGGCTTCGTGGCCTCAAACCCAGCTGATGGGCTCAGCGCGAGCACTGTTCCCCAGCCTGCTGCAGGGCCCACTGCTTCCTGTATCCCGTATCCTCAGGGAAAGGATGGAGATTTTAATCCATCATTCAAACTGGCACGGGGCAATATTAATAATTCTCCCCAGTGGTGCTTTTTTTTTTCCTTTTTTTTTGGTCCTGGTGGCTTTCTAGTGCTAATCCCTACTCACCCAAGTCTCAGACAGTATTTTTCTCAGGTTTTTAAGCTCTCCCTGGTCCCCAAAAATGTGAAGAGGAGAGGGAGAGGGAAAAGAAGAGGGAGGCGGAGAGGAGAAGCTGAAATTGTTGAGATGTGCCAATGCAGATGCTGCAGATGGAAGGGTGGGAGAGTGCTAAAGTCCAGAGACCCATGCAGTGTCCCTGTGCCTGCAGAGGTGTTAGGAGAGATGTGGAATTGTTATTTCATGGTCAGAGGACAGAAGAGACAAGAATTACTCACTGAAAAAAGCAAACCCTGAAAGCCCTGAGCCACCTGATGTTATTTTGAAGGCTGTGCTTTGAGTGGACACTGGACTGCCTGACCAGCAGAGGTCCGTTGCAGTCTAAATTATTCTGTGATTCTACAATTTTGCTTTATGTCTGCATTTTAAAACAATAAAATTCTTCTTTGGTGATGTATGGTCTTTTGTATGGTCTTGATGTACAGACTTTTGCCATATTACTGGCATTAGCCTCATAAAACTGACCAGTTACTTGTCTAAAGTACTGACGTATCTGTCTGCAGCATGGGCACATTTCAAATGTTGCTGGGGTCATCTCCCTTCCTTGGAATTACAGGATGTTTTCTGACAGCTTTGGAAAAGAAAAGAATTACTACACTGCAGGGTCCAGCTGTCAAATTAGGGCTTTGTACGTTGACTGCATTCTTGAAACTATATTTTAAGAAGTAGAGAAACCTATTTGCTGATCACAAAACTGACCGCATGCAGGGCAGAAATGAAACATTTTGGATTTGAGGGAGATCGACACAATGGATATTTCCCGGCTTTGCAGAGTTCATAGCACCAGCACTATTCCATACAAGCAGGAAGAAGATCTACAGATTTCCAGAAAGACAGCAAGTGCATGTTGCAGGAACACTTAAAGTGAGTAATAGTTGAATTTCCAAAGAAAAACTGAAGGTCAGTTAGTGCACAAGTGGCATGTAGAGGAACGTCTTAGTTAACTTGAAATCAGTTGGCCTTGAGAGCACAAATTGGGGGTGACATTGTTTGTCTCCCCTCCTTGCTGGCGAAGTGATCCTGACGGTGATTTTGTCCCCTGGCAGGGGTTCAGGGTTACACATGGTTTTTTGAAGGTGCAGTGACCAAACAGCTATCAGCGCAAGCAGATGAGATCGAATGGCAATAGAGCTGGGTCATGTTGCACAGGTCAGGATGCCCCGCTCAGTCCCGCTGTCCTCCCTGAGCCCGCAGCGCGTATGGGGTTTACTGCTTCCCCCCCATTTCACAGGCATGATTTGGAATGGCTGCATATGCTTAGGTTTATAGACACATCAGAAAAAGGCACTGTTGTACTTATTCTGTATAACCAAGATATACAGGGTGGGGGAGAGGGAAAAGAAATCCCTAGAGGAAGACCACGTCTGTAGCTGTCTACAGCATTACACAGCCGTGGCACTCCCTGCTCAGTAAAAGCACATTTGCCCTTCAGTAGTTTCTGCATTATAAATGCTTAGGAAGAAAAGGATGAGCTTTGCAGAGATTCATGGGATTTGGGGCACAGCAGGTGCCCAGACGTGAGACCACACTAAGTGTCAAGGCAGGACCACACTGGACCCCCCAGACAAGCTGGCTCTGTCCTGTCTCCAGCAGCCAGCTTTTCCTTTTTCCAGCCAGCTTTTGCCTCCCCCCCGCCCCCAGCATGCCCCTGTGTGCCCCCCAGGGCAGAGCAGCCCCCCGAAAAGGGGGTCAGGGAAGGGCCTGGCGCGAGATGGCAGCTGGTACCTGGTTCCCGCTGCTGCACAGGCCACGGTCCCGCATCCTCTGTGCTCTGCGGAACTGAAAGCTTGAGAAGAAACAAAATTACTGAATTAAAAATAAAGAAATCCCCTCAGAAGCAATATAAAGGAAAGGATTTTCACTCCCCTGTGCCTTCTAATATAACCATGAAATGGAGCAATTTTGAGTATCTATACTCTTATTCTCCAGGCACCTGCTGAATATTTATTACTGTAACATCTCTTGCGCCTTTCTGTCTGTTCATAAACAGCTCAATACCAGTGATTTGAGTATTCATTGCTTTAAACTGAAGCCAATAGTTGCTGAAAGAAAGTGCTTATTCCACACAAGTTCCCCACATCTTCTGCAGAAAAGGTGATTAAGGGACAACTGTATCTCAGGGGCTCTAGAATATGATAATGATGCCCTGCCTTTGGGAATGAGCCACAATTAATTACCTGCCTTGGAATGATTTGATTGTTGCTGGCGGGTTTTAGACAAGCCAGCTCCCAGGTGCAGATCTCCTTTTCCTTGTAAGAGGGGAAGCATCTGTGTAGTCGAACACAGCATTTCACAGCTGGGGGTCCTGGAGCTCTGCCGATCTGTAAGGCATCAGCAAGTGCTCTGCAAGTTAAGAACAAGGACATAACATGTTTGCATGTAGGCAAGGAAAGAAACCAAATGAGTGGATATAAAAAATAGTGAATAAACATTCAAAGCTGAAACTTTTTTTTTTTTCCATTTTTTATTGGGAGTGAGAACTGTATAAAAGGTCAATTTTTTTCCCCACCTCCGAAAGTGGCAGTTTGTCTTGATGGAAAAATAACTTTGTGCTCACTCCTTTGCTTGGGCTTCACAGTTTTGTGAACATGCATCATTAAGTCCTTCTCGGTCAGATCTGTGGGATGGGGGATGCCGATGAAGACACGCAGACTGTGGGGTGTGTACTGAGAGCTGAAACTGAGCTGGATGCCTGCCCTGAGTTCCCGCTGATTCCCGGGGAGGCACCACCTGAATGCTGGAGCTGAGCTGGCCACGGGAGCACCCCGGCTCTGGTTCCTGCCGGCACAGCTCCCACAGGATGCTTGTCCTGATCACCCCTTGAGAGCTGTAACCTGCATTAGACAGGGTCTGTAATCAGACAAATTCTTCTCCATCCATCCTGGCAGAATTTCTGTCTTCTCAAAATGCATTTGGTTTTTATTTTGGGGTCATTTTACTGGGTTTGCTTTTGTTTTATGTTCACATGGGATGGTGGGAGGATTGATGTAGGAGACAAGGCCAGTGGATCTGCACCGAGACTATGAATCACTGTTTCTTGGCTTAATTTCCTCAGGAAGTGCAGTTTGTGGGATCATGCCATTGCTCTCTCCCTCTGTTCTTCTCCTCCTAGTAACTTTTGGATCCAGTTTGAACCAAGCAGGACAGGAGGGTAGATGTATCAAATAATACGAAATGTTAGCATGTGTTGAGTGAAAATAGCTGGAGAAGCTTGGTTTCTTATGGAGGGAAAAAACAAGGAGGTCCTGCCTTATCAGACATCAGAGAACATAGCCCAGCGGCTGGGATTGAGAGGGAAATGCTGGATACTGGGACACGCTGGTTCTACTGCTCAGACAGGCATTGAGTCAGTTCAGCAGCGGGAGACACAACCCAGACCAGCTCCAGCCAATTGCCAGCGGGGCACTGGTCTGAGCAGAGTCCTGGTCCCTGCTGCGGTTTGTGGATGGGTGCTTCACACATTAGGGGTTTAGAGGAAGGTCTTGTCCCACCGCTGCAACAGGGATGGCCGATGCCTGGGCCAGCAATGCCTTCAGAACCTTGTGGGAGAGACCGCTGGGCCCTCACAAGGTGGCTGGATGGTGCAGTCTTGGCCCAGCCACCCCACTGTAGATGTGGTCCGTGGTGGTGACGTGGCACACAGGTTGGCTGTACCCATTTTTCTTAGAAGGGGGATGGAGGCAAGTGGTGGGAGAGTGTCTTGTCGTGCTCCAGAGGGGATTGTCCAGTGGGATGCGGTGTGTGCTATTGCAGAAACAGAAATAGCGCACCAAGCTCTTAATACTGTCACCGTGTTCAGAAAAATGGGATAAGGTTTAAATACGATGTTCATCTTCTTTTTCATCAAGCTGGGTGCAGTGCTGAGCCAGATGGGTGCAGTCTGCATTGACAAGGGCACTCGCTTTCTAAGAAGAGTTTTGTTCATCTATCCATCTGCTTCGTATCCATGCAACAGTGAAATGGAGCAGCTTTTGCATATTTATACCCTTGTTCAGCCTGCAGCACTATGAGAACCAAATGACACGATCACAGGGAAGTTTGCCCACTTAGAAACACTCCAGCAACCGTAGCAGAATAAATGTGAAATGAATGTTATCATTTAATTATTTTTAATCAATAGGAGAGCTTGGCAAATTCTGCAAAGAATTATTCATCAGTGTTAGCTCAAACAGAAATTGTGCTTTTGCTTTGGTATTCTCTCTCCTCTTTAGTGGTGCTCTGAGAATGTGCATACAAATGATTTGTGCTCAGCTGAATGCAAGTGCGGTGCGGAGAGGCCGTTCTTCAGAAGGGAGGGTGGCCTTGTGATTGAAGTGCCATGTCTCAGGACCTCGGGGACAGGTACTTAGTGCTATTGCAAACTTTCTTTGTGACCTTTAGCAAGTCATTTAGGAGAAGCGTTTTAGAGCACGTACTGGATCAGGCACTTGGCTTTCAGTTAGAATTTGGATGCTGGATCCTATCTTGTGCCTTTGAAAAATTTTGCCTTATATGTATGTCCTGGTTTCGGCTGGGATAGAGTTAATTTTCTTCCTAGTAGCTGGTATAGTGCTGTGTTTTGGATTTAGCATGAGAATAATGTTGGTAACACACTGATGTTTTAGTTGTTGCCAAGCAGTGTTTGTACTAAGTCAAGGACTTTTCAGCTTCCCATGCTCTGCCAGGCGCACAAGAAGCTGGGAGGGGGCACAGCCAGGACAAACTGGCCAAAGGGCTATTCCATACCGTATGACGTCATGCTCAGTATAGAAACTGGGGGGCGTTGGCTGGGGGGCAGCGATCGCTGCCTGGGAATTGCTGGGCATCAGTCAGCAGGTGGTGAGCAATTGCATTGTGCATCACTTGTTTTGTATATTCTCTCATCATTATTATTATTATTATTTTCTCTTCCTTTGCTGTCCTGTTAAACTGTCTTTATCTCAACCCACAGGTTTTACTTTTTTTTTTCCGATTCTCTCCCCCCTCCCACTGGGGCCGGGGGGAGGGTGAGTGAGTGGCTGTGTGGTGCTTAGTTGCTGACTGGGCTTAAACCACGACAATGTATCTAAATAGCTTCAATTCCCCTTGTGCAAAATTTGGATAATCATATTTCCTTCTTGTAATCTGTAATTTTTCTTGTCTTCTTACACCATAGACTGTTGCAGGCAGGAGCTGTCTCTGCCTGTGTGCTTCTGGGGCTCACAGAGCAACTCTGAGACCTCTGGAGCCACTGCTGCAGAAATCAATTCGTGTAGAGTGAAAACCCTTACCAAGGTTCCTGAAATGGCCACCTTCAAACTGCTTTGATTTCCTTCTAGCCATGTGTCGTTCTGGGCAGGGAGCAGAGAGCACAGGAGCGTGCCCTGCCAGGTCCGTGTTGGCTCCTCCTGGGCTGCGATGTCTCAGGCATCATCTCCGGGGTATGAATCCACCATGGCTAGAAGGTCTGAAATCCTTCTAGGAGGTCAAGAAAGATCAAAGCACCTGGCACAGTCATTTTTTACCCCACTTAGATACAAGAAGCTGCTCACACACCATATTGAAGAGGAAAGTACAAGACCAGGCTTAAGACAGGACAGCCTTTGGCAGGCTGAGAGCGACTGTGAACAGCTCACCAACAGCGCAGAGATGGCCAGGGATAGTCTTGGGCTTTTGAACCATTCCCATTAAGCGACAGATTAAAATGACTTCTGTGGATAGTTCCCAGACAGAGGAAAGGGCTGTCGTAACCTGCTAAAATATTGGCTACTGGCCACTATTGTGTAAATGAACACCACGGCTAACCGGATAGTGTCTTTCCTTCATGCTGCAGTGGGATACATATAACGCACCTTTGTATACGCCCAAGATATATGCCCATACACACGTTCAAAAGAAGTTATGTTGGAGGGAGGCAAAACAAACACGGTGTGTAGAGGCAGAAATGGCACATGTTTTGGAAACCTCTGTATTCTCAAAAAAAAATCCAGAATTATCTCCCAATTCAAACAGAAACTGTAACCTCTCCTTCCTTGCACTGCAAGGCTGGTGCAAGTCAAGGCTGAATTGAGGTGTAAGGGTTTCCCCCAGCAACACACTCTCAAGGCCTGATCTGCTGTGCCAGGAAGGACAGGGGACCTGGGCTTCGACGACAGCGACCTCAGCCCAGCTGCCACTTCTGCTGCTGCTGTTACTATCCCTCCGGCTCACCCTGCTCAGGCAGCATTTGGCACACGTGAAGAGAGGCTGTGAGCTGGACACACGCAGCTCCCTACCTTTCCATGTCGGGGTTTTCCCCATGACCTTTGAGCTGGTACTGATGCCCCTCAACCACCCTACCTCTGTCTGCGGTGTCACCTTTGTGTCCTTGCCAGGTTCTGCTCTGTGGATGTCTCATGGCTTCTCCTGGTGACTGCGCAAAGTCCATGGCAGCCTGAGCTGCGGCTGTGCAACCACAAGGGCTGTATCAGAGCTCAGCTTTGGGGCCCCGGGTGCAGGTGGTTGGCCCTGGCCAGGGACAAGGAGGTGACAGCTGGGACTGCAGACAGAGATTGCAGCTCCCATCGTCGATGGCCTGATAGCATTTGATCATGGATGCCATCTCCACCTGATATCATTTGATCATGGATGCCATCCCCACTCATGGTATTAGGGCTTGGTACCAGGCTAAGCCTCCACGTGCGCTTCTGCCTAACGGGCTGCGGCCACTGGCTGGGATAAGGGTCTCTGCCGGTCCGCAGGAGCCAGCCTGGCTCCGCTCCCTCGTCCGTGCGGGGCGTGACGCTGCTCTGCTCCCAGGCCTGGAGCTGCGCTGTTACGTCGTGCTCTCCGCAGCCAGCCGGCGGTACGAGCGGCTGCTGCTATGTTCGAGGGGCCGTGACATGGTGGACGATGGTGCTGAAAGTCGCGTTAGCTGTTTGGGGGGTGCTTTCAAAACCTGACGGTGTTTCTTTACTTGACAGTGCAACCTTAGTGCTAGCAATGTGAAGACATCAGCTGTGAATCTTTCTCTCCAGCTTGAATGTATACAAATCAAAGTATGCGTATCGCAAAGCATTATACCGCATAACAACTTCAGACATATAAAAGGGGGTTTCACTGATGTTTAATACTTGCTCTTCAGTGACAGCAATGTTCACGTTTGTGTATTTTCTAGTAGATATATAAAATATATGTCTCACCTTGTTATAATCTATGCAAATGTCAGCAATCGATATAAACTCCAGTAGCTTGTAATGACAGGGAATGGCACCAGAACTGATCATCCATAGACTGAGTTATTCTATTGTAAGTTAATTCATGCAGCAAAGCACGTATCTTATTCTAATTTATTAGCTAATATTCCAGCCAACAAGGCACTATTTCTCTGTGATCTTTTGATTGCTTTTGTTCTTTATTTGCTTGATATCCATCAGTTCCATCTCTTTCCACTAGTAAACAAATTTTCTTTATATTTGGCATAAATAAGCAAGCAGTAATGCCAGGGTGACACGCTAGTGCAGCAGAACGACAGCTACTGAAATCCTCGTGTTTTCTAGGCATAGTCAGTCTTACTGCAGAGATCTTTTAACATTGCTCCTTAATGCTTTGTTGCAGCTTGGATGGAAAAAGAGATTTTTTAATGGCTAAGGTGTTCGATACTGTTAAAAATTGGTGTCTTTACCTTTCTTTCTTTCCCTCTAAAAGAGGTGTTGATTTAAAACTGATTAAGAATTAAGTTTATCAGGTACCAATCAAGTTTTTCAGTTAACCATCTGCATTTGAACCATTATGTAAATTGCCTTGGTTAAGCCCCAGTTACTGGACAGGTATACATTTTCTCTAATAGCTATCTGTACAATTTGAGATTGTTACTTCTGTCCCAATTCAATCATGGTATTTTATTATTTATTACTCACCTGTCCTAGATTCTTTCCATACTTACACACTTGCTTGACAGGACTTACTGGAGTCAAGAGTAATGTCAGTAAGTCGAGCTGCTTCCCTTCGAGTTCTTGTCCTGCGGTGGACCACTCTGTAACACAACCCCACAAAACCCGTCAAGATGGTTATTATATTTCCGAGCGCATTTTCCCAAAGCTTGAACTAAGATTGATGAAATCTCATCTTCCAAGATGGGTTTGCTCTTTGTTTTGGTATTTCTGTCTGTTACACTGCATAGCTGACAATTTCCACGGTTACAACTGGATCTTGCCCTTTCTTGGAAAGCCCCTGTGGGGTTTCACTGACGCGCTGGCATACAGCCTGCCCTCCTGCATTGTACTGTTTGTAGTTTTGGGGCTTTCCAAATCCCCTGCCTTTTTTTCTTTTTCCTTTTTTTTTTTTTAAAGTTGCAGCCTAGCTGGATAGCTATCTTTTGCTTTTTTTTTTTCTTTTTACAATTTGTTTTATTTGAATATGTTGGATACTTATACTGGATACTATTGGATACTTAATATTTTTAGCTGATATTCATCTGGTACTTCGTTATCAACATACTATGACTGAGGTGTCTTATTTCTTGGCCAGTCATTGCCATGTGAGAAGAGGATTCATGTACGACAGGGACAGAACATAAACCATTAGTTTGACTGGAAGTTTTTCATCCCAGTCTTTTCCTGTGCTGCCGGCCGTCTTTCCCAAGGCTTCCTTTAACATTCAGTTCACTCTGCCCACTGAGTGGGAGCTTTGGGAGTGTCCTTTTATGTGAAAAAATTGCTTGAGTCCTAAAACGTCGTTCTATTTTGGAGCAGCGGCTCTGTCTCTGTGTACTCCATGGCTCTTAGGCCTGCAGCCTTTGCTAGTGCATCCACTTTGTTACCTCAGTCCCCTCTTTTCATCTGATTTTTGGTGGGCTTTCACATGCATTACTTGTTTATCACCATTTCTTTTCCTTAGGGATTGGGCCACTTGTAGAGGGCAACATGTAGTATTAGCTTGCCGTCTCCTGAACACGTCCCTTTGTTTTCCCATGTTGGCAGCCAGACAGCAAGAGCTTGGCAAATCTATGAAAACAGCAAGTAGTTTCTCCCAGTCCTCATTTTATAGTATTTCTTTAGCAGCCCAAGTTTCAGCTGCTTGAGCTGAATGGAGGAGTACTTTCATTTTTCTGTATGTTTTTGTGCTTATCCAAGTAGCTGCAAATCCTCTTTCAGGTTCCCCATATTTATAGTAACTGGATCCATCAGTAAACAGTATTAGCTATTTTTTTCCCTCTTTTTTTTTAAGTCCAAGTCTGGATTTAACAGCAAAATTTGCTTCCTGATATTTTCATGTTCAGATCCTCATATTTGGTAGAGGTGCAAAAACCTTTCCTCTTCCCAGTGTTTTCCCCTGACTCGTTAAGGCTGGCATCTGCAGCACTAGCTGTGGTTTGCTACCTGCCGTTTCGAGCTTTCCCAGCGCTGTGGGTTTGCTAGGTCTGTGCTGAGGGTGACTTCCCTGCGTCCCCTGGCCCGTGCGGGCTCCTCCGCGCAGCGTGAGAGCTGGCTGCAGGGCAGTCAGAGCTCTTGCCCCACACATAGTTTTTCCTTTTGCGTCAAGACTACCCCCACCTTGTCAGTGATGGGTCACTGAGTATGCGATGGGTCTCCTATGCTGGGGCACGCCGGTGCAGCAGCCTGAGCAGAATCTTCCTTCAGCTGCCTTGGTGGCCCTGCCTGGTCTGGGCCCCCTGGCCACCATCTCTTCTCCTTGAGGGACATGGTCAGCATCCGGCTTTTGCCTGCTAACATTGGAATAAAGTTCTGGACAGATAAATATTCTTTGCAAGGCCCATAATCCTGATAAGATTGGGCGTGTGTGTGTGTGTGTGTGTGTTTCAATGAGTGTTACCTGTTGTTTATCAGCAACCTGTCCTCTTGAGCTACAATTATGCCCAGTTCTTTAAGTTCCCACTGTACCAGTTGGGTCTTTGGTCACCTAAACTGAAACCCAGTTTCCTCTGTTACCTGCAGCACTACCTCTTTATTTGCTCTCATGGCGGCACAAGAGGGTCCATGGGTCAAAATACCATCTACGGAAGGTGTAACTGAAGCTTGGCTGTTTTCCAAGACCCTCTCTGCATTTCCGTAACACAGAGAGGGCAGGTTACCAGAGCATTAAAGCACTGGCTGCCCCATCTGGTTATGAAACAGTCCTAAAATCTGTGGTTCTACTTCCTGTCCAGTATAGGCCATGGCTGCTTTGCTTGGTGGCTCTCTGGGGTCCCCAAGGGGCTCTTGCACTGAGCCAGCTGAGGCTCCTGCACCTGTTAGCATTTTGGGACTATGTGTTTTCACTTCGCTGTGATCAGCGCTCTAGCTGCTGGTTGCCCCTGTAAAGTATGGATGGGTCTGAGCTGGAGGTTTTGAGGAGATGGGCACCCCTACTGTACAGAATCACGTCTGTCTGGGCCAGGCTTTACCGCTTGTTCCTTTTCCAGCTCTTGTGGTTTAGTTAATTTGGGTTGTTGTTCTTAAAAGGCACTAAAGGGTGCCCTTCTCCCAGCATTTATGTTTTCTCTTTCAGTCGTCAGCTCCATGACCTGCTGAAATTCCCTATTCCTTCTCTGTCTCTGGTACTCCAGCAAAATCACTGACCTTTGCCTCAACTTTGAAATACTGTCTTTTCTCCATTAACCTTGTTTTCTATGGAGCAAACAAACAGTGGCAAATGTTACTGCTTGGGCTGTTTCACAGACCCTCTTCTTCTTTCTCTTTACATTTTCTATCTATCTGTGCCCAGTAAAATTGTTCTGCCTGAATGACTTTCCTCTTAAGCTAGAGCTGAGTCAAATGTTGTTGATTTACGGGTTCAGTAATTGCCCTAGCAGCTGGTACCAATCCATCCATCACTGCAGGTTTAATTTTGAACCTCAGCGTTAGGTTGCTGTCTTGGTCCCTCCTGCATGAAATCTAATCTTGTATTCAGTACCTGCTTTCTTGATTAAAAAAACCCCCTCTGGTCCTTCCTCAGCTTTCTCTTCTTCCAAACCAAGCAACCGCGCCATGGTTAGGGAGAGCAGCAGTGCCTCCGCAGTCCGCTGCAGCAGGCCCTGGCGTTCTCCCCCGGCTTCTTCCCCCGGTGCTGCTGACACTGCAATGAGGTTGGATGGTGCTGCGGTGGGTTTATAATCACCCACGGCCGTTCCTGGGGCTCCTGTGAGTCCCACCACCCCTGTACAGCAGTACCCACGCAGGGTCCTAGCAGCCGTCATACAGCTCCGGCTGGTTCCGGGCTCTGACTCGGGTCTGGCTCAAACCCGCTCCTGCTCCCTTCATCAGCAGCTGCGCGCCAGCGGTGACCGGGGACATGAGGAGGGTCGGGGGTTCAGTGCTTTGCCGAGGAGCGGTCAGAGGGGACGGGCAGGTGTTGACCAAGTAACCTGGTGACTCCACATGAGCCAGCCCGGGACCAGACCAGCCAGCCCCCTCCCCAGCCCAGGGGTCAATATCTCCCCCCAGGAACCCCTCTTGGAGGGCTGCAGCCACAGCCTGCTGCTGCATGGCTCTTCCAAAGACTCAGTCATCCTCTGGCAAATCAAAGCATCAGATCCATGATGCTGAGTCTCTTTTGCCATTGTCCTCACAGGTCCCCTTTGCTGCTCTGGATCCTGATCTCAAATTTCTGCTGTATTAGTAAGCCATCCATTGCATCCTGCCTGGGCTCGCTCTGCCACTGCTGTGGGTGGCAGGCTCTCTGCTGCAGAGGCACACGCATTTCTGCCTCAGTTCCTTCAGCAATTCAGTCTCTTATTTTAAATCCATCTTTCCCTTTTCTAGACCTGCAGTTTTCTCTCCAAGCCCTCCCTTTACCACTTTTAGCAGACTAGTCAGTGTAGCTACAACTTTCCACAAAGCCCATAGCCAGCAACCTTAATAAGTCTTGACTTTAGTGCTCTCCTGGCAGACTGTAAATGCTTTCCCTGCCTTCCCTGGAGCACTTTCGCCCATGCAGTTCACCAGCTGGCATGGCTGGGCTCGTACTGCATGACCCAGATCCTAAACTTTGCTGTGGATGGGAGAGTCTGTCTTTCCCCCTGTGAGCGGTCTTGTTTGTGTCTGAGTTGTGGTGCTTAGTACAGGAGCACCAGTGAGATCTGAGCCTTCCCCTGGAGTCACTCTGTTTGGGCACCCTTCAGAACATGTAAGGAGGTGCTGCAAGCAGGACACACACAGCTCCAAACTAAAAAAAAAAAACGGCTTGCAAGCCTTTTAGGACTTAATATATTAGCACAGTTATGGCAAATTCCAGGCAGAAGTCTACCGACTCCCAGGAAATTCCAGAGCATTGCTACCCCTGCCTGCCTGGCGCCGAGTGCACTCGGTGATGGGGCAGGCACAGGTCTGCACTCATCTCCGGAGGGCAGCAAGGTGTCAGGAGAGGTGGTTACTGCAAGCCACCTTCTGGCGGAGAAAATCACAGATCGCTGTAGCCAAATGCATTTGAGAGAGGACAAGTTGCATTCTTCTGAATGCATATAGATGAAGAATTTGCATTCTTTGCAGATAATTTTTACCTCATATGTTGTGAAGTGGTTTGTGGGTACCCACTGAATTACTGGGACTGCTTGGATTTCTTGCTGGAATCAGCCATGTTATCTTTTGAATTTTGTGTATGACCATAGATAAGGTTTGATGCTCTGTCACAGTGTAGGAGTCTGTGGAATCTCCTACTATTGTTTTGGATAACACACAGAGGATATCTGGGGCTTAATGAGCTACCCAGCTGAGCACAGGGAGCTCACCACCCCCATACAGCACCCCAAAAAGAGCCTTTGCTGGCTGTACAGGCACCACCTCGGAGGGAGAAGAGTTGGTCACATCCTCGATGGTGCTGAGTTGCCCTATTTCACCTCCCTGTTTGCTTCCTGGGGGTTTTACACCTTCCCACAACATTTTTTTTCTGATGAATCCTTGAGCTGGTAGTGATGCCATTTCAACCACCCTACGCCTGTGGTGTCACCTTGTGTCCTTTCCTGGCTCTGCTCTACAGATGTGTCATGGCTCCTCCTGACGGCTGTGCAATGCCCGCAGCAGCCTAAGCCACGGCCACACAGCCACAAGGGTTGTATCAGAGCTGGGCTTTGGGGCCTTGGGCGCAGGCCGTTGGCCCCGGGGGGATAAGGAGGTGATGACTGGGACTGCAGACAGAGGTTTACATCCCCAGCTGCTGCTGGAGACAGTGCAGCAGCCGCAGGTCAGGGAACTCTGGTGATCCCCTGCTCGGCTCATGTGAACAAATGGGCACTGCTGGTACCAGGTCTCCACAACTGCAACATCTCCTTCCTGATTCCAGCAACATCAGTTTTAGGATGGGTGCTGTGGTCCATCGTGCAAGCTGTAACACACCGAGCAGAGACCTACACTGGTGAACAGTAGGAGTGTCGTTAAGGTTTTTCACTCCTGCACAGAACAAAAAGGTTTCTTCAGAGCAAAAGAACTGGCAGTAATTGGGTTGTAACAGCAGGATGTTCGAGCAGCAGTGATTATAGGAGTGTGGTAAATAACAGGGCTGAGTTGCAGTGGTGCGGAGAGAACTGTAAGTTGTATGTTTTGTCTGCATACACAGGCTGGCACATCGCTTTTGTAGCCACAAATCAAGCCTATCTGTATGATTTACTTTCTCCTCCTACCGTCTCCCTTTATTAAGTTAAATCAATCATCCCACTGCTCTGTGATTTATGGCTTTATATTTTGCTGGGAATGTGTCACAAAGTGAAAAGCAGAAGTTTTGATGTATTAGTAAAACCAAACTTGTCTGCCTAGGGTGAGATTGGAAGAATTTAGTTTCCTCTTGGGTGAATTCTGACAGATGATATAAATTTTCATCCTTCCCTCTTCTTCCTCCTCTTCCTCAACACACATCTGGCTCCAAGGAAAGACCTTGAAATAGGTGGTGGCCAAGGCTGAGCCATTTCCCAACCTGTCAGCCTGTCCGCCTGTCCCGGCACACCTTGACCTGCACCCTGCAATACCTGTGGCAATTTAGGGGTCTGTGGCAGCTCTGCATGAAGCCATGCATGTATGGATGGATGAAGCTGAAGAACTCAGCCCCATCCCAGGTTGCCCTGATGGCTTCCAACAGCCGAGTGTGGCTGGCATCGGCCATGGCCAACTGAAGGATCAATGACTCCAAGGATGGAGATGTCATCAGCTAGCTGTCTGGGCAACATTATGTGATATGGTCAGTCTTTGTCTTCACCAAGGTTCATCCAAGGAGAATCTGACCAATGTGGGAGACCTTGTGCTGGGAGGGAATGGAAAAGGAGTTTCCCATTCAAGTGGAGGGGGAAATGGCTGGTCAGATACCAAGGCCACAGTCTGGGGAGCACTGCAGTACAAACGTGCTGGCTTACCCACCACCCCATGTGGTCTCCACTCCAAATAGAGTTGGACATAGAGTTTTGTTTTTGTGTTGGAGGAAAAGTCAGAGGGGCAGGTATGGCCCTACCACAGCACCGTTCCCTCTTTCAGAAATGGAGACATTGTCTCTCCCCATCATGTCCCTTTAACTGTGCTGAGCAGCTCCTATCATTCCTGCTCTCTGCTATGCCATGGAATATGGGTGGCCACAGGCCCTTAGAAGCCCTGTGTGAAGGGGCTTTACTAGACCTATTAAAAACCCTTTTTCCCTGAGGGAAGGTCCACTGTGTGTCTAAATCACCTCTCCTTGTCTCCTGTTCTTTCCAAGGGTGGAAAGCAGCTACACCCCAAGTCCAACTCTTCTCCTTTCAATTGGAGACTTGAGAGGTAGCAGAATGAGATGGTAATGTTGTTTATTAATTAAGCAAGACACAGCTCTAAAAAGCTCGTAACACCTTAACTACCTTATAAACACATCACTTAGTAGCATAATTCACAATTATGTCACTGCAAGTAATACGGACTGACAATTCTACTGCTTACTACTAGTATTAGTACTGATACATAATTGTATTACTACAAAGAAATCTTATAAATCAAGCACTTATTAAGCTGCAATTCTATTGCCTTTCTTCCTGCACTTAGTATTAAGGTATGAAGTCTATCCTTCCTTATAAGTTTATGCATCTTTACTGTGCCCTCCCACACCAAGTCTTGGGGACCAGCCCGGTGGAGAGACCAGCGTGTTCTCCAAGGGGGGTTCCCTCCAGCATCCCCGGTGGTGTTGGGTCCACAGCTCAGCTTCGGCATCTGCACTCCTCCCATCAGAAGCTTCTCACCCTTCTTTGTTCTCCACCTGATCTTATACCTCATTGCCCATTTTTTTCCTTTTCCTGAATCCACATTTTTGCCTCCTTTGCACCTCTTTTTTTGTCCTTCAGACTCCCAAGTAAACAATCCTTATTTACTCATTGGTCTCAACTCTGTCACATTCATACCCAAATTCACTGTTTCTGACACTGTTATTTGGGCATTTTCGGCCTATTATGGTATTACTGATACAATTCTTTAGATGAAGGATGTCTTACATTGCAAGACTCCCTCCTGACTGTATGGTCCACACTGGTAGCATCTGATTTATATTTTATGCTTTTGGGGGCAGAATTACCTTACTTTAGCCTTACTCACCTACCTAAGTTTAATTAAGCAAAAGCAGTTTCTCATCTCAGACACAGATCTTGCATACCACAGCAACATTGTTTGTGGATTTTGTTCTCACATCCTGTCTCTGTGCTGGAACCATTTTCAGCAGGCTCCCAGTTCCCATCAGAGGTCTTGGCCAGTTTTGGAGCCTGGCATCCCAGTAGGGCCCCTGGCTCTCAACCCCCATCCCTGTGGCAGACCCCACATCCAAGTCTCCACAGAGCTGCTCCAAGAAGACATCACTGTGGGTGAGCCCAGCTTGTTTATTCCCGCAGAGGCCTGGCTCACCTCCCTGTGTCATCCTCCACTGGCTTGGTGGAAGGAGATGAGCCAGTTCTACTTCTTGCTGCTCAACTGCAAAGTTATGGTGGGGAGAGGGGGAAACCCAGGTTTTGCTTTGCACCAGGGCCATGAGGACCCATCTCTTCCTGCCTTTCTTCATGAGCTTATAGTACCTAAACTTGTCTGAGCTTTAGTGCTGCACAACTGTGTGTTCTACCATTACAATAGTTTTTGTGTGTGCACGTGTGTCTATATATTTATACATGTGCATGTATGTGTGTATATATAAATATATGCATGCATACATACACATGTACATATACATATTTTTTGTGTGTGTATACACACACACACACATATATAGTGACTAACACTAGTAACAAGTACTTACTACCTGCAGAATAAGGTATGTATGACCCTAGAATAAAAATGCAAAGAGGAGTACAGGCATGGGATGAGAGCAGAGGCCTTGAAAATACAGCCACAAGATGATATTCTAAACCCTAGGGCTATAAACTACTTTCCAATCATCAATCACTCATCACCAGAGGAATTCAATCTTGGGATCTGGGATCAATTTTGGGGATACCAAAGAAAACAAAGTTGCCACCAATAAGGAAGCACAGCATGTACTTCTACGTCAGAATGACCAAAACTGAAGACCTGATCTGGGCCAGCTGAAGGGGCGACTCATCATCTCTCTCAAGGTGCAGAGTCCCCAAATATGGGTATAAAATGGGTCTTCACTGCAGTTGTGAAGTGTATCTTTATTGTGGAAGTACCACTGCTGATCCATGCTGCAGTGCTGCAGCTGCTTTAAGTTTCTTGCTTTTGCTTTTATTTCTAGGTGTATTTTTGCTTACATTGGTTTTGCTGCCTTGAATGTGCTATCACAGCTATTAGGAAAAAGCACAAATACAGTACTAAGCATTAAAATGAGGTTCCCTTTCCCTCCTCCTTTCCAGCTGATTGATTTTTGGTAAACTGCTCTGAAACTTAGATGCAATAAATTGGCAACAAACTAAATGGTTGGTGGAGAGATTTTTGTCAGGGAGCAGCAGGCGTGGGGCTGTTCCACACAGGAAAATGAGTTGGGAGCAGAGGGTGATCCCAGCAGAGGCAGGACAGTGTCCCCACCAACCAGGCACCGTCCCACAGAACTTGGGCAGTGATCATCAGACAAGGTGAGGTGATGAGACAGGTCTAAGGTCAATGCAGGAAGACTAGTGAGCAAATCAGGATTGTCAGGGCACAGGGCTGGACACCAGTGCACCTACAACATAGCTCAGACAGGGACAGAAGGCCCAGGGCTGAGCTTAAGTGGAGCTCCTGGACCAGTGGACAGTGCTTGGGTGGAAATCCTGGGTGAGGTCAGTCAGAACAATTAAGGCACTCAGGGCACTGACAACTGGGTTAGAGAAGCTGCAGGTGAGATAATTCCTGGGGGACTTTGCGAGAGTTAGGTTGGTCTCTCCTGGATGTAAGTAGGGCTATGAAGTTTGCTGTTTCTTACAGCTGTCTTCCAGATGGAAACAACATTCTTCAGTAGTAGGTCTGGACTCAAAGTGCCTGTCAGGTTTGCAATGGAGGCATCATCTTGCCAGTCATCCAGGAAGGAACTGAAAGTTTCCTTTAGCCTCTGGGTGAGACAGATCATAATTTTAAGTGTCTGGAGGACTGCTGGGTTTCCAAATGCACTGACCTTCGGCAGCCAATGCTGGCAGTCAATGACACTCCACGCTGGTGCCCCTGAGATGGCCTTTCAGCTGGAAGCCAGGCAGTATTCTCTGGGGTATCTCTAGTGGTATCAGACAACAATGTGGGCAACTGTTGGTCAACATTGTCAATGCAATGACATAGAGGCACCCAAATGACAATGGAAAGCACCCAAAATGGCCAATAGCATAGCACCCAAATAGAGGTTGTGGCCTCCTCAAAGCTGAGCTTACTCAGCTTCACTGACTGCCTCTCCCATCTCAGGTATAACACAGCATGCTGAACCCATCTGTACTCAACTCAATATGTCCCCAGCTCCCTCCTTCATGGGGTCTGTCATGCTGTCACTGTGGCATTAGGAGACTGTTCTCATGCAAGAAACAGGGAAAGGGAGGTGGTGTGGCCTTATCCTCACACTGGGTTTCTCATTGGTCCTGTATAGGGGGCACCTTTTTTGTTCCCTTACATGACCCCTTTTTTCTTTTTCCCCCCAAGGCCAGACGCATACTGAACTGTATTAACAAGAATGTAGCCAGCTGGTTAAGGAAAGTGATTTTTCTGCACTTGTGAAATCATGTCTGGAGGATTGTGTCTGATTTTGTGCTCCCAGTAGAAGAAAAACATTGACTTTTTGGAGTGAGATCGGTGGAGCACAACCAGTATGATTAGAGATCTGGAGCACAGGACATATGAAGAGAAGGCAGAGAACTGGGTTATTCAGCCTTCAGCAGAGAAGGTAAAGGGGAACTCTAAATGCATCTTTAACTACGTAGTGGGAAGGTGTCAAGAAGATGAAGCCAAATTCTTCTTGGAGTGCGCAGTGAAAAGACAAGAATTAACAAGCACAAGATGCAAGAGTGGAAATCCTGACTAAACAAAAAGAGAAAAATATTCTCCACACAGGTGGTGCAGCCCTGGGACCATGCAGAGTGGTGGTGGCACTATCCTTGGAGACAGAACACAACTGGACAAGACCTTGAACAGTCTGCTGTATCTTTGAAGTCAGACCTGCTTGAACCAAAGGGGTGGACTAGAGACCTCCAGAGGGCCCTCCCAACCTAAGACTCCATGATGATATGATTTTTAGTGCTTCTCTTGCTTCCCCATGACATGCCAGATGAATTGAAGGTGCTGGGGTTTCTGCTGTATTTTACTCCCACGTCTCTTTACCTGGGCATCACAAAAAGACTTGATGATGTTCATCATAGCCACAGTAACTCCCACTTTTGGAAGCCATGGCCCTTCTTCTCCAGTAACCTTCCAGAGCCCACCTTAAAAGGGACTTCAGGACCCCTTCCATCTGGGTCTAAATAGTTGGTATCTACCCCTGGAACAAACCAGGAAAAATCTGCTCTTACCCCCACTGTGGATCAAAGCTATCCAGAGGCACAATGATCATCTCATGGAGCTCAATGAGGAACAAGTCCAGGTTAACTGTGGAGAGTGCAGTAGTCAGAGCCTTCTCCTTCTCTGCACTCAACTCTTCGTGGTACTGCTCAGAAACCAGGCAGAAGGGATTCTGCAATGACAAACAACATCAGCAAGAGGACGGCCTGGGACTCCCTGCAAAGACCATCTGGGGGCTACATCTGTTTGAAGAGGTAGAACTGGGATCCTCTTTGTTCCTGGCTCTTATGCCAGGGCCACCAGAGACCACAGCACCAGCTGCTGATATGACCCATGCCAGAAAGCACTGCTGCTTCTAGCACAAAATCTTGTGGATGGCCCTTTTCCAGGGGTCTTATGTGACTTAAGTAGATAAATATTGCTTGGCTCTTGCTGAATGGTAAGGTATTAAAATAACAAAATTTTCCTATTTTTTCCTAAAAATTTCCAAAATTTTCCACAGAAAATCAACTTTGTCAAAAAGTTTCCCTCTTCCTCTAGATCTTGTAGGCAGTTTTGTGAGCTGGGCTGCCTCCCTCACCTGATTCATCTGCACCAGCAGCACAGATCTCTTTGGTGACAATGTCTGCCACAGAGACAGGATGTGCTGCAGCTGAGTGCTTGGTACCACCTGGAGGAAAAGAAAACAGAAGAAAACAAGGCAATCAGTCAGCCAGTTCCTGCTCTTCAGAAAGGCCACGGCTGAGTTGCCATGTCCTGGGTTAGCTCACAAAAAAGCGTGTGACTTAAAAGGTGATGTCTTAATCCTTAGGGGAGGGTATGTGGGATGGAAGTGTTCAGCCAGTTTCCCATTCAGAACAAGCAAAGCGCCTTGCTTGCCAGCATATCTCTGAACTGTTCTACACTTGCTTCCATCTTCAGCTCATTTTTTACATACTCAGACAACTGGCGCTCTGGGTCCCCACCGGTCACAGCCAGAAACTCGGCAGCCACTTTCAAGGTGGCAAGCGTTTGGGAAATAGCATTGATCGGGCTTCTTCTATGATCCATTGCAGCTGGTTCACACTTAGTGATTCCTATCAACAGGAGAAATATAGCCAGACTGTGACTCTGACACATGAGGTCTGGGTCCTGCAAGTGTGTCTGCACAGCAAAGTGACTGTATAACCTTTGGCACCAGTTCTGCCCTCTTATCAGAGGGAGAGTCAGAGATACCTGGCTGACATCCAGGGTTTACATGGGAAAGACACAGACTCTACAAGAACATGGGTTCCCCAGCCTGGCTGCAAGCAGCAACAATAACCCTCTAGTTGCCACCTGTGCTGATCCACCATGCCAGTGCATGGCCTGCTGTGGTCACCATATGCCCTTGGTTTAGACACTTGTACAGGTGAGCCCGTCTGAGTGAGTTGCCTAGATTCCCTTTAGACTCAGCAAAGAAAAATGGCTCCTTGTGAGGCTCCAGCCATCTGCCTGATTTGGACTTGGACCTTTTTACACATCCTGCAGGTGCTGTATTCTCTGTTGAGTTCCCTGTCCCCTGAGGTGGCTTATTAATAAGCATTACAAGGCAGAAGAAAGTGTGGATGGAAAAAAAGGGTGGTAAGCTCTTTTTCTACCTGTTGCAGCTGTTCTCTCAGTTTTGTTTTTGTGTACTGCAGGGTCTTCATGCTGTTCAGTGCAAAGGATGGAGCTGCCTGGAAAGCAAATCAGTGGCTATGAAGACACAAAGTATCACTTGGCACAGGCCAAATGGGAAACCCATGACCATGCAGTAGGACACAGCTACCCATGTCTTGGCTGCAATGACAGCCTAGTGTAGGAGGTATAGGGGAGGCAGAAGCAGGGAGGGCTACCCAAGTGGAATATAGAGACATTGCTTGGGCATGCAAGGATGGAGTTAACTGGTCCAAAAGGGGGACGAGTTTTCTTTCTCTTTTGCAGGGGGAGAACCAGACCGTCGCCTGCTAAAACATAGCGACCTCGTTGGAGGAGCGTCGGACCTTGATGAATACTGCCAATATTGTAATAATAGTCCTAATACGTATTTACGATTTTTCATGTGGACGGTGGTCCTCCTCTCCCCCGGGAAAGGAGGACACGGGGGAAGTGGAAACCATATTCCTTCGAACCTTGTGTGGGAACTACGATTTCTCACATGGATGGTGGTCCTCCTCTCCTCTGGGAAAGGAGGACACGGGGGAGGTGGAAACCATATTCCTTAGAAGCTTGTGTGGGAACCAATTCATGTGTTTACTAGAATCTAGAATAGAACCGACCAAGGGATATGTGTTGCCCTTCCCTGGTCAACCGAACAAGGATTGAGATTTGTTGTTGTTGTTGGTGGTGGTTTTTGTTGCATTACCCATATTATGTATAACTTGGAAAAGTTCTTAACTATAATACTGGTCCTGGGCCCCCCCCCAAAAAACCTGGCTCTTGGAGAGAGTAAGGGTTCTGATAAGGGACGTGTATTTGTTGGGGTTATCCTTCCCACAGATACAGAAACCAGGATGTTCTGTGCAACAAGGCTTATGGTAGAGTCAAGTATTGTGGCATACCCTGTACACGCTACCCTTTGCAGAGCCTGCTGCTCACTGCTAAACCTGACATACCTGTATCCCCGGACTCCTTGAGACTAGTTTGGGGATGTTCTAACTGGAAATTTTATTCCTGATTAGCATTGAAATATCATGCTGGTCTGAAATGTGGATTAGTCATCCCATCCTTATGTCCATCTCACAACTCCAGTACTACTGCACTCTGCTACTGCACTCTACTACTACTACACTCACAACGTCAGTACTACTATAGAGGCAGCACGGACCAAAACGATTTCGATCACTCCAGCTGAAAGACTGTTTCGACGGGCATGCCCCCAGATCTTCGTTCGCTTCCCTCCTATAATCCTGGGGACTCACGGGGTGGGGGAAATGGTTAATTCAAACTGGAATAACCCTGATTTCTGTTCGTTATGACTGGCATAGCTATTGTTTATCTGCTTGCTTCTGCTTTCATTCTCTTTTCTCCTGCTGTTCACTATGTTCATATCACCACCCTGGAAGACAAAATCAAGGACCCTCCACCAACTCTCGTTGAAAATTTCATGAACTGTGTCTTCTTGATCTTCTCTATGTGAAAATCGTCACCCTGGACGAAGATTATATAGACAATGTTTGAGCCACGGGGTGGTGTGAGAGACTGAAAGGGTTAATGTCTCAAACATTGTGGCGACTTGAGGCGCTATTTGCATGGCGACAGCAGGTCGGTGAGCATGGGGTGGGGGAGAACAAGAGCGGGATGGGGAGAGTGCGTCGGAGGATGCGCGGTTCCAGGTTCTGCCAGACCTGACCATGTATGGACCGAGGTCACACAGGGTTTATCTGAGGAAGGGGCTTGCAACCGCCCGAGAGACCCCTCATGACCACCCCCGTCCCCCAGTGCCTGCGCAGAAGATTGAGAACTTTCTAGAACAATAACCATGTAAGTCCTGAAGGGGCGTACCTGGAGGCAGGGATTAGCCAATAAAAGGCTTGGCTCCCCCCAGGGAAGCGCGCGCACGCCCACCACTGGAGGATTGCCACGTCTGTCATCGTCATTGCGGGATCCAAGGGTGGTGATACTTTTTCTTTCTCTTTCTTCCTCTCTTCTCCTTTCCTTTTCTTGCTTCTCTCTTCCTCTGCTTTTCCAATATATATATGCAAGTTTGGGATCGGGTTGCCCGGAAAATAGCTCCATTGCCAAATCGCCTTTGTTCGTTCGTTAAACTCGTCAGGTCGTTAAGTTTGTCCATTTGTGGAATTCACCAGTTAATAAAGTTGCTGGCCAGCCTGTTCCTCTGGGTCATTGTTGTGACTTTGCTGACCACGCGGCTCTGCCGAGCAGAGATCGGCTTTTGTCGGTACTCAAACAGTCAGGGAATTGAAAAGATTCACCCCTCTCGCAGCCCACCGAGTGGGACGAGACAACAGTACAGAAACCATAATTGTACCATAGTGTAACTCTGTGTTTCACTTGTGTCTTGAATACTGTTTGAATACTTGAACCAGAGCACTGGTTTCCCTCCACAGTGAAACTTTCAGCTCTAAGCTTCTAAGCTTGTTGCCTTCAGTCCCCTTGACATTCAGGAGGGAGAAACAGGTATCTCCAAAGAACAGTTATTCCATTTCACAGAGAGATGTTTAACACTGTTGACTGAATTGGTCTTTGGAAAGATTTAGATATTTAGGTGGGATCCAGTTGCCCTATTGTAGGTCTCTGCGGTCAGTTCAAATGCCTTTGGATGTCAGACATCTATATGGAGCTGGCAGGTAGGGTCTATAAGGAGCTGGCAGATAGGGCACAGAACCTGGAGGAGACTCATGCCCTACTGCAGCAGGAACTGGAGTCTAAATAGCATCTGAAATGTCAGTAGATGCTTACTTGTGGGCAACTGAACTGCACCTCTCCCTTCAGTTATGAGTCACTCTCCACTGTCTCTGTAGCCCATGATTTCACTAGAAATCACAGGAGATCAGTCGACCATTGCAAATGTAGACACATCCCTGTAAACATGTAAGCTACAGTGTCTGAATCCAGACTTGAACCCCACCCCAGAAGTTAAATACTATGACCATCACCTGTAAGGTCTGAGTGTCTAAGAGTTGAATGTCATACCCAGAATAACACAAGCAAAGGATGTGTAATATTTTTCTACACAATGGTGATTACATTATACAAGTTTTGAAGGCCAAAAAGTATAAATGGAATTAAAAAGTGGTTAGAGGAGGATGAAGGACAGGTCCTTTGGTGGGCTATGAGCTGAATATGACCACTAGCTCAGAAAGTCCCTAAGATTTACTGGAAGCTGGAAAATACTTCCAAGGAAAGATCCCCTGAAGTCTTGACTCTTTTCTTACACACATTCACTGAGTATTTGCTAGTGACCATTGTTAGAAACAGGCTGTGCCACTTTGCTCTGTGAAACACCAGCTGTTCCCTTTTGCTCACCATTTCTGGTGGGTCCCTCTCATACATTTTTTTCCAGCTCGCTTGTTAGAGTCTCATCACTTTTTACCAAGTCAACAAAGAGTTGATACTCCTCTTATAGGTAGAAATATTCCATATGAAGCCAATGGGGGAAAAGTTTATCTCCTCCTGCCCCACAGAGGAGCAGAGCTGTTTTGCATTGACTAGGAGAGCTTTTGACAGAATCTGCAGATAAAATAAAAGGTGTTATTTCTGCTCCAAACAAACAGCAGGGGACTGAGGATAGCATTCAGCATTGCTGAAGCAGTCCAGTCAAGTCTCTCCATCAAAAAAACTTTTCTTAAGGTGGAATTAAGACTGAGCACCAACAGTTGTTGGGAAGTGTGCAGAACATAAGCTAATTTTTTTTTCCCCAGTTCCTGGAACCATAGATACCTGTAGCCCTGTGACTCAGGCCAGTGCCATTTAAAGCTTGTACTCCACCAAACCCCATTAACCTCATAGACAGAAAGATCTTGCCCAGGAAAAGTCATCCTTAGAAAGTCATTGGTGTAAGCCTGCATCATCTCTGGATTACTGCCATCTGGCATCAACACGTTCTTGATCAGCGCTTGGAACAATTTGGTTGGTTCCTTCACAGGCACTTTTGGATGACCTAGAGTAAAGGACAAGAGATGTCAGGTAATCAGAAGATAGAAGCTGACAGGAAAACAAGAGTGCACAACAGATGTTCTAGGTCATTATGGTTGTATGGGGAACAGAACTGCTATGGTTGCTCCTACCACAACCTTTGGCTTTTGGAGATCAGCTTCCCTGGGTTAAAGAACAATAGCTGCTTGAAAAGTCTGATGTTACCTTTCATATTACAGACTCTGTCCCAGAGTTCCTCCAGGTAGGCCTTCAAAACCCAACTGAATGGGAACTGGCAAAACACAGATCTGTTAGGGTCTTCAGTCATTGACAACAGGGAAATCTTAGCATCTTGTTTCTTTAAACAGCACAGAGTGAAGCAATCATGTAATATGCTCTATGTGTACTGAACTGAAGTGTCACAGAGGAATTTCTGACTGCCACTGGTATATGTTCTGCTTAAAAGGTTAAAAAACACAGAAAGATATTTTCTGTGCTTTTTAAAAAAACCTCAGCAACAGTGAAAACAAGGCAGGAGCAGAAAAAGTTCCTGTCACTGGGAGCTGAAGGCTAAAAAGACTGCAGCAGGGGAAAGACAACTGAGTCAGACAACATCTGTCTTGTTTCTGACCACAGCTGCTGTTCAGAGTAAGCTGAGTGATCAATTAAAATGTGATAGTTGGACACTAAATGCATTTTGTACTCAGGAGGACATTTATCTGCTCTAACCTTAGGGAACTAAAATTCAAGTTTCTAATTTCTGGACCTATTGTTTCTGATGTTACCCTGTGTTAATTGCTATTCCAGGGAACCAGAGTCCCTTGCTAATGTTCCTGAGTTGCTGAAGGCTTAAAAGAACAGGAAGGTTCTGATTCCAATGTAATGACACAAAGGACTTATCATGGATAAGTTATGAGCTGTGTGAGCTTATCTTAACTTCAGACTTGTTGTTTTACCATTTCTTTCTGCAGAGGGTTGCATTATGAAAGCAGGTTTTTATTCTCCTAATATACACACTGTCTTTTTTTCTCCTAATATACACACTGTCTTTTTTTCTCCTAATATACACACTGTCTTTTTTTCTCCTTTTATTCTCCTAATATACACACCAAGACTCTTACTTGCTGGTATATTTAATTCTCTTACTTGCTGGTATATTTAATTCTCAAGAATGATTCTTCTTTGGACATCTGAAGCCACAGTTCTGAGAGTGGAGACAGTGGAGAGAGATGATCCAGGTTGTTGTTTGCATCCACCACTGCAAGAATTTGAGCAAACATATTGGCCACGATGTCTTCTAAATGCATCCAGAATGCATGCCTAGATGCCATAACATGGCCTGTCAAATGTCTTCCTTGTACTTGACCAATCCCCTATTCATCAGAAACTCACATGTACTTCTGTATACCAGATAGCAATATCCCTCCTAGTTGTCATACCTGAGCCCCATTAAGTATTGTGCTTCACACACCACAGCTCTTTTAACGCCCTCAGAAGCAGACCTGTTAGAAATTTGGAAAGGGCTGCACAGATAAAAGTACCTGAATGAAGTGTCTTCAAAGATGAACTCACTGGAGACCGCTCTGAGGAAAACCCACTCCCTTGGCTCAAGGCTTATTTTCTCATGTTCTTGTAGGAGGTGGCAAATTCTCCTTTTCAGCACGCTCATAAAATGACTAGAACCTAATTATAAAACAACGTTTATTAAAACATTTGAATGAAAGGAGTTTCCATGCAAAGCTTTCAGTCAAAGTAAAGCCAGTCATAGAAAGTGACCTCCATGAAAGTTCTCATTTTTCCTCCACAATAAAATCCAGGGGCTTTATATTCTACTTTAGTCCTTCCCTTTCTTCTTTATTTCTAGTGAGTTGATTTTGGGGACAACATTTAGTAAAGATATGCCATTTTTGATGGAGGAAAGAAAATCCGCTTCTCTTTGTCTCAGTCTTTTAAAAATAATTGTGTGTATTAGGTTCTTTGGTATATAAATACTCTGATACTCATATTGATGTGGAGAAATGTTTAGTATTGTATGTCACAAGAACAGTCACAGTGCTGCAGAAAGGTTGACATCCTGTTCTTATCTGTATGACACTGGTATCAATATAAAATAAAATTGATGGGATTGTTTCCATTTCAGTACTGATATAACCACAAAAAAAATTCATCCTGCATTGTGTGAAGAATGAAGGTGTCACTATGCAATCACAAAAAAAAATCTTTTCCTGAGGGACATTTTTTAATAGTCAAAATTTAATACAGAATAAATTCTGGTTTTGCCATATCACCACAAGGACTTCCCAGACACACCACATCTTTGAAGTGGCAACATGGTCTCTTTTCTTTTTCAGTCATTAACAAACATCCTAGGCGTGTGACAGGAACCTATTGCTCAAAGAAGAACAAGTCATGCACCACAATGACAAAATCTTTCCATATGCAGGAAAGAATAATTTCCAAATGCACCTACAAAGATTTTGGTGCTTGGTTTCTGATGAAACCAGACCCTTTCTGTTTTACTGAAGCCACAGTGTTCTATCAAGACACCACATCACCTGCACAAATAATTTGTATCAATTCTATGTAAAAGTAAGTTGAGTGGCTTTGGACTCCAGAACAGTCATGGGGGTATAAAGTGACCTCTGCCTCAGATTTTTCTACCAATGTCTCCATCAAAGGTCATGCGAAAAGCTGGATGTTTCAGTGCAGACTCTGAGAACACACAACATGGGGTGCATGGAGAGCAGAAGAGGCCCTGAGCAAACCTAGTCCTCTCTCCTTCGGGACCTCCCCCCATGCTGGGCTAGATGGGCACCAGGACAGATCATTAAACCACTCATTTCATTCCCCCGTCCCATGGTTTGCAATGTGCAAGATGCAGCCATGCGTAAATAAAAAAACCAACCCACTCTGGGCCTTGGTTTGTACTCACATGTGGTTCTACTATGATCCTGGAAAAGTAAGTTGTGAATGATCATGATTTTCTCAGTGGCATGCCGACTGTTGTCTGTCTTGTCTTCCAGCTGGGTCACAGTTTTCTGGATGCTCTGTTTGATCATAAAGTCCATGCTGAGGAGCTGTGAATGGAAAAGATTGGAGGCCAATATAGTGCCTAACACTCCATTGCATTTGCTCTGTCAATTCCTACTTAACTGGACACAATGGACTCCCAGATATGTGTCTACTTCACCATCCCATTGCTAGTAAATCAATCCCAACATTGCAGAGAAGTGCTAAAAGCCCTGGCAAGGGATGGAGAAATGGGGGAAGAGATTTCATGCTTTGTCGAAGTTCACAAAAGGCTTAAATGTGCCTACTCCAGCCTCGTGCTGGTCTGTCATAGGTGGGGACCACTTCACACTCACTGTGTGACTCACAAAGATCTGCAACGACTTTGTCCTGTGGCAAATGTACTATCTGAACCAGGGACCAGCATAACTGGATCCCTAAATGCCTATGAAATCTATTGTTTCCTAAACCAGTTCCTGTGTAATGTCAGGCAGCTGAAATAAGAAAAAAATAAATAAATCATACATTTCCTTCTGGAAGAAGACAGGACTTGGCTGGATCTTCAAGAGCAGCAGATTCCTCTGGAGAACCTGAAATCACAATCACTCATAAGACTCCTTTGTAAAAGAAATAGAAACCTGAAAAATAGATGCCTCTATCCAAAGGAAGCAACTGGAGTCTCTCAACAATCAACAAAGGGTTGCAAAGCTGTCAATCTAAGAAATTTCAGCCTGGGCTTTGTCCCCTCTGGGGAGAATTGCCCGGTAACCAGATCTCAGTTTTGGTTGGCAGCCCGTAGGAAATGCAGGTGTGTCAGGGCAGGAAGTGGAGTCCCTCCCCAACTGTTCATGCCTCCCTTTATCCGTACATCCTGAAAACAATGTCAGGGATGTATTGAGTTGGCTTTGAACTCACCAGATCAGGAATATTTAGTGGTTTTATTTGGGCAAGGTGGGCAGAAAGACTTGTTGGGAATCAGAGTGAATAAGTGTGGGTCTACTGTATGCTGAATGCCACAGCAGTACAGCAAATTTGCTACTGTAACTGAAGAACTAGCTTAGGTACCCTGCTACCCTACAGTCACAGCTTGCAGACCACGAAGAAAAAAATGCAGTGCTGTGAGGACTTCAGAAACAGCAAGTACAGTAAGTCTTGCTGAGACCCAGATCCAATCCCTCTGTGGACCATTTGATCTACCTGTACTTAAAGCTGTAGATGGAGCAAATGGGACACAGAGGAAGGGACAGAGCTATGCAGGTAGTGGGTGAAAAGCAAGTGGCTGGTTTCCTGTTGGGACATGTCCCTGGAAAGTGGTCATGAAAATCTCAGCAATAGTCATTTTGGCGAGCTGGCCTAGATTGTCTGTAAAGTTGTCTGGGGGCATCAGATCATCCAAGTGGATTGATATCCATTCACCTGGGGAGGCAGTACGCATGACAGAAATAGTAGTACCGGACATAACTGCTGTGAACAGCTGACCTGCTCTCCTTAGTGCACCACACCCATCCAGAAAAATCAATAAACTTTGGCTGCCCTGACCTACCAGCAGCCTGGATAATAAGATATTGAGAGATGGAAGATTTACCACCTCCTGGTTTCTTTTTGCTCTGAGGAAGGACATGCTTCTCTTATATCATTCTGTTCCCCCCTCTCCATCCTCCCAGTGCTAATGGACACAAATGCCCTGTCATTCTCATCCATTAACTGGGGAAGAAAATGATCCTATAACCCAAAAGGTGTTTGACCACCTTCAACATAAAGAAGTTTTTTCTTACGTTTGAATGGAATTTCTTGTATTTCAGTTTGTGCCCATTGCCTCTTGTGCTGTCGTGGGACACCACTGAAGTGTCTGGCTCCATCTTCTTTACACCCTCCCATCATGTATGTATACACAGTGTATAGACAGATCCCACAAGCCTTCTCTTCTCCATGCTGAACTGTATCAGCTCTCTCAGCCTCTCCTCGTGTGAAAGATGCTCCAGTCCCTTAACCATCTTTGTGGCCCTTCACTGGGCTTGCTCCAGTATGTCCATGTCTCTTTTATACTGGGAACCACAGAAATGGACACAGTAGTCTAGGTGTGGCCTCACCAGTGCTGAGTAGAGGGGAAGCATCACTTTTCTTGACCTATTGGCAGTGCTCTGCCTAATGAAGGCTATGTTGGCCTTCTTTGCCACAAGGACACATTGCTAGCTCATGTTAAACTTGACGTCCACCAGGACCACCAGGTCCTTCTCTGCAAAGCCACTTTCCAGATGGTCAGCACCCAGCCTATACTGGTGCCTGGGGTTATTCCTCAACGGATGCAGGACTTTGCACTTCCCTCTTTTGAACTTCATGAGGTTCCTGTCAGCCCATTTGTCCAGCCTGTCCAGGTCCCTTTGGATGGAAGCATGACCCTCTGGTGTATCAGCCACTCCTCCCAGTTTTGTATAATCAGAAAACTTACTGAAGGTACACTCTGTCCCGTCATCTGGGTCATTAATGAAGATGTTAAATGGTACTGGCCCCAGTATCGATCCTGGAGGTAACACCACTAGTGACTGGCCTCCAGATGGACTTCGTGCCGTTGAGCAAAACCTCCTAAGTGCAGCAGTTCAGCTACTTGTCAGTCCAACTCACTGTCCATTTATCTAGTCCATACTTCATTAGTTTGTCAGTGAGGATGTTATGGGAGACAGTGTCAAAAGCCTCACTAAAGTCAAGATAAACACCATCCACCATCCTCTCCTCACCCACCAAGCCAGTCGTCTCGTCACAGAAGGCTATCAGGTTGGTCAGACTTGATTTCCCATTCATAAATCAGTGTTGACTTAATGCTTTTCATGTGTTTGAAAAAGGTTTCAAGGATTATTTGCTGCATCATCTTTCCAGGGATCAATGTGAGGCTATCTGGTCTGTAGTTCCCTGGATGCTTCTTCTTGCCCTTGCACAATCTCTCCTTTCCCTCCCACTCTCTTCCTGATCCAAAATAACAATTTCAACCTTACCACTGTCAAATGCCAGGTAGCTGCAACCTCCAAGAACTTGCGGG
This sequence comes from Mycteria americana, assembly GCF_035582795.1. Taxonomy (NCBI): domain Eukaryota; kingdom Metazoa; phylum Chordata; class Aves; order Ciconiiformes; family Ciconiidae; genus Mycteria; species Mycteria americana. Next base: position 203,693,924 of record NC_134365.1, read on the forward strand.
ACTTGAGTGGCCAGCACAACATGTGATGGGCCTGTACCTGTTGATTTCCTTCTCTCATCTATGATACAGTACCTAGAATCAGGTCAGAAAGGCTAAAAAGTCCATTCTCTCTGTCAGTTGGGCAGAATGACTCCCAAAGCCACCCCCTGCCTTTCTAGGGCTCAGGCAGAGCTTTTGGAAAGACCAACAGCTCGAGGTGTGGCTGCGCTGCAGTGGTGGAAAGGGAAGAGAGAAGCTCAGCTCAGCCCAGCACTGCTCTGGCAAGGCCAAGAGCCAAGATGGTGTTGGCTAATTCAAGAGTCATGCCCATGTATCTCCCCTACACCCTCTCCAAGCAATAACTTAGTCACATGCGTCAGCAAGCTCTTTCATGACAAATTTTCCTCCTTGATGAAGAAGCCTTTTTCTGCTCTGTGGCTCATCAAAGTGAAACTGGATGAGGAGCAATTACTCTTCTGATGATTGTGCAAAACCATTACTGCAGACAATGAAATGGTCTGTTATTGCTCTATTCATAAAACCACCTCTGTTCTCCACTCTCCCTGGTCTCCCTCACCCCCATTCCCCAACACCACAATCTATAAAATTAACAAACAAAGGTGAGAAGGAAATCTCTCTTCACTTGAGTTCCTGGTGGAAAGTGTATTTGGTGTCAAACTGGCTTAGGAAGAGGCAGTGGATTTTATTTTGAAGGTTAAGTGTCTTCCTTATCTCTTCTAAATCTCTCTCATTTAGAAGTCTTGCATGTGTAGAAACCTGCAGTGAAAGGGAAATAAATTCCAGGGAAATATTGTGTAGTTGTTGTATTACAGTCCCTAATGGGTGGGAAAATTGAAGTGATCACCTCATGGACCTTTTCAAGTGCTTCCTAAAGGCAAGACACAGAAATGTGCCCTGCTTACAGGGAAAAAGGGTGGGAGCATTCTTAACAACCAGAAAAACCCTTATTCCTCATGCTAGAAGAGACTTAGACGTGAGCTGCATCCTTAGGAATGACTTGGATGCTGTGAGGCAGTGACTCCAGAGGAACCTGCTGGGAGATGTATATGAGCACTTTGAACCTTGAGGGCTGGAAGAGCCTTTCCATGCAACGTTATGGGCCTAGCATGATGGTCCCCACATGTGACCCTACTGGGCTGACTCTCTCCCAAGGTTGTGGGCTCCCAGTACTGTAGGTCCTGTTTGGGGATTCAGCTGCTACCCTTTTAGGTGTGTCTATGCAACACAAGTTCCTGAGCTCTTGTGACGGTCACTGGAGAACTGATCAGGATGCTTTCTTTGGCATGGACAACAACTCCTGAAAATAGATGTCAGGGGTCAGTGAGCATGATCCAGGAGCTGCAGATTTACCAGAACCACCTAAAGTCCTGCTGGAGGCTTGGTGGGATCCTCACAGCATCACCAGTGGTGCTTGTCACTTGTCTTCAGGCAAGGAATGATGCTTTTCCTGGAACCTGGAGGTTCAAGGAATCTTAGCCTTGAACCTCCAGAGCCTTCAGAGTTAGGAGGTGGCACTCACTGCCTATCTGTTAGCAGATCCACCACATCCGGGTCAAGAGGAGAAGGAGAGCCCACCCTGACTGCAGAGGACCACAAGGCAGAAGCCAGGCACATGTGTGATACAACTGATGGGGCAGAAGCCAAAGAGGACAGGTAGAAGCCCATCACTGTTCAACAGTGGAACTTATCCAGTGGCTTAATGGAGGTTGTATGGCAACCTCCCTTATCTGGAAAATAAAGACCACTCTCACTGCTTTACAGTGAAGCACATGTACTTGCAGGCAGAGCCCAGCGGTCCTCTCCTTTCTTGGCTGCTGGTTAACTGTCTCTCCCAAAACACTAACAAGGCTGTTGTGCTTCTGCTTGTGGAAGTACAAGTCTTGGATCTGCTCAGCATCATCCAGAAGGGAGTATTTCAGGTGTAGGATGGAGTCAGGGGTTGTACACTGAACAAGTTTCCTTTTGGTAATAGAGAGCACTGGCTCTTCATAGGGCTCAAGGTCTCCCCAGAACCTGCTCTGAGTGCTCTCCAAAGCAACAGCTGCAGATGTGTTATTGCTGAAACCGATGAAGACATCCTGTTCCTTGGGGCTGCGCTTGGTGGACCAAACATTGGAGAACTTGCTGCTGTCAATGGAGACAAAGAGCCTGGTGCAGGTCTGCAGGTCCTGCTTCAGCTGTTGCTGCTGCCAGTTCAGAACTGTGTTCGTGTCCAAGCAGTGCTTCTCCAGATGGTTCAGAAGTGGGGTGGGGAACTGGGTGTAGACTATGTTCTTCTCCTTTATCACAGTGAGTCTGAACTTACCCTTCACACGGCTCTTCACTTTGTGAGTCTCAAGACCCAGGTCCACATAGTAATTTCCCCCTGGTTGAGTGCATCGTAAAGGCTCTCATAAAGGTTGTGTATATTTAAAAGAACAACAGGCCTGCCTGTCTCCATGCAGATCTTCACTCTGCTGACAGACTGGCATACCTGGGAATAATCTTGGTCCTGTGGAAAACCAGAGCCAAATATGATTTCACAGTTCTCAGTATCTATAAGCTGTGTCATCTGGATGATGTGGAAAGCTGTGTGGTTGGTTGTCAGCAGCAGGAGGTATCGAGGCATGAGTCCTGCCTGCTGTTTGCCCATATGTTCCTTCAGCAAACGAAGTGTGTGTCTGGTTTCCAAGTGAGGGAGAAGATACACCTCACCAATGCAGTTTTGGAAGAGCTCAACAGGATTGATATCACTGGAGCCTCCAAAGTTTCTCTGGATGGCCTTTATAATGATCTCCTCTTGAGAGATGCACTTCTTGTCCTGGTGTCCTGGTTTCAGCTGAGATAGAGTTAATTTTCTTTATAGTGGCTGGTATGGGGCTATGTTTTGGATTTGTCCTGAAAACAGCGTTGATAATACAGAGATGTTTTAGTTGTTGCTGCACTAGTCAAGGACTTTTCAGCTTCCCATGCTCTGCCAGGTGCAGAAGAAGCTGGGAAGGGACACAGCCAGGATAGTTGATCCAAACTGACCAAAGGGCTATTCCATACCATATGACATCATGCTCAGTATATAAAGCTGGGGAAGAAGAAGGAAGGGCGGGATGTTTGGAGTGATGGCGTTTGTCTTCCTTGGGAAGGAAGACACCTGGATGTAGAACAGTATCATTTTGATCAAGCTGTAGAAATCACGGAGCCCAACGAACTCAATTTTTTGTGTTTTTAGCACCTTGCAATAGAATTCTTGCATTCATCTTTCTTCTTCCTGAGGAACTTCTGGGAGGCTGAAATGACACTGGTAAAGATGTCCAAATTTCCAATGGCGATCTTGTTTTTCATGTTGGACTTTACAATCTCCCTGATGTACAGGCTCTGTGTCTTTTCATTCAGCTCTCAAAAATCCCAGACAAGAGGCAATAAGCTAGGTGGAAGGGGCCTGACCCAATACACCAGCTGCTGCAGAGGAATGTAGTCCAGTTTCTCCAGTGTGTCTTCACTCTGGACTTGGTACCCCAAGCCAGCTTTTTCAAGTTTCTCTACAGTTTCCTTGGTATGCCTCTTGTAAGAGTTGCAAAGCAGTTACTACTTTTAAACAGTCAGTGAGAATCATCTCTCCATTTACACTGCGATCACACAGCACCTTTTTGATTGTAAAGGTAGTTTCTGATGTGTTGGCTTCATCAAAAAAAGAGTATAGTGTCCACTTTGTGCCTTTCTTCATTGATGCATGCCAGCTCAATTGCCTGCCTAACATTCTTGTGGATGGTCTTGGAGATAGTGCCACCATGGACGCATACCACCACCATGTTCTGAATGTCCCTGCCTGCCCTTTGCAGGCTGCACATGAACTGCACAAGCTTTGTCTTCCCACAGCCTGTTTCACCCATGATGATTACAGGGATCCCACACTGGAACTGCACGTGAATGGCAAGCATCTTCATGGTGTTGTCCAGTGTCAGCTGATATGATTAATCTGGATCTTGGGTGTAGCTCACACTAAAAACTCTGCAGAGGGCCTCCAGCTGCCTTGTTCTGGGCAAGTTTTCAAACTTCTTATTGAAAGGAACATGCTGGGCTTTCAAAGTGTGGTATAATTTATCTTTGATAACATTCCTTTCCAAACCAGCTTGAGAATGGGCATCAATAGCATCCAAGTTATTGCTGATGTGGAAATCCAAGAACTCCATGGAGTCATTGTTTGCATAGAAGACTATATAGTGGTGAGACTCTTGTTCCCATTTTCATCTTAGCTGGTACTGTCTCATAATGCTGTTTTCTTCATCATCATTTTCTGCACTTGGCACACTTTCATCAGAGATGTCAAGAGAGGGCACAGCTGTCCTGGTTTTGGCTGGGATAGAGTTAATTTTCTTCCTAGTAGCTGGTACAGTGCTGTGTTTTGGATTTAACACGAGAATAATGTTGATAACACACTGATGTTTTAGTTGTTGCTAAGTAGTGCTTACACTAAGTCAAGGACTTTTCAACTTCTCATGCTGAGAAGCTCACTGACTTCTCTACTGACTGAGAAGGCTGGAGATGCACAAGAAGCTGGGAGGGGGCACAGCCAGGATAGCTGACCCAAACTGGCCAAAGAGGTATTCCATACCATATGATGTCATGTATATAAACTAGGGGAAAGGTGGCCGGGGGGCTGCTGCTCAGGAGCTGGCTGGGCATTGATTGGCAGGTAGTGAGCAATTGTATTGTGCATCACTTATTTTGTATATTCTTTTATAATATTTATTATTTATTATAAATATTATATAAATATTATATAAATATAATATAAATATATAAATATAATTATAATATTTATATTTATAAATATAAATACAAATATAATATTTATTATTATTATTATTATTATTATTATTATCCCTTCCTTTTCTGTTCTATTAAACTGTCTTTATCTCAACCCATGAATCTTCCCCCCGCCCCCCCCCCCCCCCCCCCCCGATTCTCTCCCCCATCCCACTGCGGGGCAGGAGGAGTGAGTGTGGTGTTTAGCTGCCTGCTGGGTTAAACCATGACAACAGCAAAGTCCTTGGACACGGTGATCATGAAATTTACCACAAATGTTTTAAATCTCTGGAAATTCTCTCTGACTGCTGGGCTTCAGAAAACCGATTTCTCACACTTGTTTAGCTGGAAGTTTAAGAAATGAGTGAAGTTGCTAAGCTCAGTCGAGGAAGGGTTGTGTCTCCCACAGAACTCCAGTAAGAGCTTCAGGCACTCTTTCTCTGTCCCTTCAGTCCTCTCAGGAATGAAAAGGAAATGGTCAAGGTCTTCCTCCCTCTTATATCTGCTGAGGTACTGGTAAGACCTCTGGAAAGCTTCACTCTTTAACTTGTCTCGGTCAAACTGCTCCTCTTTCATTTGAGAAAGACAACCAGAGCTGGGGCGTTCCAGCGAGTCAAGTACCCACATTGGTGATACACATTTCACTGCAGGAAAAAGATCCAGGAACTTTTCTTCTGTTTCACTGGACATCTAAAAGAAAGTCAATAAGGAACACACGGATTACAATAAGGACAGTTGCCCAACCTTCTGCATTTGCCTACAGTTCAAGAACTTTTTTTTCCTGCACACAAATAGGTCAGGAAGCTGGGAAAATCATATGTAGATCAAATTTGTCCAAGCCTGCACGCATGCTCCTAGATGGATATGTACTGACATGCCCATAACCTGTCCAATGAAAAGCTAGAATAAAGCAAGCATGTTTATTTCCACCCACCAAATGATCTGCCAAACAGACAGGTTTCAGCACAGGGTACTCTTCATCTTCATCTACTTTCTCTAGTTAGTAAGCCACAATGGCTTTCCCTTCCAAATACTCAGCCAGACTCACCTTGCACCTGTGTCAACCTGTCAAAGGGGGCACACACAGCCCCCTTTAGCAAGGACCCTCACAGGTTTATGACCCATACCATGAAGAATCATCCCTTTTCATTTGTTCTAAGCTGATCTTGTTAACATTGTTTGATGCTCCTGTTCTTGTGTTGGAAGAGATGGTGGATGTTTGCTCCCCATTCACCCTCTCCAGGCCACTCAGGATGTTCTAACTCTCCATCACATCCCTAATTTCCTCTTTTAGAGTGTCCTCCCTCATTTCTCGTATGGAAGACTTCTATTATTTTTTGAACATGTGGAATGTCTATGTTACACCAGGAATGAACTGAAAAATAAACCCAAACCCTGCACGGTGCCTTACATGTACTTTCTAGAGTAGACACACGCTGTGACTGCTTGTTTCTGTGTAGATGAGCCGTTACTCCACTGGAGAGACAGACCCTAAATTATACATAGCTTTAAAAGAGACTTTGGATTTTAGCAGATGTACTGCAGGTGCAGACCTAGTTACATTAACATCCTCCCTTACTGTTCCTCTGACCTGAGCACACCATCCCCAAAGCAATGCCTCTTGTTTCCTTGTTCTTCTAACACCTTTCCCTTTTGCCAGGTACTCAATCAAGTAAACATGAGAGGTTTTGCACTTCCAGACCAAGCCATTGGGACTCTGGATGTGTCTTAGGATGCATAGCTCAATCAGCAGCCGGTAGAGACCTGTTGACACCTGAGAGGGAAGAAACATTTGAAAATTGGTGAAAGGAATGTCTATCAAAACACACTTACTCCACTGCCCACAGCAGGTAGTAGTACCTGCAGTCAGGCTACAGCTTTGCTCCCATTCTTGTGCAGGATTGCTATTCTAGCAGACACTGAGACAGCTGTAACTGTTAATATGATAAGACCCCTGGTGCTCTGCAGCCTTCCGAGGTAGGACTAGGTCATCTAGATTCACCCTCTGCCCTAAGCCCACTACCTTTTGTTTAAATAAAGCCCCTTCCAGAGAGATACCAGGCTGGATGTGAGATGGAGAATCCACCCCTTCTTCTCCCTGTATATGGGTGCTTCTATGTCTGATCACTTGGTTTGAATTCAGCCATTCTCCAGTACCCTACACTCTGATTGATACCACTGTAGGAAGAAAGATTGCTTTTATGAAATGGAACCCATTTCACACAGCTTCCCCACCTGTGGGCATGGAACAAGGCAAATGCAGGCACCTGAGCTTCCAAACTGTACACAGAACTCTTGTTGTTCCCTTTAACTTTTAAGCACCTGCTGCTACTACTGTAGATAACAATGAACCAGCACAAGAGGCTGTGCAAATACCCTGCTCTAAAAAAGCCCATGAGGTCTTGGACACTCCATGTTCAACCACCAAGACAAAGACTCTCACCGCTGGTGACACATCAATATGGAAGATGGTGGGCTGAGTTTCACTTGGGAATTCCTCAACAGAGAGTAACTCCTCCAGAAGGAACTGGAAATCAATCTCTGACTCCAACCGCTTAATGGTTTTGTGAACCACTGGTAAATCGCCCAGCTGGCCACGGATCTTTCAGAGGGTATTGTCCACGAAGAGAGACTTCCCTAAGGAACAGAAGAGATGGCCAAGATTCATCCTCAGAGTCAAGTCTGCCCTTTCACATGCATGGGACAGTCTTTCTCCAGACATCTGAACTCCCTCCAAACTGAGTGGCCATGTCTCAACAACCTCTTCAGAACAATACCTGGGACCAGATCCCAGTCACATGAGGGACATCCTCCAAGTCTGTGCTCACAATTTTAGCAGCATGGCCCATTGCAAGACAGAACTCATGCCCCCACTCCAGCCCCGTTGAGGTTACCAATACAGACATAGCCAGAAGGCCTGGATCCTGACCAACTTGCCTCAGATGTGGCCTACAAAATGTCAGAAAACCTTACTGTCTAAAGAGACATGTCTTGAAAGGTTTCAGAAATGGTAGGAAGCATGAGACATCCTGCTGAGGCTTGCAAAGGGCCTACAGAACACTTGTTCCGTTCTGGAATGGCAGGTGGAGGCCAGTTGAGCTAGCCTATGATCTTTCAGAGGACATCTGGGCTTATTTAGGCAACTGACTCCCATCCCTATGATCTAGCTTATCCCATGGAGAGAGTCTTGTTTCTTGCTCTTTCCCAGAGTGTCACACCATTATTTGTTTCTCTTTAGATTGGACAACTGTAGCTCCCTCGAAGCTCATGTTTTCTAGACTACATTGTAATTCCCCTTTGGACTCTTTCCAGGTAGCCTAAAATCCCTCTTGAAATTCACTACCCAAAACTAAACATATGAGGAGAGTGGAGGGCTCTCCATTGCATGCCACATTCCTCTCAAGGCCTCCTGGTTTGAGGCATGACTCACAGTAGGAGTACTAACACCTACCCATTTCTGCCTGATTTGAAAATAATGAACTCCACGTTCTGCTGGTAAGGCTCTTCAAAGGCCTGAGCAACAGAGGCTGTCCCACAGGGCACTTCGAGTTATGTACTCAGGTATGCCTGGATTTCTGTCTTACAGTAGCATGGGATAGTAACTTTGTAGGTGTTGAAGGCTGTGATAACATAAGAATTGTGAGCTTTGGCATTGCAAAAGATAAAGAACCTGCTGTCAGAGATTGTAGAAGATTGCAGCAAGCGGAAGAAGTGGAACTCCAGTTGTTTGGAAACTCAGTACACTAATTTCTCAGCACCCAGCAAGCAGTAGATTTTCTGGTTTTGAGAATGAGATGAAAGAGCTCTCGTAACAATCAGCTCTGCTTCTTCCTCCTCTGTGTTGGGTGTGCACACCAGGACCTCATCATACTTTGGGAGAGGTGCTGTCTTGGTGTGTCTGTAAACGGAGACCATGTAGAGTAACATTTCCTCTTCTTTACACATGATGAGAGAAGGTTTCCTGGCTTCAAGGCCTACTGGTAAAGTTCTCTTGATACGTGGGATTTCAAGAGCTGCTAATTGCTTCAGTGTTTCACTGAAGACATCCATGCTGATGTACTTGTCTGACACAAGGTCAGTGAATTTCCTACAGTAAGCATCCCAGACCAGATTCACCTTGTCACAATGGATGGCAAACTCAAAGGAGGTGGCCAGTTCGTCTTCTGCAAGGGTGCTAAAAGTTGCCTGGTCAACATCTGTGTTCTTGTTTTTAAACTTCCTTGACTTCTGCAGAAAGGCTTCTCACTGATCATCATATAATTTGCTCAGATTTTCAACCTCTTCCTTGTCATCGCCTCACTCAAAGGCAAAATTCATGAGCTTCTGCTCTGTAATGTCAGAGTTTGGAAGGCAGCTCTGCAGGGCTGCCTTTGTCACTGATATATTGTAGCCAGATGCAGCCAGGCTTTTGATGAGCTGGGGAAAACAAATGACATAGACAGACTTCTTGTCTTCTGCTGATGTGTTGACAGAGTCGAGTGGAGTCATGAGGGCTTGCTCCAGGACTTTTCTAGTATCTTCTCTTTAATGTCATACTTTATGACAGAAAGCATATTAAGAATCTGTGGCTGTATTACACTATTGTGGGCTTTGGCCAGTTTGCTACATAAATAGCAGAGCTGATGTGCAGTGAACAGGTTGAGATGATAGTAGGTATCCCTTTGAGTCTCCAGGTATTTCTTCCACTCTACCAGGCAGTGCTCCATTGCTTTGCAAAGGCCATCCAGCTCCACCAGGACAGGTCTGGTGCTCTGAACAAGGATGCCAGCAATTCCAAATTCTGTGTGAACTTTTACTCTGTGTTGGGGATTGCAGTAGATGTCAGCCTTCCAGTCTATGATGAGGATATTGCCAACACTGAGAAGCTGCAGGTACAACTTTCCATCCATTTGAACTTTTTCCAGGATCTGTAACATGCCACAGACAAAATAAGGAAATGGATTATTGTGTGTTTTCAACAGCTACTGAATACTGCTCACATTACATTTTCTTCCAAAGATCTATTAAAACCTGTTAGACAAAAAAAAAAAAAAAGGATTTGGCTCAATTTTTCTGTACAGCTTCTTCTCAGGATACATTCCTTGGCCAAGGACATGCTCTAGAAGTGCATGTTTTCCTGGAAGACTTCTACTACTCTTCAGAAATACCAGTTCCATGGTAACTAGCACATCTAACTGGCAGAAGGAGGTCCATAGAGGAGGGACAGTTCCATTGTCTCAGGTAGCAAGCAAATCCCACCCCTAAAGATGATGATGAGCTGTATCCCACCCTCAGAATCACCACCTTTGAGATATTTGGCCCTTGTGAGGTTTCTTCACCTCTGACTGAAGCACTGCACTGCCTACAATCTATCAGACAGCAAGCAGTTGAGGTGGTTTGTCAGGTACATAAGAGACCACCTCGCTTCAAACACCTTCTGAATAAACAGCTTGTATAGGAAATAAGGAAAAGGCATTTTTGGTATGTGAAGCATCTGGCTTGCAGTGGGTGCCCACATTGGGCTGACCTCCATCACACCTCTGGAGTTTCCTGTTTCTCTTCATTCACCACAGCGGGAGCTTAGATGGCTTGCTTGGGCGGAGATATCCACATCATTAATATGCAGGTGAGGCCAAGATCTCAGAGAGTCGGACTTCTACACACTCCACCATCACCTTGCAAGGCAATGGCTGTATTTATAATTTGCCATACATGTGAGATCCGGGAGTCTGCTACGTCTGTTCCTGAAGAGTCAAAGCTGAAGGTCAAAGATGACCATCTATGAAAGAATTCTAGCAAAAAACCCCAAGCCTTATGGACACAGTTTTCCAAGCACGTATTGGTGTTGCACCGTGGCTTACCTCCAGGAAGCAGTCTGCCTCCTCTCTGCCTTGCTCAGCTTTTCTGGTGATCAGCATAACCTTGTTCTGGAACTCTGTGAGCTGAGCCAGGCTGTATTCTTTAGCCTTCTTATCTGTCTGAGATGCTTCCTCTGTGGTGTCCTTCAGCAGTAGCACTGAAACACAGTCCTCAAGGGCAGCCTGGAAAGCAGGTAAGAGGATCAGCCCTGCTCTGCCTTTTCTCTGGGTAATTCCCCACCCTTGTGCAATGAGCCTTCAAGAATAGTAGTAGTACATCCCTGCATATGACAGCCAAACATCAAGTTTTCCCATGTCTTAAGATGTGGATTGTTCCTTCCCTCTTCTATTGTGCAGGGCTCACTCTTTCACGATATGCTGCAAGCACTGCTCTCCTTTAACAATGGAGTGGCAGTTCTCATTTAAAATCTTTCCCTTTCCTTTTTTTATTTTCTCAGTGATCAGGTGAGTTCTTTTTTGTATTAAAATATTGCTTCCTCACCTCCCTGGGGACAAAAAAAAGCCTGTTTTGCCTTGAAAATGACCAAGGCTTAATGGAAAATGTGACATGAGGTTGTGCTTCTTTCAAACCTGACTAGAGATCTATTGGCTATCTGACATACTCCTTGGAAATGGATTTCAAGAATGTTAATTTCTTTGGGCAGAAACACCCCCCACAGAAAGCACTCTTCAAAGTGTGGAGAACTGTTGCCTTGAACTTTTGAGGTGCTGAGATGATAAAAATCCCTCTGCTGTTGATGTCTCTGGCTTGAGAGATTGAGGAATGCTCTGTGGAGTTATGAGAGTCATGAACCGTCTGTATCCACCCTCTGTTATTACAATACTCCTTCTGTTAAAGAAAAAACCCAACACAACAGAATGAAACCTAATAGCTACTTGGCAGCTCTGTAAGGATGATTTTGGTAAGAATGGAGTTTCTTGTGCCTGCTGCGCCTGAAGAGACAAAGCACAGCTTTTGTACCCAAATCTGCATCTATCTTACCAGCTTTCTGAAAGCCAAAGCCAGTGAATAAGTATTTTGTAAAGCTGCTGTTTCTGCCAGTCTTTGGCAATTTGGAGGAAGCGTGTCAGTTAAATGGTACTCTGAGTAGGATGTTATAGTTTTTGTGGAGAGGATTATGCAAGACAGTGCTAGACTAGATCTTCCTAAAACACAGAGCATTGGATTCACTTTCTTCTGCATGTGACACCTAATGGGTCTCCTTCATTTGCCCTCAAATAGGCATGTGAGGTCTTTTAAGGTGTCCCAACTGGACTTCAGTCCCAAACAGCACGGATTTCTCATAAGTCTTATGTCATATCTGCTATGCCCACTTGCATGTCTTGACTCCCTTAGGGCATGGCACCAGACTTTGGCAATTCATTCTTCTAGTGCAGGTCCAAGTAATTTTGGAACATGGGACTTGTAGACTCATCAACTTCTTGGGCAGATTATTATCTTTTGCAGTGGCTTTTCTGATGAATGACAGGGCTGCAGAGAACTGTTCAAATCCAGATGTGGGTCTCAGGTCAAATATAATGGGTGCTGAAACAGCCATGGCGTCATGGAAGAACCACACTTTGTCAATATCTGTGTCATTTTCACCTGCAGAAGTTGATGCCAGCTCCCCAAATACAGGGATTTCCATTTTGTCTGGAAAAAAACAAACAAACAAATAAAAAATCCAAAAATGAAACACATAGTTGAGGAGTTTCATAGTTGACTCATAGTTGAGGAGTTCATATAGTTGATTCATACAATGCCTTGGGCTGTTGTGACAAGTAGGGACTAACTGACCCCTTTCTATTGCCTCTCTTATCTGATGACTCTATTACATCCCAGTACAACTCACCTTTTATTATGGTTTTGATCCAGGAGACAAAGCCTTTCCTTGTGCATTCCAGAAGTTCCCTCAAAAAGTCCAGCATCTCTTCTGGAAGGTTACTTAAACTATTTTTCACCTTCATTAAGTCCTGGGTCATATAATCAAGTCTCTTATTCCTGAATTCCGGCTCCTTCCACAAAAAAACCCCCAAGACATACTGATGTGTGTTCCTTGGTAAGAGAAGAGGGAAGGTAAGCTCTGCCTCTGCCCTGCACATTACAGTTTCGCCAGCCACTCAGGGTCTTTTCCAAAGGGCCAGCTCCCTAGAGACTTCTATGCCTCTCATCCAATCTATTTCATAAACCCAGTCTGGTTATTTCAGTACAAGTCCCTGCAGCAGAGACACAGAGTCATGATATAAAACTTGTCCGACATCTGCATTGAAGTCCTGATCACTACAAGGACCTTTCCACAGAATTGACAAGGTCTGCTCCAATTTTAAATTTCTGGGGAAACCTGTCCAAAACATGGAAAGCTATCCAAAGTACAAAAAGTTACAGAATATGCAGCTGCTCCTTGGGAGCTACCCATGCAGTGTCCCATCATTGCTACCGTAATAGAAAGGTTATGACAATATAACATTTTAGCATTTACAGGATTGGAGCAACCAGGCTTGGAGATCTACAAAAAAGAACATGTGGAAGCCAAATGAAGAATTGCTGGAGTTGGTAGAGAATATTAGGTTGGGATCTGTTATTTAACTTCTGGAGTTTTTAACTCCTGGTTCTGCCAGAAACTTTGCATGGGGGTTGGGGAAGATAACACTTCCCTGTCTATTCCAAATCACTTGATGCAGAATTTGGTTGCTGACACACACAGGTGCCTGCATCCATTGGCCTCATACAGTTGCCTCAGATGCCCTTGGGCATCTCTAATTGCACTGGGAGCTCATTTGTGGACAACCAGGAGTCTCATTAAGGGTGAGCTGAATCACGTTCCTGACTCCACTTACTCCACTATAAAAGTGCCAGGCTAAAAGAGAGACTGCTACAACAGTGAAATTTATATTCCAGAAGAAAAATTCCATCCACTGTGTCCAGTATGATTTAGTTAAAATTTAAGACACACAAAAGCAGAGCTTCACCATTCAGACCTGCCAACACAGAAGCCACAAGAGCACTCAATGTAAGCCAGATATCCATGTGTGTCCTACATACATATTTTGTTAGGTCACTGAGAATCTGAAAATTTCCATTAAGTTCAAGTGTATTCCGCAGTTCATCAGTCATCTTGGCAGTGTTCACCACTGTAGACAGAGTCAGGTAGTTTTTAATCTTCTCCACTGCAGCATCTATCCAGGCAGCTTTTCCATTCCCTTTCCCCTCACTCATCTCCATAATTTTAAACTCCTTTGTGAGTTGACTCTCATTTGCTAACTGCTTCTCAAAATAGCTCTGCACAGTCCCAAGGGTGATGGAAAAGTCTTTGAGGGCCAGATAGGTACTCTGAAAGTCATCAATGGCTGGCTTATAAATGTTTTCTTGCACATCTTCTATCAAGAGAATTTTCTCTTCAAGGATTGTGGCTTTGATTTGCTTTGCTTTTTGCATCCACAGTCTCTGAAAAGAATTGCTTTCCTCTAAGATACAATTTTTTTTTCCATCATGTCACTGTATTTAGCAAGGAGGTGCAATTTAGGAACTTTCTTTTCGCCATTCCCAGAGAATTTGCTTACAGACATCTGATCCTTAAAACTTCCTCTTTTTCTGATGCTTTTCTTCACAGTACTTCTATCCACTAAACAAGGTGGAAAAAAAAGATGAGTGCATTTCTCCAGCTAGAAGGACACTTACCCTCTAAGCATGGAAATATTCTGAACGTGACTGTAACACCAAAGAGGAGTTTGTGTGTGTGTGTGGGGGGGTGTGTGGAAAAGTTCTTGGAGAAAAACTGAATCCAAGATCAACACCAAAACAAATGGTGGGCAAAATCAATTGCTCCATGATGAGGAAGGGAGCCTTCAAACCATGGCCTTGAAACTGTGGTAGTGTCTGTACTGTTAGAAAACAACTTGGCCCTGAAGTAGAGATTGAAGAGACTTACCCCACCATTTGGGCCTCCCCAGCTGGAGAATCACTTCTATTGATTCTTGCACTCAATCCGAGAACTTCAGTGCTGGGATGTGTAAGTTCCACTCTCCAGCAGGAGGAGCTCACTGGGTGAGTCTTCCCAACAAATATACATTTCTGCTCCCTTTTGCTAGCTCTGTCCTTCTCTTTTCTGGTCCCAGATCTTGTCTGAAATTGTTTGTCCTGCCTGAAATGCACTTTCCCCTTACAAACATTTGTCAACGTAGGTAATCCAACATTATATGTCTCTTAGAAAAACGAAATACCTGGCACTGTTTAATCTTCCCCCATGAGACAGATTTTCCCACTATTCTGAACTCCTTCCATATATAACCCCCTACCAGACTTTCCCTATTCCTTTTTTCCTTAAAGAGCTCCCCGCTTACTCGCTCCTCCCAGCTACTGCTTGCCACTAGAGAGTCATGCAGCACCATTTCCTGGAGGATTTGCTACCAGCTCTTTATTTTAGGAGACAGCTCCCTATCCAAGAACCACATAGGCAATCCCATCTGCTCAAATAGAATGGGTGGTACCTCTTATCACATCCTCTATGCTGCTGCATAGATGCAGAAATGAGCATCTCTGCTTCTTCTGCTCTTCTAGTTGCTCATATTCCTCCATTCTGACTTTCAGTGCTGTTGCTATACAGCTGGAGACAGAGGAATCTGGGGAAAGAAACAAACAAAAAAACCCCATGCCCAGACCTCAGCTATAAAGGATTTTTGAGAAAATCTCTTGAAGAGAGAGAAGAGCTACTGGAAACATAACCACTGCCATTAAAAAAATGCATGCTCGAATTTGCACAAAGGCTGTGTCACTTGATCTAAAAGCAGCAGTATCAACCCAGAGCCGTTCTGATGTGATCACTGCCAAAGTCTAAAACACTCTGACACACATGGATGAAGTTTATTATTGCAGAAGAATTTGAAAGACATTTCTTCCGTGTTTTTGTAAATTTTAGGCGGATTTTGAAACTGGCCTGCAACCTTGAAGGTTATTCTGTAACCAGCATACATAGCAATAGGACTACAAAAACTAAACGCACTAAACTAAACTAAGCTGAGTGGTGTGGTTGACACGCCTGAGGGACGGGATGCCATCCAGAGGGACCTGGACAAGCTCAAGAAGTGGGCCCATGTGAACCTCATGAGGTTCAACAAGGACAAGTGCAAGGTTCTGCACCTGGGTCAGGGCAACCCCTGGTATCAATTCAGGCTGGGGGATGAAGGGATTGCGAGCAGCCCTGAGGAGAAGGACTTGAGGGTACTGGTGGATGAAAAGCTGGACATGAGCTGGCAACATGCGCTCAAAGCCCAGAAGGCCAACCGTATCCTGGGCTGCATCAAAAGAAGCGTGGCCAGCAGGTTGAGGGAGGTGATTCTGCCCCTCTACTCTGCTCTGGTGAGACTCAACCTGGAGTACTGCGTCCAGCTCTGGAGTCCTCAGTGCAGGAAAGACATGGACCTATTGGAGCGGGTCCAGAGGAGGGCCATAAAAATGATCAGAGGGCTGGAGCACCTCGCCTATCAGGAAAGGCTGAGAGAGTTGGGGTTGTTCAGCCTGGAGAAGAGAAGGCTCCGGGGACACCTCATTGCAGCCTTTCAATACTCAAAGGGGGCTTATAAGAAAGATGGCGACAGACTTTTTAGCAGGGCCTGTTGTGATAGGACAAGGGGTAATGGTTTTAAACTAAAAGAGGGTAGATTCAGACTACATTTAAGGAAGAAATTTTTTACAATGAGGGTAGTTAAACACTGGAACAGGCTGCCCAGAGAGGTGGTAGATGCCCCATCCCTAGAAACATTCAAGGTCAGGTTGGATGGGGCTCTGAGCAACCTGATCTAGTTGAAGATGTCCCTGCTCATTGCAGGAGGGTTGGACTAGATGACCTTTAAAGGTCCCTTCCAACCTGAACTATTCTATGATTCTATGATTCTAGCAACGCAAATACAATTGTATAAATAAACCATATGAACACTGCAATATTTTAATTGCTATCCATTATACAGAAGAAGAGTATTATTTTCTGTTCTTCATAGTGTTAACAGGGCTTAAAAATATTGCCTGTATTAAGTTTTTATACTTTTTGCCTTTGTGTTTGTTCTCTTGCAGAGAATTTTTCATTTTCTTTGTATTTTAGATACCTTTCCAATAGATATATTTTCTATTTGCCCCATTGCATATGAAAACACACCACATGGTACTGCTGTCTTGGGAAATAAATTTGGAAACTGTAAGCTTACCACAGATGCACAGTATATTCTGAAATAGCACTTGATGCTGCAAGATGATGGACAGTATGTTGCAGGGGATGTCTCCTGAGAAAACGATGCCTCAAAAAGCAGAAGAAATTGGAAAACTGAGAAAGCAGGATTTTTGCTTTTTCATTGATCTCATTTTGAAGCTTGTGCTCTGATTCTTCTGTAAAATAGATGAAATCTAGTGATAGAGCAGTGCTTTCAAAAGAAGCAGCTTCTCCACTGGATTTTTTTTTAACATATAACCTCAGGAAGAGTTAGCAGCTTCGCAGCACCCTGCCTGCAAGCCATGAATAGCAAGGGGATCTGTTAGAGCCACCTCCGTGGACTGCACAGATTTGATTGTTTTCCAATAAAGTGGCCAATACCAGCATATGGGAAAAATGTTGCTTTGTTCCCAGCCAATGTAAAATAGCATTTTTCAAATTGTTTCAGGTACATGAAAAACAAAATGTATCTTTAGAGGACCCTGGCCTAGCTTTGGTTATAATCCTCCTTCACATAGGAGACAAACCTCTGAGGTGCTTCAAGATTAGCATTTCTGGGGTTTTTTTTCATTTTCAGAGAGTTATTTTTTTTTAATATCATTCATTTAAAAAATGAAACACCTCCCATAAATGTGCAACAAAACACCATTTCAACTGGAAAAAGAAATCAAGATGCTTCTTAGTTTCTGAAATGACACATCATTTTTCCAGGATATGTGAATATTTTGTCTCTTCCGTTTTGTGCTGGCAACAAACTTGGCAGATCTTTGAACAGAGCTGGTGAAACCTCATATTCCCTTCTAGCAAAAGAAAGGACTTGCTCACAAACTTCACCCAGCTGCATGGCTGAATTTTTGTTTGGTGTGGGATTTTAGTGATACGTGCATCAGATGTTGCTTGACTTTCAGAGCCCATCAAAGTTCACTTCCAAAACAAGAATTTAAAAAAAGCTACACTGTGGGAAACTCATGGACAGCAGAGAAGACATCATAGATCACAGAAGAGCTGAGCACCTCTGCGAGAAGTGCACCCATTCTGTCAACAAATCTGTCTACTTTTTCCAATGTGTTCATCTTGTCTGAGAGTATTTTCTCAACAACAGCAGAAAGCACTTTCCTGACAGTTGACCTGTCTGTCTTTAGAACTTTGGAAACCATTTTTCCTAACATGGGCTCCTGTAAGGACAAGAAATTTCTCCTCTTAGTTGTAAACAGGCTTTGCAGAACCTGTACCTTTACAGAAAATTCCTTTCCCACTCCTTAACCCACCGCAGGCCAAATAAGCACAGCTAGCAAAGTGGGTCAGCTCGGTGTCGCAGGAGGTAGAAACTCCCAGCTGTGCAAGAAGGGATGGTGGCATTTAGACAGAAACTCTGTACCTCACTTTTCTCAAAGTATTTAACCCTTTGAATGACACAATCTGTAAAGCAGCTCTCCAGATGTGTATTCTAACACTTGTCCTTCTTCATGAATTCCAAGTAGAAGTCCAGAAGTTTTCTGCTATCTACCTGCAGGAAGGAAATGCTTAGGCTGCAGTTGCTTTCTGGGGCCTTGCCAAATATCATTGGGTTCTCACAGTGGGGGAGGAGTTATGCCCCTCTACATCAGCAAGGATCTGGCTGCTTCAGCTCCCACCATACAAACACTGACTGGGACAAAACAGAGCATCCTGGGGTCAGGAGAAGTCTGAGCATCACCCCTCTGCTTGGAGTTAAGTAACCATAACTTACTTTCTCCAGCCACCTTTCAACCATGCTGTATATCAAGCTTTGCCATTTCTGGGTCCATTGCACACAAAGGATCTCAAACAAGAACAGCTCGTGCCACACCTGTGGCAGAAAAGCAAAGCTGGTCAACTGGGCCTCAAGGTATAGACAGACCTTCCAGGGTGGGTGGTTATCCCTTGTGTGGGTTCTTGCTACTCACATCGATGTTTTCCAGGAACTGTCTGTTTTCCATGGGTGGTTTGGGCAAGGATTTTTCTAGCCACTCCTTGATATAACTTGCAAATTCATTGAACCTGTCTGAGATAAACTGCTAAAATTCCTTGGGAAATAAAAAAAGGACAGAATTGGCAAGGAGAGCCAGATTTTCCCTCTGGCTTTTGATCCTTAACTGCAGAGTGAAAACGAAGTCCTTCCCACAACTATCAAGGGCCTCCAAGAAGAGAAATGGCTGGCACACTCTGAGATGCTACCAGCTTTGTTTGCACCTCTCTATCAATGCAAAACCTCCTCATCTGCCCCATCACAAATTCTGACAAGGTATTGTCTGCTCTGATAAGCAACTGAGAAAGATAGCCACATGCTCTGCTGTCACTCCTATAGCTGGCCATGTTTGAATGAAGCAAACCTGAACTCCTGGTCCTTCTCAGCTAAAAAGACATGGGTATATGTCTTCATGAAAGCTATGGGTGTTGTTTTTACCTGATTTGCTTGCAACACATCTGATTTTGCAGCAAACATGTCAAGTATCCATAGCAGTGACATTATCAAACTAAATGGCACTGCATGCCAATGCTTTAAGGAAAATGAAAGCAACGCATATGTTGAATTTAGACACGGCAAGGCATCCTCCTTATTCATGGGCTTCGTCAGCTGCTCTGTACCCCCGGCAGGTACCTGTGGACACAGAAAAGCACTGTACACCTCTTGTGCTAATTCTAACAAAAGCATTTAAAAATCAGTCAACACAACCTTGAGCTTATTTGCTGGACAATGCTATGCAATCTCAGCCAACCAGAGCCACTTATGTGTCTGAATTTGGAGCTGAATCCCACAACATGAGATGGAGATAGACTGTCTGGCAGGACAGATTCCCCTGTGGACCTC
Organism: Mycteria americana; assembly: GCF_035582795.1. NCBI lineage: Eukaryota > Metazoa > Chordata > Aves > Ciconiiformes > Ciconiidae > Mycteria > Mycteria americana. The sequence continues at coordinate 203,713,573 of NC_134365.1, forward strand.
CTTCCCACATGATACTCCTCAGCCCCAGAGGGGATTAAAAGATTATGACATACAACTAACAAGGAAAATTACTACAACCTCCCTTGTTCTGCTCAACCACAAGTCTAGCCATTCCTTCCCACCTCTTCCACAGAGCTGTCCTAGTATGTCTGCTCTCATAAGGTTGGCACTGACAAGTCCTTGAACCAGAATGTCATCCTTTCAGCAATGTTGTTCAAAACTCCATTCAAATCCTTTTCCTCAATAGAGAGTAAAAACATACACTGAAAACAACCGTGAAAACACATCCATTCCTACAGTTGAGGCGGCCTCCTATGAAAACTGATAAGTGTGAAACCTTCAGAGAATTTTTTTTCTGCCAATGTTTGGTTAAAAAAAAACAAAACAGCACTTCCAGATGGAAAGGCAGACCTAGCTCCTATTAAAACAATCACTTCAAATCACTTCAAATCACTTCAAATCACTTCAAATCACTTCAAATCCCACAGAAGCCAGCTGGCTTCAAGGTCTTTGGAGTTCAGAGGATGGTGTGGGAGGGCTTAGCTCAGATTTTTTCAAGTACAAATCAGAGTGTGTTGGGGGTAAACCCTATAATAAGCACCAAGAAGTAGATTTTAAGTGGAATTCCTCTCCAGGGCCTCAGAGGATATTACAACAGTCTAGTTAAAACATAAGTGAGAATGACAGAAAATAGGTTCCCACAAACAAGTCCAATTTTGATTTAAAAATCATCACTCCCCCCAAAATGCAAGTTAGAACCTTAACTTCCTTCTTTTATCCTTTCCAGCTTTAAACAAAGTTCCAATTGCTTGATCCCCACACTGTTCATTTTGGGTACTGCATTTGGGGACAGGATATAAAAATTGCTTAAAGATTCTGATTAAAATTCACTTGATACAGCATTTGCTAGTCATTTTCCAACCAGGCCAAAAAACAGTGAGATCCCCTTGCCCTTCCTCTTTTGCCACTTCTCTCAAAACATGGGTATTGAGCTCTCACTCCAGGTTCCTATAATTCAGCCCCTCTGGATTTGTTGAAAATTTCTTCAGGAGCCAGGGAGACTTTCTGGCTCATCTGTACAAAATTGCACAACTTTCCATAACCTAGGAAAGAAACACTAACGAGAAGTTGATCTATTACTGTGTGTATTGTCTGATTGCCTTACGTGCACTCGGGATGGTTTACAGATGACTTTAACGATGCGTTGGTACGCAGTATCCTGTAGGAGCTGACGTGGAAGCTTGATTTAGAGCAGGGAGTCCTTGGTGAAATTCTTCAGTGCCAACATCTCCAAGACTGTCTTTGCCAGTGGAGAGCAGCTTTCAATGAATGACTTGTGAATCTCTACCATCGCCAGGACTTTCCTATGAAAACGGACCATCAACAGCAGATGCACTTTGGAGCATCAGGAGGTACTTTGTGCCATCTTATGTGCTCCTGTGGCTGGCAAACATGGCACTGGACTTGGACACATGGCCAAATGAGGATCTAGGGGTAGTTCTCTCCCTAAGGCCGCTCCCAACAGGCTCTCTGAATGAGACTGCACAGGCCTCATCTCAGTCTTTCCCTTCCTCCAATTCACCTTCAAACACCCTCCTCTTCTCCTAGTTAGAGCCCAGGGCAGGGGTAGGATGTATGAGAAAGGCAATGGCTTGCACTCCAGGGAAGAAACACAAACTTTCTGGTGGCTGGAAGTCCACAATCAAAAGCAATGAAAAATTATTCTAATAGTACAACAGCTTATTTCCCTGACCCAGCCTTGATGCTCGCTCCCTTTCAAACCTACCTCTGCTGCTCTTCATCATTTCTCAGTTGCAACAAGTGTTATAAGGGAATGGTTTGTGGAAAAAAGGGGTCCTCCGCCTTTTCTGTGACTGCATACAGCAATGGAATCAGCCAAATCCACAAGATGTTGCCTTTATTATGTAAGCAAATCTCCTTCACAGCTGAAACATAATTGCTGAAAAGAAAGAGAACCACCAAAAATCTCCATCAGTGGTCAGAGGTCCCATAACCACCTCCTAGGATGGCAGTGGGAGCGGTGTGCTTTCCCCTCAACCGAGTGGCATTCATCTTGCCAACATGTGGATGCATGAAGGTGTGTGAGAGAGTGCGAGCACTTGGTTCTAAAGACCTTATCAGCAGACATTCATGTATAACAAATTAATCTGACCCCAGCTTTCCCAAAACAGTATCCCTCCATGAGTTTTATGCAGCAAAGGAAAATCAAAAGAAAAATAACTCAAATGCTATAGGTTATATCAAAACAGCATGACAGAATACAATAATCTGACTTTGTGGTCTAATATATCCATTTTTGTAGGGCTCAATTCAGCCATCTATGCAAAAGTGTCTAACTGTCTTTGAGATGTCTGGGACATCCAAGAAAGACCTACAGGGTTTTCAGATAGGAACTGAAACTTCTGGGAGATATTAATCCTTTCAAACTGTCAGCAGGAGGCCTGGTGAGATAGCACATGGCATCTAAAATGACACTGATGCCCAGATGAGTCTTGGATCTCCAAAGATTATAACAGAAGCCCAGACACTTACAGATGTGTATCAATGTAAGGGTCTGAATCTCAAACCAATCCCTGCCAAAAATAGGACCTGTGGCTCTCCTTCCATCGGAGACCTGGCAGAGGGGACAGGCTGCACAGGTTATGGCAGCCAGTGGCAGAAATACAGCTAGGAAGCATTGAAGTGAAAGGGAAAGAATGTTGGGGGACCACATTCTACCTCTGTCTTCACATAAGTGCTCCATAGAGAAAATGGCCCAATGAACTGAATGACTACAGAAGGATCTGTAACTCAGGAAAGTAGGATGACACTTTTAATTACCTCTTTCCTCTCAGATGCTTGAATTTGCCTTGAAATGGAATGACGTCCTGGAAGAGTTTTTCAGCCTTGCCAATTACCTCTTTGCTTAGTGGGATGTTATAAGAAAATGAGGTGTGTAAGGCAAAAAGCAGCCCATCATCTTTATGCTCCTCTGTCTCCAGGTATCCAGTGATCTTGTCCATGAACTTTATCATGTTATCGTACAACTGGACAATGAGAATAAGGAAGGGGAGTTTCACCAAGATAGACAAGACAATTTTACTTGAGGAGCCGGGAAGTGTTCAGGAAGGAGGATGGAAGATGGAAGTTGCTAAGAATCATTATTTGGATGCAAAAGCCTTGCAGTTAGACCACTTAAAGACAGGTTCCTGTCTTTGCAAGAGCTAACAAATCTCTTAGCTTCCATTGTGTCTCACTCCCTGGCACTACCCCAGGGAGAATGTTTTCCTGGCTGTCACAAGTTTACCAAACAGTTCTTACGTGCTGAATCCACACTGGCACCAGGAGCCTACTAGCCATCCATTCTAGGATGCTCAAACCCTACCACAGATGAAATACAGGTAAACAGATCTTCAGTCTCCCGGCTGAGCTGGCAAATCAAAGGGAATCAAACAGAATTATGGAGATTCTCTCAGAGGCCTAGCTTAGTATAGGAGTATGACTCCATGACTGAGAAACCCAAAGGGCAGATAAACAACTTTCACCTGAACAGAGATGCAGCACCTATCACTCAACTCCTCTCATTGGGATTTCCCTACAGATGACTTGCAAGGTATTGCTCTGCGTCTTGCGTAGTCCAGGTGTACTTCAGGCTTTCGGCTATGTGTGACCTCTTAGGATACATCCACAATGTAAGACAACATCCCCACCTAGCTGTTTGTAACCTAGGTACCCAGTCCTCTTCTGGATATACCCTGCTGACTCCCTCTGAGGCAAGTCCCAGACCATGTCAGGTGGATGTGGCACCTCAGCTCAAACAGGGCTTCCATTAAACAGCACTGGTGGGTTGAGCCCGGCCAACAGCCAAACACCCACTAGGCTTCTCACTTAATCTCTTCTCCTGTGGGCCAGGATGAAAACAGAACAAAGGTGAGAAAACTCATGAACTGAGATAATGACAGTTAAATAGGGAAAGCAAAAGCTGTGGACATAAACAAAGCAAAAAGAAGAATTCATACACTACTTATCATTGGCAGGCAGATGTCCAGCCCCTTCCTGGGTGGCAGGGCCTCAGCATGCATAACAGTTGCTTGGGAAGACAAATGCCATAACTGCGAACATCCCTCCTTCCTCCTCATTTCTCTGAGCTATTATTGCTAAGGAAAACATCATATGGTATGGACTATCTCTTTGGTCAATTTGGGTCAGCTGTCTTGGCTATGTCCCCTCCCAATCTCTTGTCCACCACCAGCATACTCACTGTGGGGAGTGTGGGGAGAGAAAAAGCCTTGATGCTGTATAAGCTCTGTTCAGCAATAGCCAAAAAATTTATTTGTTATCAACACTGTTTTAGCCACAAATGCAAGACATTGCACCATATGCTATGAAGAAAGTTAACTCCATCCCAGCCAGACCTAGAACCATCTCAGACAGAAGCCATGCTGGGATGGAAGTGGACATCAGTGGTCTCCTTTAGCCATGGAGATTTTGCCTTTTTATTGCATTTTCAGGATAGGGATTCACTTCCATGAACAATGAGAATATTGACTTCAACCTTTCTTCCAGGATTCCTGCTCAATCCATGGCAAGAGATGGATGTGTCCAGGGCAAAATTCCACCTGTCCACCTTCAGATAAGACAAACATCCTCCCCTTTGTCCCTCCCAGATGGATCTCTGCCGGTAAGAAAGGGAGCTGGGGAGGGGGGGCTTGCTCAGGTGGACCTGTTCACACTTAAAGTAGTATAGTAGTCAGCTCAGGAAAGTAAACACATGAAAGAAGCAACTTCAGCCCAGAGACGATCCATCATTGCAGTCGATAAGGAATGGTAAGCCGTTCCTCTGACTAAACATCAGTACCTACTGAATGGTTGACTCTCTCTCCAGTCCTTCAATGACTCTGTTGACTACTTCTCAGCACCTACAACAGGAGCTAAGACATTCAGCATGTATGAACCCAGTTATTTTTCAGTATGCCAGTTTTATTTTAGGTATCTGCAACCTTAAACTGCATCCTACATTTGATTCATACCCCTGAGAAATAAGTCAAATGGGAATCTAATTTTAGACTTTAAAATGAGGCATTGAAGCCAGACTATAAATGCATGTGAAACTCTTTTTTTCCATGCAGGATTCTTAAAAACAGGGTAGTATTTCCATGAGCCAGCCTCAAAGCTAGTTCTACAAATGACACCATTTGGGTCTGATTCCCATAGAAGATCTCCTTTGACCTCATCAGGCTTCAGGTCCAACCTAGAAACTGGAAAAAGCAGTGAAAATAAGGTCTAGCCTTTTGACGTTCTCTGGCTGTGGTTGAGAACCCTACATGGAATTAGAGGTAGCTGCAGAAATTTCTCTTCAGGGGTCTGTCTAACTGGGAGCTGCTTGCTACTTTGGCTGGGTGTATACTTACCACTGGCTCAGTAAGATTAGTTGGAGAACAGGGTTCACCTTTTGCAGCATCCCTGAGATAGATTTTGAAGCTCTCCGTGCAGATCTTCAGTTTCCTTTCTATATTCTTAAAGCCCTTCTGGGCCTGATGGGCTGGAGAAATTAATCTGCAAGGCGTTCTATGATACCACAGTTGACTGATGTTTGGGGCATCGTTGTTGAAGACCAGAATTTGAAGGAAGGCAAGTATTTGAAGTAATTTTTTTTTTTCATGAAAATAGCACTTTATGTTTTCAAAAATGGTCCATGTTACCGGGGAGGAATCAGGGTTTGTGAATGAACCTTCAAACCTGTAAAGGATGCGTCTTAAACTGGCCCTGAGCTAATGATACCAATTGCTTTATATGAATGCCAAGCCCAGCTGAGCCATAACTGAGCCACTAATGCACAAAACTCACCATGCATATTTAAATTCAGCCTTAGATATCTCACCTGCACTTTAGATGGGCCTGGTGTGCATAGCCCATGGCTGATTCAATTGCCCCAACAATAGGTGTCTACTACTTTTTGAGTCATCCTGACATATTCCAAACATCTATACAGGGTGGCAGATCTGACACTGGACCTCCAGCTCACCTGCACTCTTCTGGAAGGGCAACTGAAGGCCTGATGGTAGATGCAAAGGTGATTCAAGGCTTCATTACACACTGTCCCTTGCCCAACAATGAAAAGTCTGAGTTGATTCTGGGAAAAAGCAAAATAACTTAAACACTCCTTCCAGAACAGTTCGTGTTTGTGTTATATAAATAATTTGTTTGTGTTAAATATCCCATAAACCTATGTGTCAAAAATCCCCACAATAACAATGCTTCTGTTGTAGGAAGCAGGTGCTGCCCCACTGTGAAGCAAAACAAGGGAGAGTTTGTATTCCTCTGCTGTGCGCAAGGATTTGTTGGTCATATTTCACCCCCATCCTACCTTTGGAGAAAGTACAACACTTACCATCTGCTTCGATCTCTTCCTTGGGAATGTTTATGACTCGATGTAATTGACTCTATATTCTTGGAGTCCATTCCATAAATATGCTTTAAATCACATAATATCACTTGAGAGGACATTGTTAAGGATAGCATATTTATAAAAAATTGTTCCTCCCTGTAGGTCAAGAAATGGCTATCTTTGCATGGCCCACAATCAGTTTTTTTCCAGAATAGAATAAAGAAGAGGATGAATTAGTTACTACACCATAAGGAGGTTCCATCAGGTTCAACCCCAGATGGACTTTGGCTGTACAGATGAGTTCATGCAGCAAGAATGAGCAACCAACATTCACATTCAAAATGCAAAGTTCAACAAAATGCCTCTGGTCTTTATAATGGCAGACAAAAACTTGATAGTCTGACCTGAGCTTGAAGGTTTCTCAGACAGGAAAGAAATAAAAATAACTGGTAAGAAGTTGATGTGAACAACCCTGGTCCTAGCCAAAGTTGCAGCTGCCTTGTAAAAAGAATGGGAAATACATCTAGAGATATTCCCGGTGACTGCTGCAACTGTACCAGAACAGAGGTGACTCTATTCACTCCATCTTCTCTCATGCAAGGCATCTGGTGACATTTGAGAAGCTCTGTAATGTTTTAGACCTCCGTGCAGATCTGGCAGATCTGACGCAGGACCTATGGAAGTTAGACTTAACACTGTAACTCACTTCTAGAGACACCTAAATTTAGGTGTCTTTGTCTGGAGCTGAAGCCCAGGCTGGGACCCTTAAGTTGGAGTGAGCTATATGTTTTCCAAAAATGTGTCATCAACATACATTTAGGTATGATTTTTACCTTTTTTTTCAAAACAGCAAATTCCTCATTCCAAAATGAGGCTGGATTCCCCTGCAGCTCCAGATCCTGGCTAAGTGATACACAGAAATCATGTAACTTGACCACCCTGGACCTAGAGAAACAGTATTCCCACCTCAATGTTTTGTCCTAGAGCTTATACCTAGGATGCAAGCACAGTATCTGTTGGATGGTCTGTGCAGAGAGGTTGCTGCTTGTTGCTTGTTGTTTGTTGCTGCTTGTGCTGCAGGTTTCATTTCTGGTGCAAGAAAATGCATGTATTGAGCACAGTGTCTATCTTCACCATATCTGCTACGATGATGCTAAGCCTCTCACTTTGCTTCTGATAATCAGGGAACATCAATTGCTTTTAAAATGCTCCCCTTTTCCAGTCAGAATCTGCTGAAAGTTCTCAGCTGGGCCAGCAGTCACAGAGCCCAGATTTCCACCCTAGTGGGTGGACTCATCTAAGCCAGCTAAAAGCTGGCATATCTAATCCAAGCCAGTTATCTAGATTGAGTAGAGACAAGTTAACAATAGTGCAGGGAAAGCAAATGTCATTGAAAAGGACAAAAGAGAAGCACATGGAAAAGAAGACAAGAAGGACTGATCTGGGGCAGTGCTTGCACCAAGTTTCATGAAGTCAGGAAGCTCTGATTCCTGCTGCTGAAATTCTGCCACATTCTGCCCCTTCCTTGTCTGGAGCAGAAGTCTTACGAGGAGCGGCTGAGGGAGCTGGGACTGTTTAGCCTGGAGAAAAGGAGGCTGAGGGGAGACCTTATCGCTCTCTACAGCTACCTGAAAGGAGGTTGTAGAGAGGTGGGGGTCGGTCTCTTCTCCCAAGTAACAAGTGATAGGACAAGAGGAAATGGCCTCAAGTTGCGCCAGGGGAGGTTTAGACTGGATATTAGGAAATTTTTCTTCACCGAGAGAGTTATCAAGCATTGGAACAGGCTGCCCAGGGAAGTGGTTGAGTCGCCATCCCTGGAGGTATTTAAAGGACGTTTGGATGAGGTGCTTAGAGACATGGTGTAGTGGTGGTTTTGGCGGTGTTAGGTTTATGGTTGGACTTGATGATCTTTAAGGTCTTTTCCAACCTATATGATTCTGTGATTCTGTGATTCTGTGATTCCAAGGAAAACCACCCAGGAACAAACTTGCCTGTGTCAAAATCGTGTGGTAAGAGCAGACTGTGCCTGCAATGTGATGCTCAGCCAGCCAGCCAGCCTGCTGGCAGCACCGTAAAAAGGCGCACATCAGCACTGCTCCTCCCCATTGTTTGGGACTAGCACACAAATGTAAAGGCAGGGTGTGTGTCCCCACTGGGGACCAAGTTTATTGCAGGGCCTTTAGGGGAAGTTGTGGCATCTTCTGATTCTAGTTCTGCAAACTCCCTGATTAAATCCCTGGCGTAGGAGGTAAGAGACTGGCTGTCACACAAGTGTGACATGCTGCTTCTTGCAGACAGGTTTTCTTTGGGTCTAGGGAGACTGGACAGAGTTCACTCTCTTTTTTTTTTCCTTTTTTTTTTTTTTTTTACCAAGTGAATCAGCCTTTTTTTTCTGGTAGCACTGATGGGAGATCAGCTTTATATACATTTATATACATTTTCTTATAAATAATGTTCAGGTATTTTAAACACAGGATGAAGTTTACCCTCCATTACAGGAGCTGGAAGTCTTCAATAGGCAAGTACCCTGTTATAGTTAGTTTTACTGGGCTTTCCCTTACTGTATAAAGGAGAAGTTGCTAGGTTAGAAACACCGGGAGTGGGTTGGTGGCTGTTTACATCACCTCCACCCACAACATTTCCTGTTACCTCCTTTCTCACGTAGCAGGTTGCTGCTGCCTTCCTGGACAGACGGAGGCACAGGATGAGGTTTCTCTCTGCTTTCACCCTTTCTGTCGCTCTCTGCACTCTCCATTGAGGCAGGTCAAACCTGGGCAGCCAAGGAGAAAACTTCAGCAACGAGACTTGCACCTTCAAAGCTAAAGGTCTAAAGGAAAGGTTAAAAGATCACAAAGATCAGCCTGAGAAGCCCAGGTCTGGCCATTTTATCTCCCCCCCCACCCCATGCAATGAGGAGGAGAACCTCATGTAGTGGTTACAACCCCACTGGTTTCACACCCATCTTCAAGCCATGTAGGGGTTTGCCAACACCTCTGAGAATGCTCAGGAGCATGGAAAAATCAGGTGTTTTTTACACCCTCTCCTGGAAATGCAACTTCATGGGCATGTTCTGAGGAACTTCTATGGACTGGGACTTTCCAGATGAACACAGTTCAGCTCAGTCCAGCTCTGCTTTGTGAAAGCGAAGGAAAAAGAGCTGAAGTTTCTGTCCTGGAGTCTCTCTCTGTGCACTGCTTCACCCTTTTTCTGCTGTCCTCCCTTTCCTCCGCCCTGGTACTGGGAGAGACGCGGGGCTCCCTGGAGACAATGCGGGGGAAAGCACCCACAGAACATCCCCCCAAAGCCTCCTGTTTCTCTTGGGTCTAAAGTCTGCAAAGGCCTGAGTGAAACCCCAGGGCAAGACGCTGCCCCAGCCCCTACCTTGTGCCGTGGCTGCCTCGGGTGCATGTCCCCACCGGGCTGGGCTGTCACTGCCTCTTACACCTGCCCAGATCTGCCGGCTGCCATTTCTCGGAAATCCATGGAAAGTAAAAGAAATGGCCGAGAGGCGGTGGAGCGCTGCTTGTTTCCCATGGCAGGATGGAGGACAAAATTCCTCAGCAAGAACAAAAGCCAGGGCCCACAGGGGTGTGAGGCCCCCCGGGGTGTGTGGCTGCCCTGCCATGCCGTGGGGCAGCCCTGGGCTTCCCCGGCACAGGTGTCATGTGGGGGTGCCTCAGCCCCACGGGTCTCCCCCTGCCCCAGAGATCCTGGGGTGCATCAGCCCCATGGATCCTACCCCCCTCCCACAGTCCCTTGGGTTCCCCACACATCTCTGCCCCACAGATCTTCCCATGGCCCCAGGGATCCTTACCCCACAGATATTCCCCCACGCACATGCATATCTCTCCGTGCCCCAGGGATCCTTGGGGTGTCTCAGCCCTACAAATACTCTTGTGCCTGCAGGGACCTGGGGGCTTTCTCCCCCTCACCCCCCCTCCAGCTCTGGTTGTCCCCAGGATCACGAGGTCCCTGCCACATGTCCCGTGTGGTCCTTCTACACAAGCCCTCAGATATCTTTGATGTGTCTTAGTCCCATAGATCCCCTCATGGCCCAGGGTCCCTCAGCCCCTCCCTGGCCCAATGGATGCTCTAGATCCCAGCCATGACCTTCTGTCCTTGCACATGGGGCCGAAAGCCAGAGCTCAATGCCCCGCTGCCCAGCACGGTGGAGCAGTGCCAGCTGGACATGCCCAAGGCCACCAGCAGGGCTGCCATCAGGAGGGCAGTAGGCCCCGGGGCTGCTCAGGGGCAATCCTCAGGCTGCTGCGGGGAGCCCTGGTCTGCGGCCTCCCCTGCACGTCCCTCGAGGTCCTGACCGGCAGCGCTGGACTGGCTCTGTGGGGACCCAGCTCATCCTCGCCCAGGGCGGGTGACACCGGGCCTGGGATGCTCCACAGGGGACCCAGATATCTATTGAAATTAGACCTTTATAGCATTGTGTTTGGTCATACGAAGCTACAACTCTGTGAATTCAGAAAATTCAACTTTGCCTCCTGCTAAAAAGACAGAAGATACAATGTTTGTCCAGACCTTGCCTCCCCACCCACAGTCCATGCCCCAGTCATTGCAGTACAAGTTTTACTTCACTCCCTCTTCTGTGACTCAGAAAGCAATAAAAGAAACTATGTCAATACCTGAGAGAGAATAGCAGGCAAATTAAATATGAGGCATTTGTAAATTCAGCAGAGCGTAACGGCAGCTGGACCTCGTCTGTGCAGGAGGAGCACCCTACCCATAGAAAGCACGTTCGGAGCACGAGGAAGAGCAGTGGGATGAAAGCTCAGCATAGCAATAAGACTGCTGTCTCAGACGACTAGGGAGAGGCTGACATATCAATGAACCAAGGAGAGATGTATAAGCTGGGCCAAGAGGACTGCAGCCCGTGGGCAAGCATTGACCGTCCAACGCTTGCTTCCCCTCGCACGATAACAGAGATGTTGAGCTGTCGAACAGTTGCTGGCCACCGTCTTCCCCATTGCAGCCTTATCCAGCCCCGCTGAAGAGGCAAACTGCCACAGCCCCCAGCTCGGCTCATGCTTCGCCCCAGAGCACCGACAGCTCAGACAGGATGGTTGGTCTCCATGCTGTGCTCCTCAGGCTTCACCCCCAGCCTGGGGGGCTCCTCTGCACTTCTGAGCTTCGTACCCACGTGTGGGGTGGCCGGTGCCCAGCCCCGGGCCCACAGGTTGTGAAAGGCATGTGCAGAGCTGGCTGCCGAGACCGACTCTTGGTCCCAGGACTCGCAGGTGCCCTCTGGCAGAACAACCACCGCTTCTGATACCTTCTGCCAGAATAGGATCTGCTGTACCTGCCAGCCAGAATCAGAGAAAAGGCATTTCTAGGCTCTTTAGGAAAAGCACACAGGAGCTGCCAGTCTGTCACTGAAAACAGCTTATAAGAAACAGAGTTGAAAAACTGCCAGTATTGACTTTTTTCCATATTTGCTACTTTATACAGCTCCAAGGGTGAGAAAGGAAGAACACTGAGCTTGAAGCAAAACCAGAGCATTATAATGTTCTCTTTGAACATATGTCTGTGTTAGTCTATTGAAGCTCTTGCTTAGTTTACGTTTTAGGGTTTACATTTTTCTAAAGCTTGTATTTGAAGTCTCATTCTTTTCCTTTTCCTTTTTTTTTTTTTAAAGAAGCCAACTACCCAGGTCATCAAAAGAAGACTCTGGAAAAGTAAAATTCCCCTGTAGAGTTTTCAGTGTTCGAAGCCCTAAATCCTGCTGAGGACCACAGAAATCAGCATTAAAATCCATCATTTTAAACAAGCTCTTTGCATCAAGGGATCCTGCAAACAGAGCAGCAGATATTACAGGATATATTTTGCCTGTTTCCTTAACAAAAAGCAAAGATAAAGCCTGGTTCTGTAACATAAACTACACTGTCTAGGAGAGTATTGTCTCTGCTAACTTTAAATTGACATTTGCCTTACCACATTAATGTTATTTCATAACTGTACCAAATTTTAAGAATAGGGAAATATTCCAAGTTACCATGTTAAAACCCATACCACTGTTCCAAGTAGCACGTATGATAGCCTATGAGCCCATCAGCTGAACGACCTGTCATTTTTATGTCATTTTTATTTACTCAAATCATTCTTGCCTGAGTAATCCTTTTGTGTGCGTGTGTGTGTGTGCGTGGCAAGGCTCAAGTAGGAAGAGCTCTTCTGCTGGGGTTTTCAAGTAGCAAAGTTACTTAGTCCTGGTGATGGGCTAAAGTACTTACAAAAAGTCTGAGCCCCTTGAGCTAAAAGAGATTATACAGTTTGATATCTTATCTCCTGATCGTGTTAGGAGCTGCCACTTTACCTTACCACCAAAAGCAATACCGTGGGGAATGATTTGTGTGGCAATGGATGCAGATTAGCTGACTGAAATAGCATAGTTTCTTGAAATGGGGTCTTGGTAGGTGTCAGCCCTTAAAAGGTTTTCAGCTCCGCAGAAGTACAAGTAGAAGAAACTAGGTGCTTGAGAGGCGCATATCATTCAATGGAAGTGAATGAATTGCAGATAGGATGATATATGCAGCAGCTAGTTCTTTACCCAGAAAAGATTAAAGTGATTTTGCTTGTTAGAAAAATACTCCTCCTGAAGACATGGCATTTCTGTAGCTACAATGCTTGAATTTACTTAGGACGATTGGTTTTGGGTAGCAACCAAGTGCAAACTTTCAGCTGTAAAGTAATACTACTATAATGTCAAAAAGTGCTGAAGCTGGTATGATGCGTGTGAGAGACATGGTTAACCTGTAAAATTCAGATACTGTAGTGCAGAAAGAAAAACTAGATCAGGAAAGGCTTGAAAAAATTGAATGTTTAAAGGTGAAAGTGTATGCATAGAAAGTATATATACATTTTGATATGTTTCTAAATCTTCCCCTTAGCTTGCCACTGCAACTAGCGTCTTACTTTGCCATGCCATGTTAGAAAGCTAAAGAGGTGCTAGGGAGGTTTGCCATGTTAGAAAGCTAAAGAAAGCTAAGCATGACCTGACAGGTCATGAGCTAAAGTTGGTCTTGTGGCCATGTTTTATCCCCCGATGGAGAGCAACTGCTTTGACTTAGTAATGAAGAGGTATTAACTCATGTCTATGTTCACTTTCTGTTGTGTGAACATAGGACCTCCCGAAGGAAAATGAGAGAGTTTGACAAGACAGAAATAACAAAAAATACCTTGTTTAAACTCTCTGTAAAGTTTACTCTCTGTTCTCTTGAATAGCCCAGCTCTTGCCCCATGCTCCACAGACATCTTAAATATTCCCAGTTCTCACCAGTCAGGAGTTGGGTCTAGAAAACACAATTCTCAGGCCCCTCTTACTCCCACCAGTCTTTGAGAGGGTTGAGGAGTCACTACAGCTAACCGCTCGGCTTCCTTCCCTTTCCCTTCTCTGTTGGTGATTTCAGTCACAGTTTCATACCTAAATATCATTGAGGATCTGGTCCCAAATCCCCAGATGCCTCTTGAAAATGAGCATTTGAAACTGGTGTTCAAGACATTGAAACATGCAGCAGGATAACCCTTTATTTTCCTCATAAAAAATCAAATCCTTGATTCAATATAAGTGTAGACTTCAAAATCGCTGTGCTTTAAATGTTGAGTTTGCACTTCTGGAAAATCTGATGTTCTTTTTTTTCTCCCTGAGGTGGTTGATTTTGTTCCTTCCTCCCACTCACCCCCCCGCTTTTCTTTTCTTATTTTACTTTATCTCTTCTTATTTCAGAGAGCCTTAGTCCTGTTGCATTTTCTGGGGAGTGAATGTTCTGGTGTAGTAATGCTGCCTAATGTCTGTGCCAAAGCTTAAGCAAACCCAAACATCTGCATCCGAGATGTATGAGGCTCCTGATCTAGGGACTATTTTAATCACAGCGCTGCTTTCACAATCATTTTACTAAACCATTAAGAGAGAGAAAGAATCATTAAGAATGACTGTCAGGAATCGGGAAAAAAAAAACCTAAAACATTTTGCAAGGGACAACATTTGTTTTAAATAAAAGGAAATTCTGCCATGGCAATACTGCGATTAAAATGCCATGAAAAGGCTTTAATAAACATCAGAGACATCATAGGTATCTCTTGCTTTAATGACTGCTGATTAATTATCATATGGCGCTTATGCTGAATGTTATTTGGACAAATTAGAAATTCTGCCTCAGGCCATCAGACACTGTACTCCTGGTGCGGTACAAAATGGATGTGCGCTCAACAATGACAGGATCTGATTTAAAATGCTGAAAGCAAGCCAAAGCAACTGCAGTTGCTTGCTCTGTAAATCGTCCCAGGAGCTTCATCTGCAGGAGGAAATGACAGGTTTGCAATTGCCCCACAGCACAGCTGTACCAGTAGGTTGTGTGAGAGTTACATGGTAGGCACAGAGGACACATTTTGATTCTAGAGCTTCTTGCCTCCTTTGGGTAAGGTTAGAGGATGGAGCTAAACATCCCTGTATCTGGTTTGTGGCACCTCTTTTTTGAGAGACTGACAGCACACGCAAGTAATGCAGTAGTGCATACATTTGTGTGCACTAAGGCACCTCTCCAGCAGTACAAGAGCTCAAACAGAGAGACTTAGGTGCTGTTTCTGAAAGATCTTGTGCAGGCTGTGCTACTCAATTTTCATAGCTTGTTGTGAAGCTTATTTAATTACTATTTTATCTCCTAATTCTTTACTGACATTGTGCTTTACAAGACTACCTAAAGTTTTGCAAAATATTCAGAATGAAATCAGCAAAATTCATATGCAAAATTTGGGGATTAATCTGATAAATTGTGGATGCAAGTTATTTGTTTGCACATACAGAGACCCAAGAGGTATGCTTGGTCTATAGCCATGTAGATTTTTCCTCACTGCCATAAAACTTACAGAAGTCTCAAGTTCTAATTCTGCAAACCATTTTTTAGCCCTGTGAATATCAACACAAATTATTCTGTTTTCTTACCATGCAGTTATAATGAGCAATAACCTTTAATCTTATTTCCAATGGGCAGAGTTCAAACTGTAGTTCTGTTCTCCCAAGCATTTTAGCAAAGGTTATTTTCTTAGTGTGGCATGCTCCCCTGGCTGCATCTCATCAGTAATCTTTCTTTCTTAAGAAACAGAAATAAGCTCTTAACTCCTTCATGTAACTAAAGTCTCTGTTAAATCATTTTGGCATATTAAGAATAGATCAGGAGAACAGTGAAACTCTTTTTCCCCTCTATTATGATCTGAATTCTTCTATCTCTGCACATACCACTGACCAATGTGCCTTTTCCTTCCCTTAGGGCATTTTTGGTGTAGCCTCTGTGTGATGATCTTTTTCTGATGGCAAAGCGCAATACCTTTTCAAAGAGCAGGTCAGTTTGAGTGCACATGGGCTATGTTTATGTTATTATATCTGGGCACATTTTCCTTTTGTCATTGGAATTTACAGAACAGTTAATATTGCTCCATGTTTAATCTCAAGTGACTGCCCAAATCTACATTCCTGGCACCACTTTTCCCTGAAGCAGAGAGCAAAAACCTCTCTGCTCACCAGCAGAAAGGTTACTGCTGGTGCTGCCCAGCTCAGGTCCTTCCAGATGGTGTAAATGAGAGCTACGCAGCTGGTCCATAGCTAGCTCAGGACCTGCTCACCTTGTTTGTAGCCATGCTCACATACAAATAACAAATCCGACTGTTGCCTGATGTTGCACTTTCTATATGTTAACAGAGATTCCCCCACCCAGCAAATTGCTCACTCAACAGATATTATCACTTCTACCATGACTGGGGAGGTGACATGACTTACCCTGCTATGGCAACCTCCCCGCCCACGGTGCCCTTCTCCTGAGAGACATAAGATGCTCCTGATCCTGACCCTGAACCATCCAGGGTCCACTGGGCCTTGAGTGCCATTGGGTAGATAATGGTGCATCCCCTTTAGTGATTTTGACCCAATGGTTTCAGACTGGGCAAGTGGAACATTTTGTTAGCCCAAAGGCTCAGTGAGTTTCTCTGCAGGGAGGCATTAGCCTGCACAGATATAGACAGCGCTTCTCCCTCCTGCAGGTTGCCAAGAACAAGTGAGCGCTTGCTGACAAAGGACAGCAAGCAGCTTATCAGTTACTCACTAAGGACCAAAGCTTTCCTCATACGAAGACTTCAGAAGTTTCATACAAGCACCTTATTCAAATATCATCAGCACTTCAGTGAGCATTGCTGAAAACACCTTTTCTGCCTGTGCCTCACAGGACAGCAGGGTAAGAACCTCTTTGTCAAAGCAACTGCTACAGTCCAGCCCATCCCTCTTTTGTGCCTGGGATATCTGATCACCCAATGAATTTAATTTGTCTCTGTGAAGGTTATTTCTCACTTAGTGCAAGTTATCTTCAGGTGCATTGCAGGTGTACTCCCATAATTCACTCTTAGTTATTGTTTACTTATATAATATTGCTAATAAAGGGAAGGGGGGGGGATCCCATTTAGGTACCTAGAATAAAAGCCAAGTGTTTGGCCATATTTACTCTCAGTAACTCCTGTTTTCACAACTATAGAGGCTTTGGCTGTTGCTGCCATATGCTTTTTACTAAAATCCAGATGCTTAACAAGGTAACTAAAAAAGTACTGAGCACTCCTGGTGTGCTGGTTTTGGCTGGGATAGAGTTAAATTTCTTTATAGTAGCTTGTATGGGGCTGTGTTCTGGTCTTGTGATGAAAACGATGTTGATAACACAGGGATGTTTTAGTTTCTGCTGAGCAGTGCTTACACAGCGTCAAGGCCTTTTCTGCTCCTCACCCCACCCCACCAGCGAGGAGGCTGGGAGTGCACAAGAAGTTGGGAGGGGACACAGCTGGGACAGCTGACCCCAACTGACCAAAGGGCTATTCCATACCGTATGGCATCATGCTCAGCATATAAAGCTGGGGGAAGAAGAATGAAAGGGGGGAACATTTGGAGTTATAGCATTATTCATGATGGACTCTTGATGTCCTCATGATGATTCTCTCCCCCATCCACCCTGAAGGGAGCGAGCAAGTGGCTGAGTGGTGCTTTGCTGCCGGCTGGGGTTAAACCACGACACCTGGACACCTCACTTCGCTAGTATGGTTCCCCTTTTCCCTCTAGATTTTCATCAAGGATTCGCCCTGTGAGAGTAATTGTTTGTTGCTAATGTCAACAGAGAGAGACAAAGCAGCCATGATAATTGTTTTATTCCAAGTGCTCAGAGATACCGCTACTGTTGGCTCAGCACACTGAGTGGGCAGAGCTGATGGCTGACCTGGTGTCTGCACAATTATGGACATAAAGAAACTGGAATCCCTGTCTACAACTGTCAACAAACCTCTGAGTCTAAGGGACATTTTAGCTTTTAGCAGCATGGATGGACATAGAGCTGGTGGCTACTGCCAAACACCCAAGCAGAACTGCGGACTCTGTTGGAGGATGCTTGGAAGATGTAAATGATCATATAGCAGCATCTGCTGCCATGTTGCAGGCCCTTGTGTGGCCCATGTAGAGCCATGGTGACACAAAGCTTTCCATAAAGTTGTAGATTTACTGGACTGTGGTTGTACCGTAACGCATAGCAGGGAAATAAGTGTTCAGTTCTTTGGATTGGCATGGAGCAGCAGACGATAATCGTGCCAGCCTGTAGGTTAAGATCAGCAATGAATGGTTTACAGCTGAAGCTTGTACATTGTCAACCAACACAGGCTGGAAAGTAGTAGCTTCCTTAGCATTATTATCAATGTTAGACTTCCCAAGTGCATCCACCAAGGTAGGTGTATGACTGCGTGGCCTGCGTCACCATCTTCGGGCAGGGGAAAAGTGTTCAGCCAAACTTTTCTTAAGCACTTGGCAGGAGACTGACTTCGGTAGTACTTGATTCCTGAGGGATTTGCTTCAGTGAAGGTGACTTTGGTGACTTCAAAATCTGTCCTGAAATGGCTTAAAACCAGCACTTGACCTAAGTAAAAATATACTAGTCTGGGCAATATCTTTAGGGCTCTAAATGTATTCAGTTTTTTTTTTTAACTAAAAAACTCTCCAGAACATCAAAATACATGTAAAATTATTACTTTACAAGTGCATCCATCAGGTTAGTTCAGCCAGTGTTTTCTTCCAAGACTCCTCTTCCATGTGTCAAAAGGGAATAGAGACCTCTGTAGCTGTAAGAAACGGAGAAAAAAGATCAGTGCTTTGGATATTCTACTTTTCTACAACATTTCCATAGTCTGTAGTGTTTATGCTTTAATATTTGTTCACTGCCACTTTGTAATCTTGGGTTTATTCTGTTAAAGGCCATGCCCTTCTCTTCTCAGAGGGAGCTACTGCTGTTTAGCCGTTGTTTTTTGATGAGATTTATTCAGGTAGTCAGTGACCTTTCCTATACCCCCTATTGATTGTCTGGAATGGCTTGGCCTGACAAGGAGATATTAGCTACAGTGTTTTATTGTTTCTAGTACTTGTTTATTTACCCGGTTATGCAATGCACTTATAGACTGGCTGGCTGATTGATTTAGTGCTGCTTTGTACTGCTGCCGGCATCCTTCTGGGCAACAGGACTGGAAAAGTACTTTCCACAGCTGAGAGCTTATGCCAGTGTCCATGCATTAACAAACTGCATGTAAGGCATTTTAGTCAAAACCAGCCCTTGTAAGCCATGGCTGTCCCTTTGCCCAGGGTTTGTGATTGCAAATCTAGGCTTATACATGCTGTAAGACTGGCAGCTGGCAGTGCAGTGAGTTACTGGTGAGACAGACTTGTGTCAAAAGCACTATAAATGAAACGGGGAAAATGTATTGTAAAACATAGTAAAAGAGCCACTCTAACTTCTGTCACCGCTATGTAACAACCTCTCAAAGAGCAAAGTGGACACAGGACAAAACCATGTCTCCCTCCAGCAATGCTTGTTTCTGGGATTGTTATGCAGAGGCCTAGGAGAGAGATCTCAGCTAACTGGACAGAGTGGGAATCCATGGCCAAAGTGTGACTGCAAAGTGTGAATGAATGGGGAGACCTTATGTTGCCCTGGCAATCCAAGGACAAACCAGTTACGATGATCCAGAAGCCACAACATGGTTTTTCACCTCTGCAGCTGTCCCATATGAGCAGCATGAATCCTTTGACAAGAGGTGAGTGAAGGTGAGGTCTGGGCTGTCACAGGGCAATAAGCCAGTCAAACACTGTGGTACAGCATGGTCTTCCACAGTCCCTGGCATTCAGGAGCAGATGATGGCCACTGGAAGAGCAGAGACCCATATGGAACAAAGGAAAAGGAAGGGGAGGAATAGTTAGACTTGGGATCTGGGGAGTGGGCAGTACTAAGCTTAGAGATGCTCATGTTCCTCTCTTAGGTCAGATGTCTTTTCTCATACTTTTAGGCAAGAAGTTGTCAACTGACCGCTCAAGAAAGAATAAACTTTCTTGTAGTGACTCAGTCACAACGATACTCTGAAACGTACGTACGTGCACTGACCCACATCTCTTATCTGTCTCGTATCAATAAACACTAACGATGCAAAGCTCTGGATGGTGTGCATGGAGGTACCATGTTACTCCTCTTGGCTGAAACTGCATATGAGGGTAATTAACCACAGTGGGGTAATATTGCATCTGGGATGACTGATCCCCAAAATTGTTCTTAAAGAGATAGATGATACCATCCCCTTAATGGTTGGGACCAGGAGCCTTGAAACACTCAAGGGAAAAGTTTCCTCTGCCTCTTAGTGCTAATCAGGAAAAGAGAACACCTCAGAGGAAGTGGAGGTGTACACCAACTGGTGTAAGTGGAGGGTACTGGAGGTGCCTAGTTCCATCAGAGAAAGTTGAAGTCATGGCATCTGTGGAAGAAGCTGGTTTAGGATCACAGTTCAACCAGTGAAATCCAAGCAAGGACAATCCAAGTACAGGACTTCTGAAAAATGGAGAAGAAACCTACTGGAATGATTTTGTGGGTCATGAGGAAAGTTATGGCTTCTTGATCAAAAGGAAGAGGCCTAAGGTGGAGCTAAGGGTGCAAACTATTTAGCAAAGCTAGTGACAAATGGACAGTCTGTATCGAGAAGACCTGGAAGTGCAGCAGAATGTTCAGGTGGAGAAGAGGGAGCTTCTGTCTGGACAGGTGAACACAGTGGATGCTCCATCTGTCAGAACTGAGGAAGTAATATGAAAGAACTAAGAAGAAGGGGATGAGGAGGTCTTCAGAAGGTGGAAATGATAGCCCTTAATATTGGAACCACCCTAATTCATAGCTGCAGTTCCACCGAGTTGCAGAAGTATCTCCACTTTTGCTACTGCTCAGGTGTTTTCTCATGCTCTCCTATATACACCACTTCTTAACAGGCATGTGTAATGCATTTGCTCTGTGGCCCTAATTCAGCATCTTTGGTTTCCAGTACTGGTGACAGTGCGCTTGGCTCCTTTCTCTGACGGATGAAATGCAGAGCAGTTGCACCAAAATCAGGCAAAGTACCACTGGGAAAGGACACAGTCTTTCAATGCCCTCTTTGACACTTCTTCCCATCTGTGTACGCATCCCTGTGAGAGTGGCTTTACAGCTGTCTTTCAAGGTCAAAACAACACTGAGGCAGGAGATGCCTCACTTTCTGGCTGGATATAAATCTGAATCCCAACTAACTTCCCAGGCTCAACATGGTCTGAGGGGCATGTCTCATGGGGGCAGCTCAGTTCGATTCAGAGAGAAGTGAACTGGCATAGCAACCTGCACAATGTTGCCAACATCAGAAAGGAGACAGACCCTCAGATATCTACCTAATATAGATATGATCTATCAAAGATAGGAATACATGTTGTGCTGGGGCAGGTTCATGTTTTGGGGGGACTGGTCTGTTTTGGACCATTCATACCAATTCACACCATATCACACCATTCAGGTGTTGATACCATCCACACCTGATGCAGTGGCAAGTTGCAGGTTATCACTAGGCCATCTTTCTCTCCCTTTTCTTATGGCAATGACCTTTTTCTTTTCATAGCCTGATTTAGACACTACCCAGAAACAGTTTTTCTATAAAGAAGTCACAGCATTTTTCACACCAAATTTTTTGCAACCAGTATTTTTATTATTACACTTCATATCTGCAGCCCGACACTCCCCCTGGTCAGTGGACTGAATGCCCCTAAAAAAATGAAATATGCTGCTTGCACTTCTAAAAGAATGAAGCTAGGACTCTCGCTCTCATTGCTGAGGTGATGTTCCCCATTTTCCTTCAATCTGAGTCTGTAATAGTGCATGCACTGCAGGTGATGGAAGTGTTCACAGAGTTAGGCCAGGCTGGATTTAAGGATAAGTCATCAAAATGGGCATGACTTAAATACCAGAAGTCCTGTGGGCTTCTGAACTTTTGGCCTTTCCTGTCTATATGGGTCCTAAAATCCATTCAACACATATGGGAACACCAACTGGTGTCCCCTACAGTTACTCTCCTCACACCTAGGAAAGCATCAGGGAAAGGATGAGCCTTTTGATGAAGACATATGGGCGGAAGTAGACTGGAAAAGACTCCTACTTAAAGCATATCCCTGGCTGGTGCATGGGAAAGGTCACTAAAGTGTGTGTAGAAAGACACCATGTCTTTTTAAAAGATTTCAGCCTATGTGAAAGGCATATCAGTTATTGGTAATGGGACCTAACCATTAATTTCTCGGCCATGTGTGGACTCTTAATACCTCACAGGTTCTGCCTGAGATGCCCAGTTCCTTCCTTCCCTCCTCACCGTGTTGCCTGCCTCTCTCACACTGGTAGCATGACAGGACGGCCTCTTCCTCGTTGCCAGGCACGGTGGGTCGCAGTGTGATTGAGCCCATCAGCTATGTGGAAATGGGAAGACCTAGGGAGAGAGGTCACAGTGCTTAGTCAAGGACTGTGCCTGGTGGCAGGGACCTGCACGCAGCGGGCCCCTCTGATGAAGCATCCTCAACATGGAGACCTTCACCTAAGACATGGGACCAGGCGCACGTGTGAATTCATCACGTCACTACATTTCTGTGTATAGTGGATGTGCTCCAGCCAGGCATCCCAATGCATAAAGTTTCACACTGAGAGGAGAATAACTTGAGAGATCTCCAGTTACTGTAGATTCTAAATACCTAGACGGCCACCCATATGCATTTTCATGCCAATTGATCTCAATCAGCATCTGAAATTCAAAATAAATCTCATCTCCTGGTTCTTCCCTGCACATCGGTCTTCAGGCTGTGCATGGCCACAACAGGTCTGGCAGCGCGGCCATGGCTGCAGAATACACGCCAGAGGTATCGGCCACCCGCCACTTCTCAAGCGTGTGCCTTTGCAGTGCCACTTCCAGTCTTTCAACACTGGGTGGCACCAACAATATAAAGAATCAAGGCCACGTCTCCAGCCTTTCCCTCTTCAAAGGGAGTTGTGATCCTGGGAGAGGTGAGGTGCTATCAGTTTATTTGTTTATAGTCTTGACGCAGTGAGTGTAAGAAAAACCTCATTCTAGCAAGAGACCTCAGGTAATGGTAGGATTAGGAGCAGGTGAGGATATAATATAGGAAGAACTGTCTGTAAAGTTTGCTTACTTCCACTGTGGAACTACTTCAGCTAAAAAAAGCCCCACCTGTGATTAAAGTTTTTTTATCTTGTTGTCATGCATAAATCCTCTTCTCAGGCACAGGAAAAAAAAGAGACAGAAAAGCAGTGGAGAGGTAGGGCCAGTCCCAGGCTCTGTGCCAGCGTTGCCCATGTCTCAGAGACGGCTGGAGCCAGGAGTGGCCCTTGCAGCTCCCCTGCTCCCTCCATCTTCGGCCGCGTTGCCCTGTGCACCAGCCAGCCAAGCAGGACCCGAGCGAGAGGCAGAGCCCCTCCATCAGCAAGCTGCTCTTTCTCACACCTCATCTAACCTGGGATGCTAAGGGCATCCCTTTAGCAGATAAGGCCAAGTTCTTTAGGAAAAATACTCCGCATGCAACTTTTTTGTGGGAGCTTAGGGATGGAAGCTTCTAGATGCTGAACTGGAGGAAAGCCATGTGCTTGTTATTGATTTCTCATTGCTGGCTATGATAAATTCCAAGAGTGTAGCAACACAGAGCAGAAAGTCGTGGAGGAGCTGCTGTCTTACGGAGTACTTTGTATGCCTTCCTTAACATCTGTCAGTTGTGACCAATGCCACTGAATGCAGTTATCCAATAAGACGCCAAGCTGTCAGCATTTCATTAAAATATGCTGCAGGGAGTAGTTCGGTAAACTACTTAGCATGCCAAATGCATAGTATGTGCCAACATATTTATCGTGTAATGTTCTTAAGAGCTGCAAGCCTCTGTTCATTGGGAGTAATCAATTCCATTTTCATATGCAGTGGACCTTGAACCCTGCTCTGCACTCACATTGCAACAATTTAATTTTTTCAAGAGACGATCAGAATAAGTAGATGCAGTACCTCTACCAGGAGCTTTGGCAGTAAGCTTTATTTATATTCTGGGCTAAAAAAGCCCCACAGATCTCTGCACACTGTGGGAAGGATCTAAAAATACATAATAAAAGCATGATTAGTACAGCATGCAACAAGGTGAGGAGTACATGCTGCTGAACAAAAATAAAGCCTTGACAATGTAAGAGCAACAAAGCCAAATAGAGTAATTCAGCGACAAGAGTATTAAGCTCAGCCTTATTGCTATATGAAATAAAGGACAGTTATGTTTTCAGTGGAGCTGAAAGAATCTGCCCCAGTGACTGGTAATTAATAGTTCAAGGAGACCCTTCAGTCCCCTGTTCGACCTTTGGATTGCCTCATTAGACTTTGCCAGTTTCTGCGACATGCAAATCCCATGCGTCAAAAAGCACTGGTTTTCATACGCTCAGCAACCTTTCTCATGTCTTGTATCCCTTCTTTCCTTTCTGTCTGACTACCCCAAAGTGCTTATGGAGGCTCTGTTTCCAGGCAATTACTTGTTGGGCACCTCTCCCACAGCTGAAATAGGGTCTCTCCTCTGATACTGAAATTTGGGCAGCACTTCGTTAAGCCAGGACTTGTGTTCAGCAACCCTCCACAATCTCTCTCCATGGGAAGCCTGGCTCCCAAACCTCAGGGTTTTCATCTTTACTCGGTATAAGGTGCTGCCAAATAGTCATAGTCAAACCTCGAGACCAGGAAAGGGGCATCAGCATGTTCCTGAGCCTTGTGTCCCAACCCTTCCCATCCCTGGCAATGGGCTCCAGCGCCCCATTGCCCACATCTCTTGCTAGGGCAGACAGAAAATGTCTGTGATATCACATATCTCTTTAAATCCTAAAATGCCACTCTGGCTCTATAGCAACACTAACAGGCATCATCTGGTTTTTTATAGCTAGGAGGCTTACGGAGGCCCTACTGCAGTGTTTTGCAGCTACAGTTAAACAATTCAAACCTAGAAATGAGTCTGAGGCAAAATCTTATCTGTTACACCTCTGCTCCCAGACCATGCTCCTGGGGGCTTTATTTCAGATCTCAGCGAGATCTATGGAGAGCTTTACAACCTTGAAGTTCAGACTGCATATTAGGATCCCAAAAGAGGATGTGGAAACCCAGCTCTAAGCTTCAAAAATCAATAAAATAGGACATGTAGAACACACCGACACACCGAGACTTGCACAGACTGTGTATATATACAAACATCCTCATAAAATCAGACAAGTGTTTTTCCCCGAAGTGGGTGTCTCCTCAGGACGAGCTTGCTGAAGGGGAAGGTGTGGGGAGGAGTGGAAGGAAAGAAGGGAGGAAGCACAGGAATAAATTTGATTTAAGTGTGCTCAGAAGGAGCAAGGAAACCCGTAAACATATCCAGAGTGATAAAAGGTAACTGAAGCAGAGGGCTTTTAAAGATGTGAAACCCACCTGCTCTTTCAAGCAGAGCTGAAGACGGATAAAGACATATGATCTGGGAAAGACAGTTTGCTGTGTGCTTGTCCCTCCCGGCACTGCTGTCTATTCCCCGGAGGCAAATGGGCTTGTTTGCTGCCGTAGGAAAGACAGCGGCCTGGAGTGCTACCTGGAAAGCAGCTCCTGTGCTGCTGCATAGCCCTGATGTATATGGAATAAAAGGTGCTCTTTAACTATACACAGGGCTCAGAATGGCTAGACTGCATGCACCAGGCCAGATGCTCACAGCGTTTACTGCTTTGCCCGCATTTACAACATCCAAGCCCCAAATGCAGGTATTTATTTTGCCCTTTCTCCCTCTCTTGACCCTACGTTTTGGATGCACTGGCCTGGCCCGGCAGCTGGAGGATACACGGCAGTGGTACTTTGTGGGGCAGCAAGGCACCACAGCCCCTTCCCTGAGCTGAGAGTGCAGGCTCAGACCTCAGATGTTCGGGGGAGAATATTGGAGCGGACAGTTCTTATTACAGTCTTAATTGCAGCAGAAACGTAATGAATAAATTCTTCTCCTTCTGCATTACGTAAATCATTTTCTGGGCTGTGTCAGCTCTTCTGCAAGTGAGAGCTTGTTTTAATCACTCGAGAGAGGATCTGACTGACACAGAGGCAGATCTGAATATAGGAGTGCATAGTCTCGTGGTGTTGCTTTTCAGAGCAAAGTTTTCAGACTTTTTCTTTTATTTCCACCTGCTGTTTTGTTTCATACCTTCAATACAGTGGACATGACAAAGAGTCAATGCCTGGAAAAGGAAAGGCTGCATCAGACTAAGAATACATTTGAAGGGCTGTGTTTACTTCACAGGTGTTACAGGACCACAGTGAGGCTTTGGTCATACACTTCCTGGACAGTTTTTAACAGGGGAATTGATGCTTGGCAGTTACATTTAACTGGTAAATTCTTGCTGTTAATCATAGAGTCTGTTAGGGCAATAGGTTGCTTATAATCATGCTGCTTACTGGTGTATGTATGATACTGTATAAAACACAGTTCCCATGTCTTTAGTACAGTTATACATTCCTTCTTCCCTCTTTTCTTTCCTCCTCTCCTCCCTCCTTCCCTCCCTCTCTTTCCTCCCTTTTTTCCCTTCCTTCCTTCCTTCCTTCCTTGCTCCCCTGTCCCCTCTCTCCCTCTGCCCCTGTGGTGTGCTGCCACAGGCACCGGTTGCTGGAGGTCCATGGGGAGCTGCCCAGCCTTGTGAGTTTGGCTTCAATTTATGAGCTGCTACTGGAATGGCATCCAAAGACTGGTGATACACTCTCCTCCCTTTTTAAACTGCTTTCCCCGTTAGCAAGGGCTACAGTTGCCAACGGGCTATAGCGCAGTCAGAAAGGGAAGAGCAACCATGGTGCAGCTGGGAACGTCTCCATTTCTTGCTTCACACTTGCAGAAATATTGGTCCCAGAAGAGAAGACAGGGTCTAGCAACTTATTTGAGTTTGTCACCTACAACTTCTGAAGGGCAGGACTTGAAAATGTATAAAAATTTTGGCAAAGAAAGAAGAAAGGGGCCATGCTTTTGCAGCGAGATTTTGTGGCACACCCCTTCTCCTGCTGCTTTTTTAATTAGTTTTGCTTCTACCCAGCAAGGGGGGTAATGAGACACTCTTTCTTTCTGTTTGGTTTTCTGGTTTTTTTTTTTTTTTCATATTGTGCCTACCGTCAGTGCAGGAAACAATTTGTTACACTCTTTTTTTCCTTCTTCGTCGTCGTCTTCATCTTCTTTTTGTAGCTCTTACCAATTTCACAGGCTCTGACTTTTTCCAGTGGATCATCTACACTTTTCATGGCCTGGGGAAGATAGCTGTGAGAGAACACAACTGGTGGGGCTGGTAGTGGCATTTAGTGGGGGGCAGTCTCTGAAACTCTGTGGCTCCTCTGGTCCAGCCAGCCAGCCCTGCATGACATTTGTTCACCACCTAGCAATGTTTCAATAGCTTGCACTGAATTTATTTACTGGCGGGTATCCCAGTGAGGCAGACATGGCATTTATCAGGTGCCAGTTAGCAAACTCTGCAACCTTTGCCAGTAAACTGAAGAGCCACTGCTGTATTAGGAAAAAGATATTATATACAGAGCACCTATTAATAGTCTTATCTCTGTCTACAGTGAATCGGTGTGAAATGCTCAGGCTTCTACTCAAACTACAAATTCAAAATGCTGTTCGGGTTGAGCAGACCACAGGGCAGAAAACCAGTTTCATGCAAGCTCCTAATGCAATGTAACTCTGAAGCTATCCATGCTGAAGCTCCAGGTGATAAAGATTGCTCCTAAACACATCCATCAGTCTCTGCACTGCCCGACATTGCTGTCCTTGTCCGAGCAATGGCTGTTCCCTTTTCCTTGGTTTTCTCCCCCGTATCACAGGTTGGAGGATACGGCTGTTCCCCAGGAGGTGGGGTTTGCCCTCCTACTGACAGATGCTGCCTGTGCCTTTCTCTGACCCAAGCCTCCCTCCTACCTGCTTTGTATTCCAGTTCAATCACCAGTGTTAGTGGCACTAAATGCTGTCTAGCCATCCATCACAAGACATTCAGGACATCCACTATGATATGATTAATTTGAGCAATCTATGTTCATTATTAATCTTCCCTTACTGCAGGCTAAAGTAACCCTGGCTTGTAAGGCCTCTGTTCTTTTCAAAGCTGGCTTTACTATCATTGCATTTTCTGCTGTATCTGCTTGCTTGCTTGCTTCTTAGTGCTTTGCAGGGTGTTGTCCCTCTTCAAATCTTCTGAACCGTGCCATTCATCCTGGAAAATGTTTATTGGGGATTAATAGGCAGTCAATCGCTGTTGTGCTCTCAGCTTCTGAAAGTCTGCTTTGGAGTATAGCTCATCCTTTTACCAGGCTGAAGGGGTTAAATACATAAATCTTGTTCTTCTTTCCTAAGTTCTTTCTCTCCTGCCACCAAGAAAAGGAATTCGGATCCTTAAAAGAACAGGGACAGGCTGTGGTTTTT